>NC_030821.1:48263243-48570140 GCF_001704415.2 Capra hircus
TTAGCAAAGCACTGGAAGCAAGTGTCTCGCAGGTGACCCTGAGGCCTGTGTGATGGTGCTGCTCACCCAGTTGGGTGGGCACAGAGCCCCAAGGCAGGGAGATAATTCGCATACTAAGCAGGAGTCAGCATGGGCACATAAAGGATGCAGGCAGTGTGTTCTGGGAAGTAAACATTAGGAAACAAACTGGAGGAATTTGGTTTTGAGGCTCGCATGTAGAGAGTTCAGGTTGGAGGCTAGCGAGGACCTTGCTGCAGACTGAACTATTTTGTCCTTTGGAGGTTGTTCAAATCTAAAATTATAAAGTACTTTTATCAAATTCACTAATAATAAAAGCAGAGTTTCTGAAATTTCATAAGGGCAGAATATTTCCAGAGGTTCTTGTGTTTAAAAAAACAAACAGGTTTTAAAATGACCCCTACCCTGGGATGAAATGCTTTTGCCTAGCTCAGAATTGTGTTGTGGAGCCTGTTTTTGTTCTGTATCTTAAGAGAATGATGCAGGATTCAGGGCACTCAGTGAAGTTTAAAAAATAAAAATAGCGTAAGATGAATATGAGCTTAGCAATAGGCTGGGTGAGAAAAAGCTGGGAACTAGTTATTTCACTGAAAGAAAAGACCAGGGCAACTGCTTAACAGCTGTTTAGGGAGATAAGAGAAGGTGCTCACCAGCTATATTCCATTCGCTTAGTAGGAGAAACTAGTGTATTCAGACCCCCGGTGCCTGTGCACCACTTCCGGGGTCTCATTGGACAGCAGTTCTGAGTGGAGTCCAGGATTCTACGTCTCTGACAAGCCCCAAATGATGCTAGCGCCGCTGGTCCTCCACTATACTTTGCAGGGGGGAACATCAGAAGAACCACAGTCAGAGTGGCCCTTACTGGACTGGGTACCAAGGGCGGTGTGTGGCCTGCATCACTGGGTTTGCTTGGGAATAGAGCATCATATAAATAACCACTGTAGTCATCCTTAGAGGCGGTACTTTCTGAGGGTCCTTCCAGCTCTTTAAGTCTGATTTCATGGTATCAGTGAGTATGTGCATTTTCTAAATATGTTTATTTGGTTTGTTAAAAACATACCCATGTCCATGGAAACTTGCACATAGTAAAAGTAAACCCAACCCCTGAGAGCTGGTTTTGGATGAAATATCTAAGATTAATTTCTAGGGGAAAACTAGGCCCAAAGTTAGGATTTTCACTGTTGCCCAAGTCGAGGAGGGTTCTGTTAAAACAAAAATGGGGACTTTCTGGCAGGCAAGTGGTTAGGACTCTGCGTTTCCATGGCAGGGGGGCATGGGATCAATCCCTGAACAGGGAACTAAGATCCCACAAGCCATGCAGGGAGGCCAAACAGCAGCAACAACTAAAAAGCAAAAGAGGAGAAATCCAGAGTACATGCTGAAGCCAATTACAGAGTCAGCTGTTCGGTGTGCTGGGGGCATTTCTGTGACTCTGCTCTGACCCTGTTCTCATATTGGTGTTACTGTCAGTTTTCTTTGTATAAGAACTCTGTGGACAGAACAGAACATTTTTACCATTTTTAAAGTTATTTCAGCTTTTCTAGCCACTTAACTCCTCTTCTTTTATTTTAAATAATTCAGTTAGAAGAAATTTATGACCAAATTTATGGTAGTCTTATTGTCATAGAAATCCAGAGATGAGGGACAACAAGGGTTCCAACCACATCTCTCTTTTTAAATAAAAGAAAAGCAGTTTTTTTTAAATCCCCCTTGTAAGCATTAATATCACCGTTAATATTTTATATTTTTACTGCCTACCTATTTAGGAATAGATTTTTTAATGTTTCATGAACCCAGCATTAGTTTATATATACACATTTCAAAAAGAGAGTAGTTTAGCCCTTAAATTTCTAACATATTCACACCCTCATTTATTTATAATTTTATTTCCATTGGCTATCATTTCATTGTGGTTTTTTTTTTTCCTTTTATTCATCTGGCAGGTAAAAGATGTTTAAAATATAGCCCCAAATGTATAGATGATTTTTTTATAATTTCTGTTGGATGTATGTAAAAGTGAACAGTAGCTGCCTTTCATGAAAGACTTTCTTTCACATTAAGTTCAGAATTTCTGAGTTAATTTGGTGTTCTTTTGTTTGTAATGTGTCTAAGAGTAAGTTTTCGTGGTTGACTATTAATTTCTCATCATATAGTACTACTTTCTCATCATATAGTAGCAGCATCATATAGCTGCTACTTTTTTGCAAAATTTTGAAAATACAAGTAAAAAGTGATGATAATGTTCCAATTTCTCAAACAATAGCTCAGAATTTGTCTTTTTCCCCTTATCACCATCTTTAATGTCCTGGTAGTCTATAAATAAATAAAAGTATAGATTTCAAGAAATAAGGTTTTTTATCATATGACATCCCTTATATGTAGAATCTAAAAAGACATGATACAAATGAATTTATTTACAAAACAGAAAGAGACTCACAGACTTAGAGAACAAACTTAATGGTTGTTGGGGCGGGGAGGATAGTTAGGGAGTTTGGGATGGACATGTATATATTTAAAATGGATAACCAACAAGTACCTACACAGGGAACTCTGCTCAATGTTATTTGGCATCCTAGATGGGAAGGGGGGTTGAGGGAGATAAATATGTATGGCTGAGTCTCTTTGCTGTCCACCTGAAATTATCAAAACATCGTTAATAGACTATACTCAAATAGAATATAAATTTTTTTTAAAAAAAGATTTTTATTGATGATGGACCTGTCTTCTGCCAGCTCATTCCTTACTACTTTGCCAGCCTGGGGCTTCTGTGTGTTCTTCCGTTTATTCCTCTGAATTTCATCCTTGTCTTAATACTATATTTGTCAGCCACCATCTAGATTGTAACTATATTTATAATTGCCCAAAATGTAAGAAAAAATTTTCTCCATCATATTGGCAGTCATTTATAAAGGTGAAATTGAAAGTCCAGATCACTATTTTTTCTATAAGCCAGACATATTATGATGTTTCTCAAAGAAGTGTTGTAACTCATGGTATGCCCAAATTTATGATACCAAGCCACAATGCAATGTATTTTTATGAACATAAAAATGTATTTTTCTGAGCATAAGGTATGATAACCTGGCTAGATCAAGAACCTTTTATTTTCACCAACTGGGAACTTGCTGAACTTACACAGTTTGGATACCAAGCCAACAGAGACTAAAGATGCTCACCAGGCACAGTTGAGGTTTGTAAGTAAATGCTGGCATCAAGTCAGCAGAGCACCGTGAGTGGTCCTGGAGTCGAGAGCAGAGTGGGCATGGCCAGGGGTGACTGGAGGAGACACGCTGAGCCTGGAGGGGAAGAATCACGGATGCAGAAGAGGGTGGGAAACATAGAATGGGAAGCCTTGGCATTATGGTGGGTATACAGCATCTTCCGGGAAAAGGCCAGTGGGCCAGGGCAGCGGGGACCCACAGGGGAGCCATGGGCTCTGCTCCACACTGGGACAGGTTAGGCTTTACTGAAGTGAGTGTGTCCACCACCACCAGCGCCCTGTCCCAGGGCCTGGGATTTTGTGAGTCAGCTCAGTAATGGGAAAAGGAACCTAGCAACATCGTATCAGGAGAATCAGAGAGACTGAGCAGGACAGTATCCCCAAGGCCCCAGCTCAAGTTAAAGAGGGCTTTGACCAAAGTAGGAATCTAGGTCATGCATTAGCTTAACTTTCTTAATTAGAAAAAGAAAAGGAAATCATGAAACCAAAAAATAGGTTATTTTATTATGTAGGAAATCACTTAGATGCCAATAAATGTTTGCAGTAGTTTTTTTTTCCCCTCTGGAAGCATGAGGATGTGCCCTCCCTGGGGTTGAGTTGTCTCCCGTAGTACCGGACAGGTCTCCTCTTCCAGCTGACGCCAGCAGATGCATAAAGGGCACCTGCCTTCCCACAGAGCTCCTGCAGCCTCACTCCACTTAAGAGGGACTCAATTTCATAGTAGAGACCTGAGGTGGGGGCTCTGGCTGTGTGGGGATTTAAAGCTTGTGAAGAAACAGAAGTTGAAAATTATGAATTAAAGCTCGGGAAAGAAAATAATAACTAGCATCTTTGGGGAATGGGTCTCAGGCCTAAGAGAAGGTGGTAAATAGCATCCCCCCTTGGCTGACTTGAGCTCTTTTTTCATGAGATGTACCACATCTGAATGCTGGTCATTCCTCTCTGGGGAATTTCCTCTGCTCTTTGCTTCCGTGACATGCAGCACTGTGGTTTTTCTCCTCCTTGACGCCACTGTTCTGATCTGCTCCTTCCTCCCACTCCCTAAGTGTAGAGTAATCTGATCACAGTTGTGTTTAGAAAGTTAATTCTGGGAGCATGTGGAAGCAGGAAGGGCCCAGTCTATTCGGGTGCTTGACGTCTTCCTGAGAAGTGAGGCCCTGGCTGCAAGGCCTCTTATGGAACCTCTCAGGTCATGGGACGTGAGCTCGGAGAGCCAAGGACTCCAAGCACACAGTTTCGTGAAGGGCACACTTACTGGGTGATTTTCTTCACAAATGACTGGGGCTAATGAAGAGGGAAGATCATTTCTAAGTGCACTGGGTTAGAACTGTTTGAAACTATTAGCGTAAATCCTCAGCATTTCAGGATTCTAAGCCAAAATGGCACAGAACTAGCTTTAGAAAACATGGCGTGTCATCCCTATGTGACTCTGTCATCACTTAAGAATGAGGGTGCTGTGCTTAGTCGTTCAGTCGTTTCCCACTGTGTGACCCAATGGACTGTAGCCCGCCAGGCTCCCCTGTCCATGGGGATTCTCAAAGCAAGAATACTGGAGTGGTAGCCATTCCCTCCTCGAGGGGATCTTCCCAACACAGGGATCAAACCCAGGTCTTCCATATTGCAGGTGGAATCTTTACCATCTGAGCCACCAGGAAAGGCCATGAATACTGGAGTGGGTAGCCTATTCCTTCTCCAGGGGATCTTCCCTACCCAGGAATCAAACTGGGGTTTCCTGCCTTGCAGGCAGATTCTTTACCAGCTGAGCTACCAGGGAAGCCCTAAGAATAAGGGTACTTACTTGTAAACTTCATTCTCTACAAAACATCAGTACCATCTTAGTACCTCTAAGAGGACAAATTAGAGGATCATTTCCCCTTTCAATATTTGAGTAACTCAGAAACTCTTTTTAACTCCCCAAGGTTGTCAGTTAATTTAAATCACAGGACTTTATTATACCGTTGAATTTGGACTGTAGTGTTACAGTTTTATCGCCTAAAATATACAACAGACGTAATCTGCAAGTTCATGGTCGACTTTTCGTGACTAACTTGGTAGCCTGACAGCCACACTTCTTGAGGATTTTCATAAATGTTTACAAATCCCACTTACCCATGACGGAGAAATATCCTATTAGTCCAGCCAAGTGCAGTCTAATGGTAGCTGAGTTCAAAAAAATTAATGGAGCTTTCATGCTCACTGTGTCCCTCAGATGGGTCATTCAAGCCTTGTGAGAAATGAAACTATGTAATCAATTAGTCTTTCCTGCTAAAATCCCAGAAACTCCTTGGACTGCTTCAGGGCAAGGCAAATATATGAGTACATACGCTTGAAGCGTCATCGTGGATTCGTGGGAACACAGTGGTCACCCCGGCCGGTGGTGAATCCCCACTTTGTAGTGTTGCCTGTCTGTTCTCCACCACAGAGTCTGACAAGCCTTCCAAGCCTCAGCTTTGCCAGTTTTAGAGCAGAAGCAATGAAAACAATGATCATAACATCCAGTGCCTTAATGTATGTCTCACCTGTCTCTGCTGTTGTTGTTCAGTCGCTCAG
Organism: Capra hircus; assembly: GCF_001704415.2. Taxonomy (NCBI): domain Eukaryota; kingdom Metazoa; phylum Chordata; class Mammalia; order Artiodactyla; family Bovidae; genus Capra; species Capra hircus. The sequence continues at coordinate 48,269,032 of NC_030821.1, forward strand.
TTGTATCTGACTCTCTTGCAACCCCGTGGGCTTTAACTCACCAGGCTCCTGCTGAGTTACATCCCTAGGGATTCTCCAAGCAAGAGAAAACTGGAGTGGATTGCCATTTCCTCTCCAGGGGATCTCCCCCACCTAGGGATCAAACCCAGATCTCCTCCTGCATTGGCAGGTGGATTCTTAACCATTGAGCCACCAGGGAAGCCCCCTATCTCTGTTCAGTTCAGTTCAGTTTAGTCGCTCAGTCGTGTCCGACTCTTTGTGACCCCATGAATCGCAGCTATCTCTGTTAGGCACTAAATAACACGTATCTGTTATGTGGGGATTGTTGTTTGTGTCTGACTGGTACTGTATTTTACTACTTTTGTTATTAAGGAGGGGAAAAAAATGTTCTCTAATCAACTCACTGTTCTGTGGGCATGAGACGAAGTTTGTCTCTTTACAGGCAGCCATTTGGCAGCTCTCCCGACGACTTGCTGTGTCCACATCCCGCAGCAGAGTCTCCGAGTGATGAAGGCGCCCTCCTGGACCAGCTGTACCTGGCCTTGAGGAACTTCGATGGCCTGGAGGAGATCGACAGAGCCCTGGGGATACCCGAGCTCGTCAGCCAGGTGGGCGCACCGCGAGGCTAGTGGAGGCCAAGCTCACAGGGACACACGGATGTCTGTTCTCTCCTGCTTGCACATAAATGGCAGTCAGCTTTTTAGAACGTGCCCTTCTCTCATAACCAGGAGCCTGTCTCCTGTCACCCCTTCTCCTTGTTACTCCCAAATCAACTTTTGCCCCAGAATGGAAATGACCAAGAATTAATTTTACCTGTAATTTGAATTTATTGGGCCAAAAGGCATAAACTCAAGTCCAGGTCACTTGACTATGGCAGAGAGGAACACACAAGGAGCAGAGAGGCCAGGAACAGACCACTGCTGTCTCAGATCTAGAACCTTCCATCTCAAAACCAGTATCCTTCATCTTATATCTGTGAGCTAGTGATAGGAAGCTACTTGTGCTAAAACAAGTTGCATATAAGTTAGCAGAAGTCACTTTAAAGGTGAAGTTAGCCGATCTTCATGAGCTTATATTGCTTCCCCCGCTCCCCATGCCCCCGTTCCCTTCTCCAGGGGATCTTCCCAACCCAGGGATCGAACCCAGATCTCCCGCATTACAGGCAGATTCTTTATCGTCTGAGCCACCAGGGAAGCCTGTATAGTTGATTTAGTTGGTGACATAAAGTCATTTAAGAGTACTTTATAGCAACAATACAATAACCTAACAGAGTCTCATGAAATAACTTGGAGGACTTTTCTCAGTCTGGCTACGCAGCCCAATTGATGTGAAGCAGGCATCCTGTTTTCCCGTAGAAAGATCACAGGCTCCCTGCCGTCGTCTTCTTTTCTCATCATGAATCATCTTTATTTCTTACTGCTAAGAAGCACCTTCCAGGGTTTGATCTGCTTCCTGGACGTATGAGGTGTTGTGAGGGTCTGTGAGAAGGGTGGTGCCGAGTCATGGGAGACTTTCTCTGAAGCATTAAAACTAGTCTTGTCATAATCCCCACATTCAGCAGACAGAAGTGGGAGTTAAGACTTGTCAATTCATACTGAGAACAGCAGAATGGAAAGAGATGACTTGAGGTTGCATGGCATAACCTGAATAAGTCAAGAGAGGAAAATGGAGTTGAAACATTTCCTGTGTGGCTGGTTTGCTTTGCCTTTAGTGCTGGTGAGAATTTAGCATTCAGCATCGTCATCCCTGAGTTTCGTCTAAGTGACATTTAAAGATGTGATTCTTGGGGTTGCTGCATGACTCAAGCATTGTTTTTGTCAAAACTGGTATCATTTCATCATTTAATATCTCCAGTCTTCTTTTTTTTTTAATTTGTGTTTCTATGTTGTCTCATCAAATCCATCCTTATAATGCATACTACCTGAATTATAGAAATAATGATTACTAGGTGAAGTTGGGGAAATGTAGAACACAAATGGGCTTTATTTGTAGTCATCAGAGTTGTGTGTTTTCTTTAAAAATGGAAATTACTTAAACTTTTTCTCTTTTAAAGATCGGCCAGTACTTCAAGATCTGAGATAGTTTTGTGGATATACTTAGAGCAGTAATCAACAGCGAATGGTTCCCATGAGTGGGCTCCACATTTTTTAAACTATTATGTGCAAGAGGATGGGCCCAGTTCTCACGGTTAAACTTGATCTAAGGGCAGGATTCTGGGTGGCCCCAGGCCAGCTCTCACATGGATAGACTAGCTTAAGGAAAACCAGGGATGTTACTGTGGTTAAAGCATACCTGAGAGATGATTTTGCAGTTGGGTCCTTCCCTCCTCTATGTTGGGAGGTTCATAGCAGAAGGAAGAAAGAATGAGCCAAGTGCACCCTCCAGATTTGCAGTCATTTTAGGGCCACCTGGGCTGAAGGTGTCGCCCCTGGGAAATTCTGGATTTTTCTGTACCCACTCCATTCTGAGCCAGGTAGATGGAGTAGCTCTAAGAAGTCAAGAAGGACGAACACATTAGATACATCTAGTTGGAAATAAGATGGTGGTACTTCCCTGGGGGTCCAGCAGTTAAGAATCCACCTTCCAATGCAGGGGGACGTGGGTTTGATCCCGGGTCAGGAACCTAAGATCTCACATGCCACAGGGCAACTAACTCTTTGTGCCACACCTAGAGAAGCCCCTGCACTACAACAAAGACCCAACACAGCCAAAAAAAAGGGAAGAAGATGGTGGCAGAATGTGGACCGTGTAGGGAATTCTGATGATTATAGAGAACAGTCAGATACAGGCAGTGTGTCACATTGATGAGTGGCTCAGGTCTTAAATCACAGACTCGACTGGTTTACCGCACATCTCCAAGTCTCAGTTTAACTATCTGCAAAATGGGAATAATAGCAGTGGGCACCCCGACACTGCTGACCCCAGCCAGGTATCAAGGCAATTGTCTACTTGAAGTGAATAAGCAGTCAGAACACTGAACACACCTGGGGGACATGTGCATTTTCAGGTTCAGCTTAGTCAGATTGGTGGTGTGAGTAGGAGGCTTTCTATACTTATAACCACTTCCCCCTTCCCTGGGAAGAAGGGTTGCTGGGAGTCAGGCCTGAACCCTGCTTCCTGCCTCAAGTAACTGGATCTTTTGAACAAAGAGGCGTTTTCTACGAAGACAAGTGGAGACGGGTAGAAGTACCTTTGTGCCATAAGTACAACAGCAGAAGCTTCAGAGACAGGGCAGTGAGAGGAAGGTCTTATGTTCACTCTGCGGTTTCTGCTGGTTTTATTTATGTGTTGGTCACCTGGGGGCTTTCTCTTCAGAGCCAAGGTGTGGACCCAGAGCAGTTCTCCAGTCAGGATTCCAGCCTCATGCTAGAGCAGAAGACCCCCGTGTTCCCGCAGCAGTATGCGTCTCAGGCGCAGGTGGCCCAGGGCAGCTACACGCCCATGCAGGATCCAAGCTTCCACACCATGGGACAGCGGCCCAGTTACGCCACCCTCCGCATGCAGCCCCGGCCTGGCCTCAGGCCCACGGGCCTTGTGCAGAGCCAGCCCAACCAGCTGAGGCTTCAACTGCAGCATCGCCTCCAAGCACAGCAGGTGTGTTCCTGGCTACTACCCAGAAAGTCGGGGTGGGGGGACACAGTGAAGGTGGATGTGAGATGGCACAGGAATGGGGGGTCCTTTTGGGGGCTTAAGTCTCATTCAGTCCTAAGACATTGAAGATGTTGCCATGATCGTACAGCTTTCCTGCTCATTTCTGCTTTCTTCCTTCCCTTCTTCCTTGCTCCTCTGCTGACTCCACTCCAGCCAGAGCAGCTCTCCTCTGATTTCCTAGCTTGGTGATTTACTGATGGGCTAACCTTGAGTTCTCCAAGCCTCAGTGTTTACGTCTATAAAATGGGGCTGTTAACAGTCTAGGGCTCTATGTATGGGTTGACAGGACCCAGCACAGTTTCTGGCCCCAAGTGAGTACCCAGGACACCAGGAGCCCCTGCCATGAGTCCTATATTGTGATCAAAATCACGGCTTTTAGCAGACTGGTGGAGAGGGGTGGTACGTTAAAGAGTAGCTCTTTTGCTCAAGAAAGTATGTTCTCACTGAAACAAGCCTGGACAGATTTCAGTAAATAACAGTATTGTGGACTTTAAAAATCTCCCCTCATTTTTTTCCCCTCTGCTTTTTTCCTCAGTCTTCCTCTTGGCCTCCTCTTCTGATCATTCTACTCTTTTTCTCCCATGCAAACAGTGTACTTTCCAAACTGTCCAAAATAACTTCTCAGCTACAAGCAATGGGAAGCATCACTTGATAACTAGCTTTACAAGGGTATCCAGCTACACACCATGTGGTTTCAATATCCAGCAGCATGTGGATGTTGGGTTTGGGGGCTGGGGAAGGTTTCTTGAGGTGGGAATTTGAAGTAAAATGAATTCTGTTTAAAATACTGATGATTCTCATGTATATGCATTTAGAATCGCCAGCCGCTTATGAATCAAATCAGCAATGTTTCAAATGTGAACTTGACTCTGAGGCCTGGAGTACCCACACAGGTAAGGGGCAGACAAGCTGTCAGCTTTCACTGTATCCACTTAACCTGTCTCATCATGTCTTCCTCCTTGATATCCTATGTAAAGTAACTTAGAAGGCCATACATAGATCTAGACCCACACGATGGAGGTCGTGCTATTTGCTTATTGGTCTCGTCTGTTGCCTTTGTGATTCCCTCCCCGTCACTGCCATTTTTATTGCCCATACGGTCAGCTACCATTATTCACACTGTGTGTTCAGTACTGGGTTTCCCTGATGGCTGAGTATGTGAAGAACCTGCCTGCAATGCAGGAGACCACAGGGGATGCGGGTTCAGTCCCTGGATCAGGAAGATCCCCTAGAGGAGGAAATGGCAAGACACTCCAGTATTCTTGCCTGGAGAATCACATGGACAGAGGAACCTGGGATACAATCCACAGGGTCACAAAGAGTTGGACTGACTAAGCAAGCAAGCAAAGTTACTACCAACACTGAATTGGCAAATAGTGAACCGTTGCTTCTAGGAGAAATAAAGTGTTCGGTTTCTTTGAGCCTCTTGTCACATTTTCATCAGTCAGTCCATGTGTGTTTCTGTTTGAGGACGCCTTTTGTAGTATGTATTGTTGATTCATTAACATCAAACTCAAAGCCAATGGCACCATAACTCACGCCTGAGTGAAGCTCATCTAACTTAGTTTCCCCCACAAGGCACATCAGCCTCCCGGACTTGTTTAGGACACTAGGTAGCCCTTCAGCACTAGTCTCAGGAACCATTTTAAACAGCAGAGTCACTGATGAAAAGCACAGCAGTGTGGAAAACGTGGAACTAAGGAGTCCACAAGAAGGACACTTGTCTGCAGTGTGAGAGCTGAAACGAGAACTGATGTCACCTCGTTTCAGCCGTGGGTAGGAATGTGCATGTTGGGCTTCTCACATTTTTTGCTGTTCCACACGTATCCATAAATGACGATGGTGCTGTGAGTATTGGTTCTGGGGTGACAAGTACATGTTAGCGGGTAGGCCAGCCTCCAGTACCGAATCCATGAATAATGAAGTCAGCTGTGTACAGCCAAGATCCATAACCAGCCTGTCCCCCTCACTGACAGCAAGCACAGTACCCCTTCCCTCATCCATCCTTCCCATCCACCCTCCATCCTGGCCTCTGTCACCCTCCTCTCCTTACGCAACTCCCTTTCTTTCTGCCTCCGTTCAGCCTTTTCTCAAGTGCTTGAAAGCCACCTTTCGGCAAAGTGACTTGGTGTCCCTTTAGACTTGAATGTCCCTTAATGAGCCTCTAAACTGCCATCTTCAAGGTTTCTGTACAGTCTTTTTACAGACAGGACTGATGTTATCTTGGGGTCCTGTAATTAATGGTGTCCTCTCACAGTGAGTCTCCAGTTTATTGATAGTCACACTGAACTGACCCACATCAGTCATTGCGAGGGTTCTGAATCCTCACTGTGTGTACAGAACTCAGGGCTCACATTCTCCACCACCAGTTGTTCAGCTCTAAAATGTTCTCTCTTTATTTTCCAAATAATGTTGCATGAGCCTGTACCCTCTGTTATCCTGTTTCTAACATGTGGTTTCTTTTTTGATCTGTGCCCACCCCCACGTCTTCCTCCGTGTATTGCCCCGCCCCCATTCCAGGCACCTATTAACGCCCAGATGCTGGCCCAGAGACAGAGGGAAATCCTGAACCAACATCTTCGGCAAAGACAGATGCATCATCAGCAGCAGCAGGTTCAGCAGCGAACCCTGATGATGCGAGGGCAGGGGCTGAACATGACGCCCAGCGTGGTGGCTCCCAGTGGCGTGCCAGCAACCATGAGCAACCCCCGGCTCCCCCAGGCAAATGCGCAGCAGTTTCCATTCCCTCCAAACTACGGTATGGGACCCAGACCCCCACCACCTTTCACCAGTCCTTTCTTCCCAGGGTCCCCTCACCGTCCGGGGTCACAGCTCTTTGTGTGGATCCCAGATAAACCTGGCTAACCAGGGGATGCTAGGAAACCCGCAAGGGCAGCTGCAGCTCATCGGGAGTCCCCGGGTCCAGTGCAGTGTCTTCCCATCTCTCAGCTCAGCCACTACCCTGTCTCCGAGCACAGGTCTTACTTTAAGAATAACCAGACTAGGTGGGCATGCCTAGAGTGCCAGTCATGTGCATAAGCATGTACGCATGTCTGTGTTTACGTCCATGTCTGTAAACACAGGTGCGTGTGCATATACTTGTACTTGAAAAGCTCTGAGTCTGCTTAGACAAACTGATAGATACAAAATGTTGAAAGATGTATATCCTTTAAGTGTTACAGAACTTCTATGACTTTATAAAAATAAAGGCTTCCCTGGTGGCTCAGATGACAAAGAATCTGCCTGCAATACAGGAGGACCCAGGTTTGATGCCAGGATAGGGAAGATCCCCTGGAGAAAGGATACTCCAGTATTCTTGCCTGGGAAATCACATGGACAGAGGAGCCTGGCAGGCTACAGTCCATGGGGTTGCAGAGAGTTGGATACGACTAAGCGACTAACACTTCCACTTTCAATATTACACCAAATCTTTAATGAATTGATAATTCTTCATAAGTGCCTTACAGAAACCACAGTGGACTAGCTCTTCATTTTCTTTGTATTGATTTATTGTTTAATGTCAATCTTAAGAAACAAGCATGCTGTGTCATAAACAGTAATATTTGTGTGCATGTCATACTCAGTTAATAATTGAATTATTGATAAAAGTTAAGTGCTTACATCAAGGTTAACATTCAAAGTGACTCTCCCCATCTCCTACCAGGGTCCTCTAAAAACAACTACCCAGTCTTTGTGGTGCTTGAACCTCACATCTCCTATTTCTTTAAAGACACAGAAGGATAACGTGCAGCTTTTTTCCTGTGTGATCTTAAGTTTTCTTTCATAGCTTATTAAAGTAGTCATTAAATATGCATGTTTTACAGATCTCCTAGGCAAAAATGGGATTACCTTAATGTCATCCCTGAAATTTTCTAAAAAGCTGCCTCCTTTGTTTCCCAACTCTTCCTCTCTTTCTTTTTTTGATGATTTAAGAAAGTCTGCTCGAAGTTCTTTCTTTCCTTTTAATGTAAACACCATTTGCCTCTAAACTGAACAAGCAGCTTACATGGAGTTTGTTTTTCTTTTTCTTGTTAATCTTATATAGTGCAGAACTATCCCAGATACTTGTATAGTATACAAGTAATTTTATATAGTGTACAAGTAATCTTAATCTATAATCTATAAAAGTATCCTTTATGAATATACAGCAAGCTAATCATGAATGCACTCACTTTTTTAAATTTTGTATTTTTTAGCCATACCATGTGACTTGTAGAATCCCAGTTCCCTCACTGGGGATTGAACCCGGGCCCTTGACAGTAAAAGTGGAGACTCCTAGCCACTGAACTGCCAGGGAGTTCTCATGGTCACTTATTTTAAAAACATAGCTATCTCATCATACAATAACTTAATAAAAAAATATTCAAGTGTGTTGACTTTTTATAGAGAGCCAAACTTTAACCCAGTTTAATCCAATTGTAGTGACACATAAACATTGGAAGACTGTTTCCAGTCAAAGAGAAATACATACATTTGACCCATTCTTGATTTGCAAGGGATATGGGGCAAGAATGGTATTTTCTTTCTCTTTAGTCTCAATGGTTAATATGTCTCCTGGGCACGCCTCTAATTACCATAGAGAACCAAGGTATGGAGACTTTTTCTTCATGCATTTTATCCCAACTTGGAATCTTTTTTAAATGTGTATAACTTACCAGCACAGGATAGGGTATTTGAAAGTAATTTTCCTTTTTTAAGAAATTTGTTTTTATTTGAAGGATAAGTGCTTTGCAATATTGTTTTGATTTCTGCCATACCTCAACATGATTTAGCGATAGGTGTACATGTCCCCTTCTTCTTGAACCTCCCTCATGAAAGTAATTTTTTTTAAATTTTTATTTATTTATTTATTTAAATTTTAAAATCTTTAATTCTTACATGCGTTCCCAAACATGAACCCCCCTCCCACCTCCCTCCCCACAACATCTCTCTGGGTCATCCCCATGCACCAGCCCCAAGCATGCTGCACCCTGCGTCAGACATAGACTGGCGATTCAATTCTTACATGATAGTATACATGTTAGAATGCCATTCTCCCAAATCATCCCACCCTCTCCCTCTCCCTCTGAGTCCAAAAGTCCGTTATACACATCTGTGTCTTTTTTCCTGTCTTGCATACAGGGTCGTCATTGCCATCTTCCTAAATTCCATATATATGTGTTAGTATACTGTATTGGTGTTTTTCTTTCTGGCTTACTTCACTCTGTATAATTGGCTCCAGTTTCATCCATCTCATCAGAACTGATTCAAATGAATTCTTTTTAACGGCTGAGTAATACTCCATTGTGTATATGTACCACAGCTTTCTTATCCATTCATCTGCTGATGGACATCTAGGTTGTTTCCATGTCCTGGCTATTATAAACAGTGCTGCGATGAACATTGGGGTACATGTGTCTCTTTCAATTCTGGTTTCCTCGGTGTGTATGCCCAGCAGTGGGATTGCTGGGTCATAAGGTAGTTCTATTTGCAATTTTTTAAGGAATCTCCACACTGTTCTCCATAGTGGCTGTACTAGTTTGCATTGATTTGAATGTTCTCTTTTGTCCCCTGCCCCTATGACAAAACTAACAGTCTCCATGGGATTTCCATTCTGTCTTTTAAGGAATAAGTCAGCAGCCTGACCCTGGCTTCACTGGAGCCGCCGCACCCCAGAGCCCTCTGATATCACCCCGGCTGGCGCACACCCAGAGCCCCATGCTGCAGCAGTCCCAGGCAAACCCAGCCTACCAGGCCTCCTCGGACATGAACGGGTGGGCGCAGGGGAGCATGGGCGCAAACAGGTATGCCACATGGCTGTGTCTTTTTGAAACAATCACCAGGCAGTCTTTCTATAGCCCACCTGTCTCTCTTCTGGATAGTTCTTCTTTGTTCAAGCAAACAATACCAAGTAAACCTCTGAGTAATAAGCCAGTCTGCCTTTCCTAGGGCAGAAGTTAGCAGAATTTACCAAACCCTAGCTTAATATTTTTGCCTTGGGAGTAAAAGGAACCCCGCCCACCCCCACCGCAAGAAGGTAGCACCCCCAATGTATGAGAGCAAGTGCTGTGGAAGGCAGTGGCCTGGAAGCCACCTTCTTACCATGTGTACATATTCAGTTGCTTCATTCATGTCCAGCTCTTTGCAACACTATAGCACAGCAGGCTCCTCTGTCCATGGGATTCTCCAGGCAAGAATACTGGAGTGGGTTGCCATGCCGTCCTCCAGGGGATCTTCCCAACCCAGGGACTGAACCCGCATCGCAGGCACGTTCTTTATCACTAACGCCACCTGGGAAGCCCACCCCCCATCGGTGCAGGTAATAAAAGCAAACAGAATCCTTGTCTGGTGCAGACATGAGAGTGCAAAGTGTCCCTGCAGACTTTGTCCACCACCCCAAAACAGTGATGCTGGGGAGAGGCCAGAACGCAGTGACCCCTACAGCTTGACTGAGCCCTTCCCCTGCTGTCTCTGATCTCACCATCTCCTGGCCATCACCCTATGCCCCACTCCCCGGGTCCTCTCAGCCTAGGTTTATTCATCCTGCCTCCCTGTTTGCCCAAGGGCTCTAACATTTTAATTTTTCACTGTGTTTCTAGCATGTTCTCGCAACAGTCCCCTCCACACTTCGCACAGCAGGCAAACACCAGCATGTACAACAACAATATGAACATCAATGTATCCATGGCAACCAACACAGGCGGGATGAGCAACATGAACCAGATGACCGGACAGATCAGCATGACCTCAGTGACCTCCGTGCCTACGTCAGGGCTGTCCTCCATGGGTCCCGAGCAGGTGAGCACCCCAAGGAGAAACCGCCCTCAGTTTCCTGATTGCAACGTTTTGACTGTTTCTGCTATTTAATGAGTCTTTGCATGTGCTTAACATCTGCCATCAACTCCCACATTTATTTTGAAGAGTGTTTTTTCACCTTAGCATCACTAGTGTTAGTGCAATTAACAGAAATACTTGATGATGAAATACAAAAGGATCCCTGACAGCTCAAAGATCTTTTAAAATATTTCTTAACTTTCTTGTCTTCTAAATTTTTATCTTATTTGAAGGATTTTGCAATATCAAAAAATGAGCATCAAAAAATGGAGTGATGAAATGCACTTTCTTAAATAATTATATTTGGGGATTTTCAAGGACTGATGTTTTTTTCTCCTAAGCAGAAAACCAGGTGAAGGGAGCTCCCTGGCAATCCAGTGGTTAGGACATTGCTTTCACTGCTGAGGGTGCAGGTTCAGTCCCTGGTTAGGGAACTAAGATTCCACAAGTCGCGCAGCATGGCCAAAGAAGGACAGTGTGTGGGAAAGGATCATTGGTCTAATTTGCGCTCAGAAAAGTAAATATGTAAAGACATAAGATATAACGGTCATCTGAGTTAAATTCACCTATTCCAGTCCATTTTAGTTCACTGATTACTAAAATGTCGATGTTCACTCTTGCCATCTCCTGTTTAACCACTTATGATTTGCCTTGATTCATGGATGGACCTAACATTCCAGGTTCCTAGACAATATTGCTCTTGTTTGTAAGAAATGGAGTAGCCGTCACAGTCAACAAAAGAGTCCAAAATGCAGTACTTGGATGCAGTCTCAAAAACAACAGAATGATTGATCTCTGTTCATTTCCAAGTCTAACCATTCAGTATCACAGTATTCCAAGTCTATTCCCTGACTAGTAATGCTGAAGAAGCTAAACGGTTCTGTGAAGACCTACAAGACCTTCTAGAACTAACACCCAAAAACAATGTCCTCTTCCTTATAGGGGACAGGAATACAATAGTAGGAAGTCAGGAGCTACCTGGAGTAACAGGCAAATTTGGTCTTGGAGTACAAAGCGCAGCAGATCAAAGGCTAACAGTTTTGCCAAGAGAACGCACTGGTCATAGCAAACACCCTTTTCCAACAACACAAGAGAAGACTCTATACATGGACATCACCAGATGGCCAACACTGAAATCAGATTGATTATATTCTTTGCAGCAAAAGATGGAGTAGCTTTATACAATCAGCAAAAACAAAACCGGGAGCTGACTATGGCTCAGATCATGAACTCCTTATTGCCAAATTCAGACTTAAACTGAGAAAGTAGGGAAAACCACTAGACCATTCAGCTATGACCTAAATCAAATCCCTTGCGATTATACAGTGGAAGTGACAAATGGATTCAAGGGATTAGATCTGATAGGCAGTGCCTGAAGAACTATGGACAGAGGAACATTGTACAGGAGGCAGTATTCAAGACCATCTCCAAGAAAAAGAAATGCAAAAAGGCAAAATGATTGTCTGACAAGGCCTTACAAATAGCTGAGAAAAGAAGAAAAGCTAAAGGCAATGGAAAAAAGGAAAAATATAATATTTGAATGCAGAGTTCCAGAGAATAGCAAGGAGAGATGAGAAAGCCTTCTTCAGCAATCAATGCAAAAAAATAGAAGAAAATAATAGAATGGGAAAGACTAGAGATCTCTTCAAGAAAATCAGAGATACCAAGGGAGCATTTCATGCAAAGATGGGCACAATAAAGGACAGAAATGGTATGGACCTAACAGAAGCAGAAGATACTAAGAAGAAGTGGCAAGAATACACAGAAGAACTAAACAAAAAAGATCTTCATGACACAGAGAACCACAATGCTGTGATCGCTCACCTAGAGCCAGACATCCTGGAATGTGAAGTCAAGTGTGCCTTAGGAAGCGTCACTACAAACAAAGCTAGTGGAGGTGATGGAATTCCAGTTGAGCTACTTCAAATCCTAAAAGATGATGCTGTGAAAGTGCTACACTCAATATGCCAGCAAATTTGGAAAACTCAGCAGTGGCCACCGGACTGGAAAATGTCAGTTTTCATTCCAATCCCAAAGAAAGGCAATGCCAAAGGATGTTCAAACTACCACACAATTGCACTCATCTCACACGCAAGTTAAGTAATGCTCAAAATTCTCCAAGCCAGGCTTCAACAGTATATGAACCGTGAACTTCCAGATGTTCTAGCTGGATTTAGAAAAGGCAGAGGAACCAGAGATCAAATTGCCAACATCCTTTGAATCATTGAAAAAGCAAGCGAATTCCAGAAAAATGTCTACTTCTGCTGTGCTGACTATGCCAAAGCCTTTGACTGTGTGGATCACAACAAACTGGAAAATTCTGAAAGAGATGGGAATACCAGACCACCTGACCTGCCTTCAGAGAAATCTGTATGCAGGTCAAGAGGCAACAGTTAGAAAAATCAGAAAAGGAGTACGTCAAGGCTGTATATTGTCACCTTGCTTATTTAACTTAAATGAAGAGTACATCATTTGAAATGCCAGGCTGGATGAAACACAAGCTGGAATCAGGATTGACTAGGAGAAATATCAATAACCTCAGATTCTCAGATGACACTAACCTATAGCAGAAAGCGAAGAACTACAGAGCCTCTTGATGAAAGTGAAAGAGGAGAGTGAAAAGTTGGCTTAAAACTGAACATTCAGAAAACTAAGATCACGGCATCCAGTCTCCCATCATTTCATGGCAAATAGATGGGAAACAGTGGAAACAGTGACAGACTTTATTCTGGGGGGCTGCAAAATCATTGCAGATGGTGACTGCAGCCATGAAGACGCTTACTCCTTGGAAGAAAAACTATGACCAACCTAGACTGCATATTAAAAAAGCAGAGATACTACTTTACCAACAAAGGTCCATCTAGTCAAAGCTGTGGTTTTTCCAGTAGTCATGTATGTATGTGAGAGTTGGACTGTAAAGAAAGCTGAGTGTTGAAGAATTGATGCTTTTAAACTGTGGTGTTGGAGAAGACTTGAGAGAGTGCCTTGGACTGCAGGGAGATCCAGCCACTCCATCCTAAAGGAAATCAGTCCTGAATATTCATTGGAAGGACTGATGCTGAAGCTGAAACTCCAATACTTTGGCCACATGATGCAAAGAACCGACTCACTGGAAAAACCCTAATGCTGGGAAAGATTGAAGACAGGAGGAGAAGTGGACAACAGAGGATGAGATGGTTGGATGGCATCACCGACACAATGAACATGAGTTTCAGCAAGCTCCGGGAGTTGGTGATGGACAGGGAAGCCTGGCTTGCTGCAGTCCATGGTGTTGCAAAGAGTCGGGCAAGACTGAGTGACTGAACTGAACTGAAAGACAAGAATGTTTCTAATATGATGATCTCTGTTGCATTTCTATATAGAATGCAAATAAAAATTAATTGTGAAGGCAGCCTGTGTATTTATAGGGGCTTCTCAGGTGATGCTAGTGGTAAAGAACCCACCTGCCCATTCAGGACGCCTGAGAGATGTGGGTTTGATCCTTGGGTCGAGAAAATCCTCTAGAGAAGAAAATGGTAACCCACTCAAGTATTCTTGCCTGGAGAATCCCATGGACAGAGGAGCCTGTCAGGCTACAGTCTATGAGGTCGCAGAGAGTCGGACACAAATGAGAGTCTGAGCACAGCACATTTTCACGTTCCTCCACACTCCCTCCAGAACTTGCATGTGGGAGACTAGATAAGGGAAGTGGCCTTCAGTCCTGGTAATTCTGCTCCTAGAAACAAAGCAGAAGCTTGGTGGGTGGCTGCTCCCCCGTAGGCGTATGTATGTCTCTCCAGATAAAGCCACGTCCTGTCCTGTCGCACTCAGGTGAATGACCCTGCTCTGAGGGGAGGTGGCCTTTTCCCTAGCCAGCTGCCTGGAATGGACATGATTAAGCAGGAGGGAGATGCATCACGGGTAAGAAACAACAGAGAAATAAACCCGTGGCTGTGAATATTCCACAGACTAGAAATGGCACAGGCATGCTGCCAGCCAGTAGACTGAGGAGGATTGTGTAATACGGACTTCCCCCGCGGCGCAGTGGCCAAGACCCTCCTTCCAGTGCAGGAGCCACATGCTGTGCAGTGCAACCAAAAAAAGAAGAAAAAAATCTAATTGTATTGGATATATAGTGATGTTTGTGTAATTTTTTATTTAAGCTCATTTTAATTGAGCTGATGGTGGCAAAACACTCATTTTGCCCCAGAATGGAATGATTATAGCAAAGCAAAAAATGAAATACCAAAGAATTAATCATGTTAGCACAAACTTTGATTTCTTTTTGTTTCTGAATTGTAATGTTTGATTTTCAGAAGGATGAAGAGGAACTAGCTTCTAATTGTTCTCTCTTCCTTAATTAATCTACGTTTATTCTAAGGGGAAGCCTACTGCAGGTCAGATGGTGCAGGGCATTCAGAAGATCTAGGGGTGGACCTTCCCTGGTGGTTCAGTGGCTAAGACCCCACTCTCCCTTCATTAAGCCTAAGTTTATTCTAAGTGTTCTAGATTTCTTTTTATTTAAGCAACAGTCTTAAAATCTGATCTACATCATTTCTTTATCACCTTAAACACTTTTTTCTAAGAAGAGTGATATTACTGTGTCCAACTAGATCTTGAAACAGTAGAACAGTTAGTACTGAGAACCCACCTGAGTTGGGAGCCTGGTGACAGGCCTGTTAACAAGAGGAAGGACTCTGAACAGTTTGGCACAGGTGAGGGGGCCTCTTATGGTAGAAAATGTTGTCCCTAGCCATAGATAACTATTTTCAAGTTCTCTCTTAAGTGAGAAAATGTAGAATTGATGTTGAATTTCCTACAAAACAAACAGAAAAAAGTGAATGTAACCTTTGTGATTGGCGTTATTTAAAATGGCCAAGTAGTCTGATGTTTTCATGCTGGGCCTCATGATGGTTTTACCAAAAATTCTGAGGCATCACAACTTTCTCTTTCTTTTCCTGCAGAAATACTGCTGACACTGAAGGTAGCTGGTTGCTTCTTTCTTCAGCTGACTGGGCTCACTTGCTCAAGACACTTACCAATCTGGAGAGTTGCGTCTCTTCGTTTCGACCCAACCGACCTGCCATCCAGCCCTGCCCGAGCAAGATGGGCTGACGGGCCGAGTCCCTCGGCTCCTCCTCCTGGAGGAGCCGCCTGTCATGTTGACAGGTGGCCTGCAGCTCGCGTCCGGACAGTTGTCAGTCTGTTCACTGCATTCACCTTAGTGCAACTTAGATCTCTCCTGCAGAGTAAATGTTGACAGGCAGACTTCACACCCTTGTCAGATTGAATGTATCTAAATGTATGTATTTAAGGAAAACAACCCATGCTCTTGTTCTCTTCCTGTCTGGCTCCAGACACTGGTTTCTTGCTTTGTTTTCCCTGGCTAACCAGTCCAAACGATTAAGATTTCATCTGGGGGAAAGAAAAGATTTTTTAAAAAAATCAAACTAAAGATGTTTTAAGCTAAGCCTGCCTCTGGGATAAGCAGGACAGACACCATGGACCATGCCGTATGTACAGACATGCCCAAGAGGTGAAGACCAAGACATCGTAGTTGTATCTTTGTAGAAAGTTCTCAAGACAGTGTTGGAAAGCATTTCCAGTTCCTGAACAGATGAAAAAGAGCCTGTGGAAGGGCTGTTAACAGTAACAAGTCCTTCTTCCTCTTTTTTTTTTTCAATTTCTTTGATTCAAACCAAACTTGTTCGCCCAAATCATGAATCAAAAAGAAATTGATTTCCAAATTCAGTGTGCTTTAGATCCATCAGAAGCTTGAATCAGCACCTCTTCTTCCATCTGATCCTTCCCTTCCCCCTCTGCCTTCCCCATTCTCCCCACTTTTTTTTTTTGTTTTAATAAAAGCAACAGAAACCAGGTAAGCCCTTTATTATTTCCTTCCATGTTTTGCCAGCCACTTACCAGCCGCTAACTCTGAAATTCCAGAAAAAAATGCATTTACTGGAAGGAGAGGAACAAAGTTAGTACTCGAAACCCATCAGACTTCGGACACCTGCCCGGCAAGTGTGTTCATTCTGTTCCCCGCGACACTGGCCTCCACACAGGAGAAAACCACAGTGTGCTTAAAATTGACCGCAGGCATCAGGACAGAGTTCACCTCCGCCATGTGTCTTTTATTTTGTTTTTTTTTTAGCAGTGCTGACTTAATAAGCCGAAGTTTTGTAAGGTACATAAAATCCAATTTATATGTAAACAAGCAATAATTTAAGTTGAGGACTTAAGTGTTTTAATTGTGTAATTTTTTGTGAGGTATACATATTGTGGAATCGAATCCAAAATGAGGTACTTCAGTGTTACAATTAGATATCTTCATAGCAGTGTCTCCTGAAAGTGTTTTGTAAAGGCTCTCAAGGCCTCGATTAGACCTGATTTGTAGACTTAAGACTTTTTATTTTCTAAATCTTGTGATTCTGCTCATAAGTCATTTATCTAATCTATCTGATATGCAGCCGCTGTAGAAACCAGTTCTTGATTTTTATATGTTTATATTCTTTCTTAACCTTAGGAAGACTACGTGTTACTAAGCCCGCCACTTTTCTGGTTGTTTTTCTTGCCCACTCTGGTAGGGGAATAATCTTTTCTTAATTGGCATCAGTTTCAGACAACTGTAATACCAAGAAACTGGTGACCTTTTTGAGCTATTTCTCCCCAACTCCTAAGATACCTACTTTCTTACCTAAATTTCAGAATGATGTCTTTTTGATGTCTAAAAAGCAAAGCATTTTATATCTCATTAGCCAGGCCTTTTAGGAACAGAGAAGTCTTTTTTCCTTGAAATTTGCTTGTTTTTTTGTGGAAGGGTGAAAAATAGACAAACTACCCCTACTTATACGTGTCTCTCTCTATGGACAGATTACAGAAGTATAGAAAGAGATAGAGCTCAAAGATAAATGGTTAAGTAGACAGTCTGAAAGCGTGGCTCCGTGCTAAAGAAATGTCCTGGGAAATCTGCATTTCGCTACTTTCTTTTCCACTTAGGGGGTCTCACTACAGAAAGGTGGCCCAGGAACAGCACTTCCTGGGGGCCACCAATTCACAGTCCCCCCGTCAAAAGGCTCTGCTTTTCTCAACCAAACCATTGGGTCGCCCAACTGTGGTGGAGAAACAACTCGGGCAGACCTCGGCCCGAGCTTAGCGCCCTCAGTGGCACCCTGAGGCTTACGTCCCAGTTGGTGTCATGTGACCAGTTTCCAGTTGATGTTTAGAAACATGTGAATTAGAATGCCTTGAACGTCACACAACACAGAAGAGAAAATGGAGTGTAAGCTGGAGTTGCTTGTCTGAGTTGGAGTCCCTTTCCACTGGACACTGTCCAGAAACCCCTGTGTACCTTCTCTTGCTTAACTCTCTGCCCACTGTGTTCTCCAGTTCAGACAGATCTGATCTGCAAACCTGCCATTCTGGTCACTGGGAATAACTCATAATCATTGCCATTTTGAAGGAAGAGGGATGATCCGTTCTCTTACGGCTTAGATCAGGTCATGGGTTTTTTACATCTAATTAAGAAAAGTCAGTGAAGGAATCCTCTGATCACATTGATCATGATAGAAGCAAAGGCCAAATCAGTCCCTCCATGATCAGTATTTCTCATGGTGTACACAATAAACTTGTTAGACCGAGTCCTCGGTTTTCATTTAATAGAACAAATAATCAGTGTTTTACTTATATTACTAAATGTGAAAAACACATAATGTGAAAAGTATACATACATTAACTTGGTTGTGAAGCTCATCTACGTGTTCATGTAACGTGGTAAGTTGAAAAAGTGAAGTGAGCTGTTTTCCTGCAATGAATTCGTTGGACTCAAAAGATGAAGATGCCCCCTCCCACGTGTATCTCTCATGGCCTGTAACCATTGAAAGCAATGTTTTTGCAGTTTATATAATGCAGTTTTTAATCTGTGTTTAAAAACGGAGTTCCTATGGGCTTAACACATGAAATGGGTGGCACAGATCCCCTTGCAGAACCCAAAGATACACAATCAATTTTGAAATGCAACTTAAGCCATTAATTGTTGGTGTGAATTTAAAATTTTCTAGTATTTGTATGGTAGTATGCTGCCTCCGAGCAAAGCATTCTCTGCACAAAAGGAAATTACTGTAGTGGCTTCAATTTTAATTAGAATTTTCTCCCTGGTGTTTCTTTATAGACTAAAACGAAACCTTTTAAGTTTCTTACTACAGGTAAAAGCTATGTGCAAGAACCTCAAAATGCTAAAATCTAGCATAATGCCTTAGATCTGTTTTTAAGTCTTGTATATTCCTACATAGCTGTCCGATGTATTATATTTGTATAGTGAACTGTGTACAATTTTTTGAATAAGTGCATCATCACTTAAACTTTATGTTGTTGAATGGTGATGATGATACATTTCTTCAAACATTTAACTGTCTTTTTTTTTCTTATGCCATTTGTGGTTTTATTTGTACAGTTCCTCATGAAGTTGCATCTGAGATGTGTGTATATGAAAAGATTATACAAGGGTAAAATTAAGCAATATATTAACTATGGTTCTTCAGGAGAAAGCTTACAGTGTTTCAGGTTGTGATTTATTTTCAAAATGGAGTTGACTCCAAACATCACTTTGTTCACCTGCATTGATGTTTGTATTTCTAGTGTGAGCAGTTTATGCAAAAGGTAGATATATTCAAGAGAAATTTTAAATACATTTATGCAAGTTAATATTGCTTTGCTGATGCTATTTGCTTATTTGATGTTAAATAATGCTATTGTAAATAAAGAATTCTGTTGTTATTGCATCATTTAATAAATTTTAATGCCTTCGGGTTTTACATGGCTTTGAAGATTTTCTTGAGTTTATATTGTATCCTCATTCACAATTGCAGTTAAATATAAAATTACCTGACTTGCCATTTAATAATTTCTTAGACTTATACAGTAGTTGGCACTGTTCTCAGCATGTTAACATTTATTCTCTCAATGTCCCATTTTCTAGATTTTCAGTCTGAAGCCAAGAGGGGTGTGTCTTGCTTAAGATTATCTGACAACTTAATGGCAAATAGAGGTGAATCTAAATGAATCCTAAATGATGCTATCACCTCTCATTCCCGTTTTTCAAAAAACATTCATGAGAATAATGCGGGCTTCTTACTGGTTTATTAAGGTTATGCTTTACACATTAGAATAATCATGATGATTTTAATAGATTGGCTTATTAGTAGTCAATAAGCAATGCAAGTACAATACTTAAAACCCAGGTCAAAATAGTAAATCTGAAATAGTATTTTTTAAAATATACCAAAACTGAAATGAATGATGAGAAAAATCTATGCTAGTCACCATATTAGCAAAGTAAAAGAAGAATTAAAAAAACATGATTAACTTAATAGACACTGTTGGATAGATTTGCACAGGATAAATTTCAGCCCCCATACATGAGAAAATCTCAAGGAAAAGTAAAGCTTCTCAGCAAAGTGAATGTCCTAAAGTTGTTTAAAGTTTTTGATACAATCCCACTGTGACTTCATGTTGAAATATTAAAAGAAATCAGAACAAAATAAGTAGCCCACTACTCGTGCTAAGAAATTAGGTTTTCAGGACTTCCCTGGTGGTCCAGTGGCTAAGACTCTGAGCTCCCAATGCAGAAGGCCCAGGTTTGATCCCTGGCAGGGAACTAGATTCCACATGCCTTAATTAAAGATCTTGCATGGCATGACAAAATCGAATATCCTGTGTGCCACAACAACTAAGACCCAGTAAAGTCAAATAAAATAAATATTTAAAAGAAGTGGGTATCACTGGTGGAATAGAAGAGGAAAAACATTTTCAGCACATTTAATCATCTATGCCACTGCTAAGTCACTTCAGTCGTGTCCAACTCTGTGCAACCCCATAGACGGCAGCCCACCAGGTTCCCCCGTCTCTGGGATTCTCCAGGCAAGAACACTGGAGTGGGTTGCCATTTCCTTCTCCAATGCATGAAAGTGAAAAGTGAAAGTGAAGTTGCACAGTCATGTCCAACTCTTCGTAACCCCTTGAACTGCAGCCTACCAGGCTCCTCCATCCATGGGATTTTCCAGGCAAGGGTACTGGAGTGAATTGCCATTGCCTTCTAACCGTCTACAGGAAAGCCAAAATAAATCTACCTACCTGCTCTAGGGGTACCCAGGTGGCACTAATGGTAAAGAATCCTGCCAAGCACAGGAGACTTGCAGAAGATGCAGGTTCGATCCCTGGGTCCAGAAGATCCCCTGGAGTAGGGAATTAAAGGCCACTCCAGCATTCTTGCCTGGAAAATTCCATGGACAGAGGTGCCACGTCTACAGTCCATGGCCCGTAAAGAGTTGGACATGACTGAGTGGCTGAGCACTAGCTCTTAGAACGAGTGAAAAATTTCAGTCAGATGTCTGGAACATACAAAAATCACTAACTTCCACTCACAGTAATAACTAGTTTTTTAAACCCCCATTTACAATAACAAACATTATAAAATAGGATTATATCCCGCCTAACATAAACCGTGAAAGACCTTTATGAAGAAAACTAAAGTTCTACTGAAAGGTGCAAAAGACCTGAACGAGGGAGGTATGCCGTGAACCTAGAAAAGGGAGTGAAGGCGCTCAGTCGTGTCCGACTCTGCGACCCCATGGACTGCAGCCCACCAGGCTCCTCCATCCATGGGATTTTCCAGGCAAGAAAAGGAAAGCCCAGGATAAAAATATATATATATATATTCCTGCCCCTACATCATTACAATTCGAGTGCACATCAGAAAAGTAGTGTACGTTCGAAAGATAAGATGGACAATAATGGAAATGTTAGAAAAACAACTTCCAGAAACATTTTAAAACACTGGTGAGGGGCTTCCCTGGTGGCTCAGTGGTAAAGAATCTGCCTACCAATGCAGGAGATACGGGTTCGATCCCTTGTCCCGGAAGATCCCACATGCTGAGAAGCAACGAAGCCAGTGCACCACAGCGACGGAGCCGGTGCTCTAGAGTCGGAGCTGCAACTGCTGAGCCCACGTGCCACAGCTACGCGCCCCGCGACAGGAGAAGCCAGTGTAAGGAGAAGCCCTCGCGCCGCAGCTAGAGAGCAGCCACCCTCCCCTCCACCACAGCTACTGAGGCCCGCGCCCCGGAACAGGAGAACCCAGTGTAAGGAGAAGCCCTCCCCTCCACCGCAGCTACTGAGGCCCGCGCCCCGCAACCAGAGAAGCCAGTGTAAGGAGAAGCCCTCGCGGCGCAGCTAGAGGAGAGCAGCCACCCTCCCCTCCACCACTCGCCACAACTGGAGAAGGGCCTGCACAGCAGTGAAGACCCGGCACAACCAAGAGTGGGTAAGTAAATGAGTAAAATGATTTTAAAAGAAACAGCGTTAGACCTGACAAAGCTGAACGCTGAGCCAGAAGTGAGTATTGCAGAGTACTTACACGGAACTGGCTAAATAACTCAGAAGAAGATTATAGAGCCCAGAGACAGGTCACTGTATGTCGGTAAGTATACGATAGAGATGCCATTTCTAATCAGTAGGAATCTGTTCCCCAAAAAAATTGGTGTTGAGACAGTTGGCCACATTTGGAGAAAATACCAAGTTAAACCCCCTCCTCACAATATTAACATGGAACCAGGGTGTAAACATAATGAAACATAAAACTAGAAAAGTACATGTTTACATTGTTGGAAAAGTGAAGTCATTCTTAAGGGCAAAATACAAAAATTATTTAAATTTATAAAAATTAATATTCTGTCAAAAAAAGTCAGTACATAGCAAATGTAATAGAAAACAAACTAATGTTACATAATCTAACGTGCGCATGCATACTCAGTCATGTCTGACTCTTTGGGACCCCCATGGACTGTAGCCTGCCGGGCTCCTCTGTCCATGGGATTTCCCAGGCAAGAATACTGGAGTGGGTTGTCTTACCCTTTTCCAGGGGTTCTTCCCAACCCAGAGATCAAACATGAGTCTCCTGCATTGCAGGCAGATTCTTTACTTCTGCACCGCCTGGGAAGTCAAACTAACATTAAGAACATTTTGTCTGGAAGACAGCAAGAAAGCCAGTGTGACTGGAGAAGATAACCGACGGGGTGAGAGGTAGGAGATGAGGGCCAAGAAGCAGCCAGGGCCAGATCACGTGAGGTCATACAGGCCAGCCCCAAAGGCAAGCAACTTAGGTTTTATTCTGTGTAATGAGAAACCTTCAGCAAAGTGTTTTCAGCAAGAAAGTAATATGATCTAATTTGTGTTTTTAAAGACTGACTACTCTGTGGAGAAACATCTCTATGGAAGCCAGCTAATAGGCTACTTGAAGACACCAATTATTAAAAAATAATTTTAAAAAAAAAGGATTGTGAGTTCCCTGATGGTCCAGTGGTTATACTGCAGGGGGCAAGGGTTCCATCTCTGATTGGAGAACTACGATCTTGCATGCCGTGTGTCGTGGAAAGAAAAAAAAATGGAGGACTGGACCCATGACTTCAATCCAGGTCCCTCCCACACCCCACTAAAACAGTAAAGTTGTTTTTACGAAAGCATAAACCCACAAGGACAGAGGTCATGGGAATAGAAACCAACAAAGTTTGGCAGTTGAAAGCAGATCGAAGAGTGGTCACTTACTCTGTAGAGCTGACAAAGCTGAACGCTGAGCCAGAAGTGAGAGAGAAATGGCAAGAAGCAAACAAAAGTTTCACCCTGGAATTTCTCAAAGAGCAGGTGCCTCTGGATGTGGGCATGAGAAGCCTAGATAAGAAGCTGGCCGAGCGGCTCCAAGCAAGCAACCTTCCTCCTGGGCAGCAGAATAGAAGTGTATTCTCCAGAAAAGTTTAACAGCAATCAGGGGATGGTGAAAACAGCTCAGCTGTGTCTGACTCCTTGCCACTCCATGGACTGATAGTCCACCGGCTCCTCTGTCCGTGAGATTCTCCAGGCTAGAATACTAGAGTGGGTAGCCATTGCCTCCTCCAAGGGATCTTCCCAACCCAGGGACTGAGCATTGCAGGCATATTCTTTACCATCTGAGCCACCAGGGAAGCCCAGGAGATGGTACCATACTGACCAAGATGAATTCTACAGTCTGAATGTTGATCCCTCTTCACGAGATTAGCTACCCAGACATACTTTCCTGCCTGGTTGCCTAAATGTCTTCCCAAGGGAACCTGAGCAGCTGCAAATGCAGGACGCACAGAGATGAACATTCTGGTTGCTCATGACAAAACCCAGGTCACATTACAGTGAAGCCCACAACTGATGATCCGGCCCATGTACACTGAGCTTCCAAACATCTTTCAGTGCCTTTGTCTAAAATACAAGAGAAGAGATTCAACCACAGTTTCAAGAAAAGCCTGAAAATGAAAGACACTACAGCAGCCATGAACGCACACCCCTAGATGTGCTGTGCAGGGGGAATGTGGTCAACCCAGTGCCCAGCTGCAACACGCTTCCCACCGGCAGCCCCGAGCTCATGACTGGGTGCAGCAGGAATAGCAGGCAGAGGCACTCTCAGGAGATGGAACTGCTCCCATGAACAGCTTTGCCTCAAAGACTCTAAGCAGACTTGCCAAGCTTTCTTAGATGCATGCTGCACCCTAAGGGATCTTCCTTCCTCTGATTTTCCCTGGATTCCTCCTTACTTTCCCTCATAAGTACTGCACCTAATAAATCGCTTGTACTTCTAATGCCATCTCGATGACTGTTTCTTGGATGGTGCAGACTAACATTAAGTGAGCTAAGAAAGTAGGCAGTGGGATCCAGGGGCTGTGACTCTCAGCTTCCAGTGCAGGGGACCCAGGTTCAATCCCTGGTCAGGAGACTAGATCCCACATGCCACAACTAAGACTTGGCACAGCCAAATAAATATATTTTTTTTTAAAGGAAGTAGGCAGTAAGAACGGGACTTGGGACAGGCTCACTCAAGGAAGGCCAGCTGAAGAGACTTCATTGTGGTCAGCCAGTGTGACAGACAGTCCTTGGTATAAGGTGGTGGCTCAAATCCTGAAGATCTGACTGGTGGGAACCCCAGAAAGTACACCAGTGGAGGGGAAGGCTACGGGAGATGGGGCAAAGCAAGGCATTCAGAAGATCTGGGGGTGGATTTCCCTGGTGGTCCAGACTCCACGCTCCCAATGCAGGGGGCCCAGGTTCAATCCCTGGTCAGGGAACTAGACCCCACATGCCACGACTAAGACCCAGTGCAGTCAAATAATTTTTAAATCTATAGTTAGTCTGAGACGGCAATAGCTCTCTTTCTCAATAATTGAGAGAAAAAAAACTGGGGGGGCAAAAGGATGCCACTGTGGAGAAGGCTGGTTACTGCCTAGTTGAACTGCTGCAAGGCAGAGGGATGCTAAAGTTGAAACTCCAATACTTTGGCCACCTGATGGGAAGAACTGATTCATCTGAAAAGTCCCTGATGCTGGGAAAGATGAAAAGTGGGAGGAGAAGGGGACAACAGAGGATGAGATGGTTGGATGGCCTTACCGACTCAATAGACATGAGTTTGAATAAACTCTGGGAGCTGGTGATAGACAGGGAGGCCTGGCATGCTGCAGTCCATGGGACTGGCAGAGTTGGACACGACTGAGTGACTGAACTGAACTGAGAGGGATAATGCTGATGAGGACCATTAAGGGACAATTAACACTAAATAATGGGCTTCCCAGGTGGTGCTAGTGGTAAAGAACCTGACTGCCAGTGCAGGAGACATTAAAAACATTGGTTTGAATCCTGGGTCAGGAAGATCCCCTAGAGGAGGCCATGGCAACCCACTCCAGTGTTCTTGCCTGGAAAATCCCACAGACAGACGAGCCTGGCGGGCTATGGTCCATAGAGTCACAAAGAGTTGGACACGAATGAAGCAACCGAGCATGCACCCACACAAATAAGACAACAGAGCAGAGCCAGCACCCAAGACTCTCCTGCAGTGGAAGAGCAGACACTGCTGAACAGCAGGCTGAAGCACTCCTCAATACAGTTTTAGAATGCTCAAGGGAGGCAGGTTTGTTATGCAAAAGGCAGGGTCCTGATAGGGAAAACCTGGGCCCCTGAAATGTGGGTGCATGCATGCTAAGTTGCTTCAGTTGTGTCCAACTCTTTGCAACCCTGTGAACTGTAGCCCACCAGAGTCTTCTGCCCATGGGATTCTCCAGGCAAGAATACTGGAGTGGGTGAATCCTGGGTAGAGACATCAAGATTATGGGTCCCCCACCTCTGGGCCTTGCACTAGTACCTCTATCAGGTCAGAGGTAGCATTAGATTAGAAATAAACTGCACAATAAATGTAACATGCGCAAATCATCCGGAAACCATCGCCCTCTCAATGTCTGTGAAAACATTGTTTTCCATGAAACCAGTCCCTGGTGCCAAAAAGGTTGGGGAATGTCAATCTGTTAATAGATGGTTGCTGCTGATTTTGAAGCCTACAAAACCTCTGAGCTTATAGAGGTGGCCCACCCTTCTCTACTAAGAGCTCTCGACTTAACATCTGTCATTGAAAAGAAAAGAAGGATTTGATCTATCATTTGTTATCAGCACTATTCATGTTGGTGTGATTTATTATTATAAGTAATAATAATTAAGGGGACAAGACAAACAAACAGGACAGAAAGGAGAGCAGTACGCTGAAGGCAGCCTCCTCCTTAAGAAGTCTCAGTTCCTTGTTCAGCTCTCAGGCCTGAGACAATTTTCAAATTAAAACCCATTGACTGAAGAGGTGGCCTGGTCCTTAGGAGTAAGAACTCTGCCGTACCATAACAGGTATCTACAACATCTAAGCATTCCCCAGGCTTCCTCTAAGGGAGCTACAATTATTCCTTTGGGTAACTGTATGCTGGGGAAGGGGAAGAAACAAACACTTGGAGGATCATGGACACAAGGTCTGAGTTGACACTGCCACAGGAAAAGAAGCATCGTCCTGAACCGCTGTTAGAGTGGGGGCCCAGGAGGCCAGGTAAGCAATGGAGCCCTGGCTGAAGTCCCACTCATGTGGGCCCACTGGTTGCCTGGGCATCCTGAGGGCACTTCCCTAGTCCCCAAGTGTTGAAGCAGAAACTTTAAAACAGAAGTCCAGTCAAGACGGTAAATCAAAAATAATATTGAAGGACTTCCCTGGTTGTCCAGTGGCTGGGACTCCCTGCTCCCAATGTAAGGGACCTGGGTTCAATCCCTGGTCAGAGAACTAGATCCCACGTGCCACTACTAAGATCCAAGATCCTGCATCATGTCCAAAACTAAGATCCATCACAGCCAAATAATTAAAGACTTTTTTAAAAAGACCAAAGAAAGAGCCCAGAGCCAGTGATAGAGACTCAGTGGTTTAACAGATAGGGGAGCTTACCTGTCTGAAGCAAGGGCGGGGAACAACACCAAGCATGGGCAGCTGACTGCAGGCAGGACACGCGGGCTTTCTTCACTTCCGGGGCGGGGAGGAGAAGGGATTACCAGTTTTAGGGAATTGATGTCAGATGTACGCATTAGTTACCAAGGAAACCAGTAGAGGGGCACAGGCCCTCACAGCTCCTTTGATAAAAACCATCACCAGCTGATTTCTGGGGGTAAGCAACAGAAAGGTCAGTCCTGTGAGTAGGGTGTGGGTGGCACAGGCCCTGTTTGGGCAACCGATGGACAGAGAGCAAGAGAACAGCCATCTTGAGTGGCCTGACCCCACAGGACACATCTTGCTAAGGGATGCACAAAATAAATCCTGAGAAAACCCAGATGCTTGCAGACACAGTTCCAAGCTCTGGTGGCCGGATGCCAAAAAGCTGCATGCAATTCCTGGGGTAGGCGCTTGGTGGCGCCACTCTCACTGCTGGGCCGGGGAGGAGTGTCTTGCCTCTAAAAGAGCAAAACAGACATGGCATACTATTGTCACCTTTCACATTTTTTCGTAAAAGCAAAAATACTGCTCATTTTTATTTCAGTTAGCAAAAGCAGATACTTAGTACCTGGCGGTGAAGCAAGTTGCCCTAAAGCAAAAATTAAGGGATATCTGTATTTATACCAGTGTGTGTGATTTAATTGCTCAATTGTGTCTGACTCTTTTGTGACCCCATGGACTGTAGCCCACAAGGCTCTTCTGTCCATGGGATTCTCCAAGCAAGAATACTGAAGTGGGTTGCCATTTCCTTCTCCAGGGGATCTTCCCGACCCAGGGATCTAACCCAGGTCTCCCACATTGTAGGCATTTCTTTACCACCTGAGCCATCAGGGAAGACCCACTTGTATATGAGAAGTGGACATAACTCGTCTTCTGTCAGGCCACTCATGTCGGAGTTTGAAGCAGTCTCATCAGGTATGGAGCTGGGTTTGGGTGTGGCTCTGTCTGTGGTTATGTGCAATGGACCACAGACTTCAAACTCCTTCGGTGGTACGGTAAGCCAGGGCTTAGGGCCTGCACCCTCGGGTTACATCAGGCCTTGTTTCCCTGCACCAACTGCAGAGGGGGTCCCTGCCCACCCTCTTACCCTCTTTCCATGGTAGATGGATTTTTCCTGATACATGGCAAAGTATCTCAGTCTTAGGCAAAACCCTGTGGCCCTGGGACTTGAAGACAAGCCTTTCTCAGTGATCTTTCCCTCAATCACAGCTGAACTTTGCCTTAATTTTTAAGCAGGTCTCCTGGGGAAGAGATTCCTGCCCTTTCCCCAGCAGCTGGAAACTTCTATTGACCCGACCCTGGGACTGTTTCTTGACTCCATCGCAGGACATAAAGGTTTTCCTCTGACCCTTCCCCCAGCCCTGGTGGGTCTTGGCCTCTGCCATGGGGGCAAAAGCATTTGCTGCCCTCCTCCCTTCTGTGTTTGTCTGCCAGGGAGAAGATGCAGGCAGGGTGTCGCATCTTTTCTAAAGCACCATCTGCTTCTCTCTTCCAGATCTGCACCCCAAGCAAAGCTTTCTCAGAGAGCCCAGGAGAGATCCTTGGAGAAGAGCCTTCAAGTGGGATGAAGCTGAAGCCTGCCTTTAGCCTTGGTTCCCAAGAGCCTTATTCTTTTACGCCAGCCTACACCAGCCTACAGCAATTTGTTCAAAAGTTTAGCTCAGAGAATGTGGGATGAATTGAGAGAGTAGAGTTCACATATATACACTACTATGTGTAAAACAGCTAGCTAGTGAGAAGCTGCTGTATAGCACAGCTGGATGCTCTGTGATGACCTTAAATGTTAGTCACTCAGTCGTGTCCAACTCTTTTCAACCCCACGGATTATAGTCCACCAGGCTCCTCTGTCCATGGGATTCTCCAGGCAAAAAATACTGGAGTGGGTTGCCAGCCCTTCTCCAGGGGATCTTCTCTACTTAGAGGAGTGGGATGGGAGGGTTAGGAGGGAGGTCCATGAGAGAGGGGCTGTATGTACACATATAGCTGATTCACTTAATTGTATAGCAGAGACTACCACAACATTGTAAAGCAACTATGCTCCAGCTGAAACATAAAGTTAAAAAATTAAAATATGGAAATTCCTTAAAAAAAAGTTCAGCTCACATCTTGGTGTTTCTTCCTCGTGTGCTCCCCAGGTAGGAGACCCATCGTCGCTAGATTTCAGGCTACTTGGCTGCCCTGCCACCTCAACTC
Source organism: Capra hircus (assembly GCF_001704415.2). Classification (NCBI taxonomy): domain Eukaryota; kingdom Metazoa; phylum Chordata; class Mammalia; order Artiodactyla; family Bovidae; genus Capra; species Capra hircus. The sequence continues at coordinate 48,298,025 of NC_030821.1, forward strand.
TCTGAGGGATTCACAGCAAGTTATGAGTTTGTATTAATAATTAACTAGCCTTTTCTTGTCATTACAGTGAGCGCAATACCCTTTCCAGTTTTCTTTATGTGGAAGTAGAAATTCACTGAATTCTTCATGTAAACTAAGAGTTTGAATGGTGAAAACAGTTATGCACAGGTGTAGGGGATCTACTAGGGCTTAGATGAAATTACTGATGTGGCTGGAGAGAATAGAACGCCTTAGAGGAGAGAACTTAGAAACTCAGGACCCTTGTTGAGTTTGGAGTTCGTGAAAGCAGTCTTTCAAGGAGCAGAGCATAACCAACAGGACCTACGGTATAGCACAGGGGACTCTACTCAATATCTCATGATAATCTAGATGGAAGAGGATCTGAAAAGAATATACATACATATATATATATGAGTCATTTTGCTGTACACTTGAAACTAATACAACATTGTAAATCAACTACATGCTGTGCTCAGTATACTTGCCCCTCCAGGCTCCTCTGTCCATGGAATTTCTCAAGCAAGAATACTGGAGCAGGTTGCCATTTCCTACTCCAGGGGATCTTCCCCATTCAGGGACTGAACCCACGTTTCTTGTTTCTCTAGTGCTGGGAGGTGAATTTTTTTACCACTGAGTCACCTGGGAAGCTTAAAATCAATGATGGTTCAATAAAAATTAATGTGGTATCACCTCACACAGGTCAGAATGGCCAACATCAAAAAATCTACAAATAATACATGCTGGAGATGATGTGGAGGAAAGGGAATACTCTTGTACTGTTGGTGGGAATGCAGTACAGAGAACAGTATGAAGGTTCCTTAAAAAACGAAAAATGAATCTACCATATGACCCAGTAATCCCACTACTGGGTATGCTGCTGCTGCTGCTAAGTCACTTCAGTCGTGTCCGACTCTGTGCGACCCCATAGATGGCAGCCCACCAGGCTCCCCCGTCCCTGGGATTCTCCAGGCAAGAACACTGGAGTGGGTTGCCATTTCCTTCTCCAATGCATGAAAGTGAAAAGTGAAAGTGAAGTCGCTCGGTCGTGTCCGACTCTTAGCGCCCCCATGGACTGCAGCCCACCAGGCTCCTCCATCCATGGGATTTTCCAGGCAAGAGTACTGGAGGAGGGTGCCATTGCCTTCTCCGACTACTGGGTATATACCCTGAGAAAAACATAATTCAAAAAGACAGGGACTTCCCTGGTGGTCCAGTGTTTAAGAATCCTTGCAATGCAGGGGATGTGGGTTTGATTCCTGGTTAGAGAATTAAGATCCCACGTGCCATGGAGCAGTTAAGCCCAGACACTGCAACTACTGAGCCCACGTGCTCTGGAGCTCATGGGCCATGACTAAGACCCCACACAGCCAAGTAAATACATATACACTTTTTGTTTTAAAGACACATGTATCCCAATGTTCATTGCAGCACTATTTACAATAGCCAGGACATGGAAGCAACCTAGATGTCCACTGACAGATGAGTGGATAAAGAAGATGTGCTGCATACATACAATGGAATATTACTCAGCCACAAAAAGGAACGAAATTGGGTCATCTGTAGTGATGCGGATGCACCCAGAGTCTCTCATACAGAGTGAAGTCAGAAAGAGAAAAACAAATATCGTATATAATGCATCTATATGGAATCCAGAAAGATGGTGTGGTATACGGGCTTAGTTGCTCTGAAGAGCCTATTTGCAGGACAGAAGTGGGATGCAAATGTCGAGGGCAGACTCGCGGACACAGGGAAGGGGAGGAGGAGCGAATAGGACGAACTGGGCGAGTGACACTGACATAAACAGGATCGCATAAAATAAAAAGCAAGTGAGAAGCAGCTGTATAACACAGGGAGCTCGGCTCAGTGCTCCCTGATGACCTAGAGGGATGGGCTGGGGGAGTGGGAGGGAGGCATGTGCATACCTATAGCTGATCCATGTTGTTCTGCTGCAGAGACTCACACAGCATTGTAAAGCACTTACACTCCAATTTAAAAAAAAAAAAAAAAAGGACCATAGTGTGAAGGGTGTGAAGGGTAACAGAATTACTGTAAGCGTGAGGATGTTGAATGGTTTCAGCCCTACATGTGTCACCTGTGGATAAAGCCTGTAGATCCTTGCCTGAGTCAAATGGACATTTAAAAGATCAAAGACCACTGGAGGAAATTTACACTGCCCTGGACGGGCACTGGGACAAACTGAAGTTCGGGCAAGGCAAAGTATCTGGGCAGGTGGGGCTCTGGTTGAACATAGGGTGGGGGCTACGCTGAGAAGAGAGCAGTGTGGAGCCTGGGGCTGTGCACGTTCTCAGTGATGGGGCTGGAACAGTGCCTCAGACTTCTGGGCTCTGCGGGAAAGGAATACTGAAAGTGAGATGTTTACACTACATGAAAACCCACGACATTTCAGGGGACTTTAACATTAGAGCTTCTTCTGGTGGCAACCTGTTGGAATTGATTCCAGCTTAACATAAGAGAGACACACACAGGGAAGAGAAAGAGCAAAGAGTTTTCATAAAAGGATATAGACGTTGAGGAGATAATAGATAATAAGGACTACTGCATAACACAGGGAATTCTACCCAATACTCTGTAATGACCTATATGAGAAAAGAATCTAAAAAAGAGTGGATACATGTATATGTATAACAGACACTTTGCTGTACACCTGAAACTTACACAACATGGTAAAGCAACTATACTGCAATAAAAGAAAAATTTTTTAAGCAACTTTCCTTCTACCAACAAAATAAAACAAGCAAAAAGAAGCCGAGGAGAAGAAGCCAGTGCTACTGGGGCTACCCTAGCAAGAAGCCAATGACTTTCTCTCTAGAGCTGCAATTATGGTGCTTCAGCTGCAGTGTCCCAGATTCTGAATTCCTTGTCCCAGGAAGAAAAATATTCAATATGATGGAACTACCTTAGATCAGGTCTCTAAGAGTGATGGTTAAAGAGCAGGATCACTTAGCACAAACGGGGGTGTTGCCTGATCATCGGGGCATGATTGGTCAGCCCAAAACCTCTGATGCAGTTTCACCAAGTGACAGATCAGAAGTGAGGACCGTGGGACTGCACAGTTCATGAAAAGGAGGGATGACTTTACCATCATGCAGATCATTTGAGAAAATCCCACAGAACCAACAGAAACAGATGAGAATTCATAACAGCTCAACATGATCACTATCATCAACACGACAAATAAGGTGAATAATTGCAAATAACATTCCCATTCACAATATCAGTTTTATTAAATTATAAAGTTCCTAAGGATAATTGCATAGAAAATCTATAAAAGAGTAACAAAAAAGAAGATTTAAGTAGATGAACCCAAGAATGCTGGATTTTCACAGCTAATTTACAGGCTTAATTTCAATTCATATTTTAATGGGATTTTTAAATTTTTGCTAAAATTATCTAAATTTTATCCACAAGAAGAAACAGATGCAAAAAAAGTTTTCAAATAGCTAGAAACCAATGAGATTTAATTTAAATATAAATATGAAATAGCCCTGAATAAGAACAGTAGTTTCTCTGCAGAGAGAGAAAAGGGATGATTTTTTTTCCTTCCTGCTAGGTATTCTGTTCTCTCCAAATATCTATAGTAAAATGTTTGTAAAAGAAGAGGAATTAAAAGTGTGGGGATTATGGGATTAAAAGTTATGGGAATTCTCTGGTGGTGAGTAGTTAGAACTCCATGCTTTCACCACCTAGGGCCTTGGGTTCTATCCCTGGTCGGGGAGGTAGGATCCCACAGCCACAAGGCCCAGGAAAAAAAAAGGAGGGGTAATAACTTAAAAGGTAAGGGGGTGTTACTTCTAATAGACTTTGAGTCATCACTTTTTTGGACATATTTGCCTCTAATTCACATATGCAATTTAAAAACAAAACTGAGTTTATAGTTCATTAAACTTCTGCAGTCTACTTTTTTTTCATATTTTGATTAAGCTTGTCCTTATGTTAGTGAAAACTGAGTTTACTAATGTTAATATCCCATGTAATATCCCATTGACTTAAGTAATTTCCAAATTTTCGATAACATAAATAGCACAAAAACAGTTGTGTGCTTATGGATTTCTGTATTTCAGATTATTTGCCTTAGGAAAGCATCTCCAAATGGAATGAAAAGGTTCCCAATACATATTGCCAAATTTTATTTTTGGAAAGCATATACTATCATTTGTTCTACTATAAAGAGTACAAGAATACCTTAGCCAATTTAAGGTAGTGTGCGTGCTCAGTTGCTTCAGGCCTGTCTGACTCTTTGCAACCTCATGAACTGTAGCCTGCCAAGCTCCTCTGTCCGTGGGATTCTCCAGGCAAGAATGCTGGAGTGGGTTGCCTCCTGACCAGGGACTGAACCCACATCTCCTGCGTCTCCTGCATCAGCAGGCAGATGCTTTACCTCGGAGCTACCTGGGAAGCCATTCATTTGTGAATCAGTGCTAATCAGTTATTTGGATAGTAGTAAAGTTTTTTTTCAGATGCATAAAACAGCTATATTATGTTTCACATATCAGATGAAAAGAGGGCTAAATGAAGAAAATGGCAAACAAGAATCTTGGTTATATCTTCAAATAGTGAAGGTCTGAAATTTTGATCCTAAAATAACGAGAAGCTGCCATGACAATATCTGGGATAAAATAGAGTGCCACCAGCTTGGATGTGAACTGAATAAGGAATAAGCTGAATAAGGAAACTAGTTTACAAGGGATGTGCGGAGTTATTCACACACAAAAAGAATAAGCTGGAATGGAGGTATTCTCTGGTTCTTTCACTACCAATGTTGCTACGAAACTTTTCTATTTCTTCTAAAGTGATAGATATTTTAAAAGAGCAGGTAAGATTATGTTACTTTTTTCCTTCAACTCGTTTCCATCCTTTGTAAATACTTTGTAATGGTGATGAGCTGCTTTTATACTCAGAAAAGCACACACACAAGCCTTGTGCAGAGAAAGAACAAAGCTTCCCCACTGGGGGGCCCCAAACCCTAAGCCAACTGTCTGACGTGGCACCCAGAAGAGGGAGGAGACACTGCAGTCATTTGTGACCTCTGGGAGCATGTCTACAGATCACAGATTTTTATCAGCATTAGCGCTTCAGTCCCCTCTCAGCAGTGAAAGGGCAGAGTCCCAACCACTGGACCGCCAGGGAATTCCCAATCCCTTATTTTCATTCCCAGAATCGGGCCATTTTTTCCCGTCCTGATCTGAACTATTTATTTGCTTTTTCCAAAGAGACACCCCTGCCTCCACCCTCAGACTGACATCCTCTTGCCACTCATTTCTCCAGGAGAGGGAAGCTCTCTTGGGCTCTCTCTTGTCTGAACAACTCAAGAAGAATTTAAAAACAAAACACAGAAACAGAAAATGATACTAATGAAAAAGTAAGCCTTTTCTCTGATTTCATCCTTCTCCAAATTGCCCCACAGATTACTCATTTCACTTCGAGCATGTATATTTACAAAGTGTATGCAGTATAACAGGCTTCCCTGGTGCCTCAGTGGTTAAAAAAAAAAAAAAAAAAACTTCCTGCCAATGCAAGAGATGCGAATTCAATCCCTGGGTCAGGAAGATCCACTGGAAGAGGAAATGGCAACCCGCTCCAGTATTCTTGCCTGGAGAATCCCACGGACAGAGAAGCCTGGTGGGCTACAGTCCATGGGGTCACAAAGAGTCAGATACAACTTAGCGACTAAACAACAACACACACACAGTGTAACAGGATCTAGCAATGTGGGATGGGGGCCAGGAGATGGGACAAGCCCAGCTGGCAGCCTAGAGACCCCCTATCATGCTTGGTTCTGTTGTTACAATCTGCTGAGCTGAACAGAGTCAGCCTCTGTTTATCCTCCTTCACTGGCTCCCTTGATTCTTCCAGAAGCCCCCAAGACTCACAACTGGTGAGTGATAGGAGTCTAAACATCCACCCAGGTTTGCCAGCTTGTAGCCTGTCGCTCTGTCACAAAGCACTCCGCCATGTGGCCTGGCCCCAGGGAGCTGCTCCTGGCGTGGACAGGCCCCCAGTGCACCGCGAGTTCTGCAGAGTTGTGTCAGCGCCCCTCACAGGTGTGTGCATCCGCACGTTACTGGGCATCCAGTGTGGCATTCTGTGCAAGTCAGTGACCTAAAGCCCTTTCTTCTGTTTCTGCTTCTGACAGCTATGTGTGTCGCTCCATCCCAGGCAGCTGGGGACGCGGCTTAAGAAAACGGGACTCCGTGGGCATAACAGTGAAAGTGGCGTTTCTGTCTAGCTGGGCAGCTTGGCTACAGCCAGCAGCCAGGATAGAGCAGGAGCCTTTCTGGCTGAGAGGCGGGAGGGAGAAAGGGCACGGGGGCGGTGCAGAGGGCGATGGAAGGGGGGACATGATAGGAACCAGGGTAACTCGTCCCTTCATCGAGTCACAGAAGTGTTTACCGAGTCACTTAGCAGGTAGACACCAGAATGAATGTGCTCATAGTCTGCTGCTGAATCACTACGCCGTGGCCAACTCTTTGTGACCCCACAGACTATAGCCCACCAGGCTCTCCTGTCTATGGGATTTCCCAGGCAAGAATACTGGAGCCAGCCACCATTCCCTTCTCGGGGGGGTCTTCCTGGATCAGGGATTGAGCCCGAGTCTCCTGCACTGGCAGGCAGATTGTCTGCCACCTGGGAAGCCCTGCTCACGGTCTCTGTGGTCTGAGCTGCTCAGTCGCGTCTGACTCTGCGACCCCGTGCGCTGTGGCCAGGCTCCTCTGTCCACGGGGATTCTCCAGGCAAGAATACTGGAGTGGGTTGCCATGCCCTCCTCCAGGGGATCTTCCCGACCCAGGGATCCAACTCAAATCCCTCGCATTGCAGGATTCTTTACCGTCTGAGCCACCAGGGAAGCTGCTCGTAGTCTATAAACAGCAATTAAAGTAGGGTTCAAAGTCATCCCTCAAAGAAAGCAAATTTTAAAAGTTAGAGGAAATCAGAGTAATTAATTTCCATTAGAAATTTCATGGAAATGGTGGCATTTAATGTTTCAAGGTGGTTACGAAGACTTTAAAGGACTTACGGAGACTTACAGAGTTGAAGAAGGTACATCCTGGGGAAGGAATCAAGAGCTACCAGCCTCCCAACCAGAAGGAAAACCCTCTGTAGAGATATGTGAATATCCTGCTAAGCTAGAAGGCCCTCCTTCCCACCTCCTCCAACAGATATGCAGACTTGGAGGAGGACAGACACAGAGAGCCTCACTCTCCCGCTCTCCAGTCCAACCAGTGACAGTCTAACCCCAGACTGCTCGTTGGCAAGCAGAGCTACCCCTCAGCAACTTCCTTGTTCTTGTCATGACTAGTTCTTCCCCACATGTGCAATTTAAAAAGAAAACTAAGTCCCTGTGATCCCAATGCAGGTGGCCTGGGTTCCGTCCCTGGTCAGGGAACTAGATCCCACATGCTGCAATGAAGATCAAAGATCCCAGGTGTCTCAACTACGTGCAGCCAAATAAATATTTTTAAAATTAAAAAATAAATACGATAAAAAATAAAAACAAAACAGGGCTTCCCTGGTGACTCAGTGGTGGAGAATCCACCTGCCAATGCAGGAGACTCGGGTTTAATCCCTGGTCCAGGACGATTCCACAAGCCACGGGAAAACTAAGCCCGTGCACTGCTGAGGCTGTGCTCTAGACCCGGGGAGTGACAGCTACTGAAGCTCTAGAGCCCGTGCTCAGCAACAAGAGAAGCCTCCGCAACGAGCAGCCAGAGTCCTGCAACTAGAGAGTGGCCGCTGCCCGCCACAGCTAGGGGAAAACCCAAGCAGCAATGAAGACCCAGAACAGCAAACAAACACATAATAAAGTAAATGAATGGTTTTTAAAAATTGAATTTATAGCCCATTCTACTTTCCCCCCCTCCCCCCTAATTTCCTCTCAGCCCCAAACTTACCCTACTTGAGTGCTTTAATGAAAAGGAATCTGAGCCCTTTAAATAAGTTGCCGCAGGCGCTGAAGTTTTGTCAGCAGAGGGCGCTGGAGAGGCATTGCCCGAAGAAACAGCTTCATTTTCTAATTCTGAGGCCATCTGGGCGGACCAGTTGCTTGGCTTCCCCATTGCCCACCTACCCCTACACAGCAGCCAGCAACACTCGGTAGCCGGCAGCTCCTCCTAGCAACTCCCTCGGGTGGTCTTGTAGCAGAGTACCTGCAATGAGACATCTCTGTGAACAACCTTCCCCAGCACGCTATGGGGGTGATTTACAGTCAGCTCCAGAGGGCAGGTGTCCAGCGACCTCCAAGGCGTGAACCACAGCAACATGTCTGCCTTTCAGTAGCAATGGCTGAGCCTTTTCCAACAAGGTCTGCATCTCAGTTCATGGAGTGAGGGGTGTTTATTAGATCCTATTAGCCCGCCAGGTCCCTCTGTCCATGGGATTCTCCAGGCAAGAACACTGGAGTGCCATTTCCTCCTCCAGGGGGTCTTCCAGACCCAGGGATGGAACCCACATCTCACGTCTCCTGCATTGGCTGGTGGGTTCTTTTTTTTTTTTTAGAAATTAGAACTTTATTATATTATAAACATTTCCAGAACATAAACTGACTTTGTATCGACTTTTTAAAAACTGTATGTAACTTAAGCTTATTATAATGTATGTCATTTTCCACTTTTCAATCTAGAAAATATACTGCAAGTTAGATCTAACAGGAAAAATATCTATCTAAATTGCTTCACAGAGAAAACTAATGAATATAAAAATACCCACCCCAAACTAAAACTCAAACAAGAAATAGATTCTGTTAAGCTTATTAATCCTACTTAAATATAAATGACCTCCAAAGGGAAAAATACTTCCACCGTCACAGCAAACAGATGAATAAAAGCAGAGCCACTCCTGTTAAGGGAAATTACATTATGGATAAGAAAAGTGTAGTAATGATTTTAGAAAATGAGGAAAAATATTTCCATGTTGGATAGCAAGCGTACTCTGTTTCCTGTTCTCTTAGCCTTTGTACCTGCTCATGTGAGAAGAGGGATTTGAACATGAACACTGTAAAACCAAGCTTCTCAACTATTAGTTTAACCCTGGGGGAACCAATGCAACAGCTTCAGACTCCAAGGATAGACTGGTCCCAAAGCATTCCCTCCTCTGTCCTTTCTTGGCCTTGTTCCTTTTTCTCTTTTCTGCGCTTACGTTGCTCTTTTTTAGAGGCTACATCTCGGCTTTTTTACTCCTTCCGGTTCTTAAGCTTTTCCGTACTGACTCTGTTTCTGCCTCCGTTTTGCTTGTTTGGATGCTCGTGTATTTGTCTAAATCTATTTCATCACAAGCTTATTCCCTGTTATGCTTGGGCCGCTCCTCCCCTGGCTTTTCTCTGCCTTCCTCTGTGTGCCTTTTCCTCTTCTGATGTATGTGTTTATAACTAGCCTGATGGGCACTGGTACTATTTTCTGAGGAGTCAGTTCAGTTCAGTTCAGTCGCTCAGTCGTGTCCGACTCTTTGCGACCCCATGAATCGCAGCACGCCAGGTTAGACTCGTGCTGACTAAGGTTCGGGGGTACAGGTGTTCCTGAGAAACAGTCCCTGGTGAACTGAGAGTAGCTCAGGGAGTCTAGTCCCAGCCTGCTGTCATGAGCTGGTAGCCGCTGAGTTAACTGCTTTTCCACTCAGTGAAATACTGGACGATCTTGGGTAGGTTTGGACGGTTCCATATGGGAGTCTTTGCTCAAACATTCTACACCTGGGTCTAGAGTCGACCTCTTCTTTGTACCCATACTGCTAAGCCACTTCAGTCGTGTCTGACTCTTAGCGCCCCCATGGACTGCAGCCCACCAGGCTCCTCCATCCATGGGATTTTCCAGGCAAGAGTACTGGAGTGGGGTGCCATCGCCTTCTCTTTGTACCCATAGGTTTCCAAATAATCCTCTCATCTTCCTGAAATAAGTCTTTGGTTCTAAGCCTCTGGCCTTCTGCACTTTGATATAATCTTCAAGTTCATCTTGAAAAAAGCCAAATGTCTTTGAATGCTTCATTAGCTTGACGAGGGATTCTCCTTATCAGATTGAGACCTTGGTGGAGAAATCTGATCATATTCACTCATTAATTGCTTCCGTTTTTTAGCATGAACTTTCTCCAAATAGCGAGACTGTGCAACAACGAGGAGCTCATAATGTGAAATCCATTATGATTCAAATTATGGCACTAGTTCTTATAAGCCTTTTACAAAAGGTATCTGTAAAATGTTCAGTCTTTGCTCACTCAACGTGGTATCTTCTCTGAGGCAGGGGCAGCGTCTACAACTACTGTCCCCCTCCCCGCCAGCACCGCCAGCCCGGGGATAGGCCGTGGTGGAGGCGGCGGAGAGGCAGGGACAACCGCTGCCGCACCGCCGCCTCCGCCGCTGCCGAACAGGCGGAGTAAGAGGAGGAGGAGGAGGCGGAGACCGGACTTCCTGCGGGGAAGTCGCCGCCACCGGCGGCTGACTGCACGGAACCGGGGACCATGGCGGCGAGGGGCACTACTGCCGGCTGGCGGGTTCTTTACCACTATCACGACCTGAGAAGCCGTATTAGATCCAGTATTAAATAAAATTATGTCTGCTATTGTAGATTGTATTTACTATTCCTACATTCTTCAGAGTTCTCTCAACTTCTTCCCAGCAAATCCCTAGTGGAGTATCACTCCACTCCCTTGGTGTTGATAATAATTCTTTATATTAAGCTTTCCCTATTCAAATTACTGTCGATTTTTCTCTTCCGATGCGTCCCAGACTGATACAGAATTTTAAACAAAGCTGGCTCCCTTTTGTGGCTGTAATACAGCAGGAGAAATCCTGCACTTTGAAGGTAAGCATTTTGTACAACGGAGAAACCTGTTGTATATGTAACAAATTGTCACATATTATAACAAAACAAACTCTAAAACTAATGAAAACCAGAGAAATGGCTTTAACTGCGGGTTCGTTATATACTTGTCTATTCTAGTGATCTTTTCAAAGAAGCAGTTCTCGGATGTATACATCAATTCAATTATTTTTAGTCTTTCAACCTGTGAAGTTGGTTTTTATTTTTTATGAATTCTTTCTTCCTGATTTCATTAAGGGTATTTAGTTGTTCTTTTTCTAGATTCTTATTTTGAATTCTTATTTTGTTTATTTTCTCTTCTATTTAAATATTGAAAGCATTTATGGACTTCCCTGGTGGTGCAGGGAATAAGAATCCTCTTGCCAGTGCAGGGGACTCCAGTTCAATCCCTGGTCCAGGAAGATTCCACATGCCCCGGAGCAACTAAGCTTGTGAGCCACAACTACTGAGCTTGTGCTCTAGAGCCCACGAGCTCCAACTACTGAGCCCAAGCACCTAGAGCCTGTGATCCACGACAAAAGCAGCCAATGAAATGAGAAGCCCCAGCATCGCATCTAGAGAGGAGACCTTGCTCACTGAAACTCGAGAAAGCCCACTGAAAGGAATGAAGACCCAGCACAGCCAGAAATACACAAATATTTTTTAAATGGCCTCAAGTTTATGTATATATATATATAAAGCATGCATGACTATCACTTTTTTGACTTATAGCTTTGACTACTGTGATAGTGAATCCCAACCCTCATTAGTCATACAAGACTGAGTCAGAACAACCCTATCAGTTACTTGCTTACAACTGTGCAAAGTTTTGTGTTTTGAGTATCACTTCTTTCTTCAGTCAGAACCTCACTTATATTAACCATGGCCTTGAGAAATCAATTAATTAAAGTCATTCCACTTCTGATATCCCATCCTACAAACTTCCGAATCCAAAATACAAAAAAAAAAAAAAAAAGTACACTTATTTCCCCTATTGCTGCTGATGCTGTCACTTCAGTCATGTCCGACTCTGTGCAACCCCATAGACGGCAGCCCCCCAGGCTCCCCCATTCCTGGGATTCTCCAGGCAAGGACGCTGGAGTGGGTTGCCATTTCCTTCCATTAGACTGCCTGCCGCTGCTGCTGCTGCTGCTAAGTCGCTTCCGTCGTGTCCGACTCTTCGCGACCAGCCCCCGGTAGGACGGTCAGCCCACCCCAGCGCCCCCTGCTCCCCCCTCGTCACCCCCCCTGGACGCAGCCTACCAGGCTCCTCTGTCCATGGGATTCTCCAGGCAAGAGTACTGGAGTGGGGTGCCATCACCTTCTCCATTATTTCCCCTAATGAGAAGCTATTTTAGGGTTACATGTGGGGCATTCTCACAAGTTGCTCTATTTGAGGGGGAAGCCTTCCACAATTTGGAAGCCCTATGGAGATTTAGCTGCAACTCCCGACTATGTACCCGGACCCTGCATTTGGGGACCTAATGACTCACCCTGCGTCTCTCCATCTGAGGTTCCTGGCCCCCAAAAAAGAAAGACAAGTCACACAGTAGGTCTGAGCGCCAATGTCATTGATGTTCCTAACTCTATCAGGAAAATTAGGTATCACCCACTGAAATTTCCATTTTCTGATTAGATCTAAAAACTCTTGGTGAAATGATACTCTTGATCTAAACAGCTTTTCCCATTTTAGCAGGTGTCATTAACTAAAAGGGAGTAAAGAGCAAAGAACAGACAATGAACAGAAGCCCACCAGGTCCAAAGGACTGGCAAGTTTAAAGTCTTGTCCTGCCAATGTCCCTCAGTAGATGAAATTTGCCTTGGCTAATCATCTAAAAACCCTATGAAGTCTGTTATCCTTTCAACCCAACTTTATGTCCCTGAGAACTGGTTTATGGGGGAAAAAAAATCTCCAGTGCTTCAGTCTTCAGGGCTGCAGTTGTTAGGTCTGTGGTCAGAGACAGCAGGGGGCTGTGCACAAGCAAAACTTCTGGCAGATCATTATCAATTTGCATGGGGTTGTCTTGATGGGTCCAAGCCCACAGCTCCAGCAGGCTCAAAACCTGTTTCTTAGGTACCAATATATTCTCAGTGCAATCTAAATTTTTGTGTATATCTTACAAAAGTGACAGTTTACCAAGTGACCTCTTTGAGGAGCTCCCAATAGGACCAAAATGATCCATCCTTGAAGCAACTTAAAACAAAGGATCAATTCGAATTCCCTGGTGATCCAGGGGTTAAGACTCTGCCTTCCAAGGCAGGGGACATGGATTTCATTCCTGATCAGGGAACTAAAATCCAACATGCCTTGGGATGTGGTCAAAATTTAAAAAAAGAAAAAGAAAAAAACAAAGGGGGAAAGTGGGAGGAGGCAGCATTAAAGAATTAAAGAATTAAATCTTTAATTTCGTATTCAGTGGTCAGTCTTTTATGACTAATATGAAGAACTTCAGAATTTAAGCTGGTACAAGGAAGCCATGATCCCAGTGTCCTTGACTTCCATCATCTCAGTCAGTCAGTTCAGTCGCTTAGTCATGTCCAACTCTTTGCAACACCATGGACTATAGCACGCCAGGCCTACCTGTCCATCATCCACTCCTGGAGTTTACTCAAACTCATGTCCATTGAGTCGGTGATGCCATCCAACCATCTTATCCTCTGTTGTCCCCTTCTCCTCTGGCTTTCAATCTTTCTCAGCCTCAGGGTCTTTTCCAGTGAGTCAGTTCTTTGCATCAGCTGGCCAAAGTATTGGAGTTTCAGCTTCAGCATCAGTCCTTCCAATGAATATTCAGGATTGAGCTCCTTTAGGGTGGACTGGATGGGTCTCCTTGCAGTCCAAGGGAATCAAGAGTCTTCTCCAACACCATAGTTCAAAAGCATCAGTTCTTTGTCGCTCAGCTTTCTTTATAGTCCAACTCTCACATCCATACAAGACTACTGGAAAAACCATAGCTCTGACTAGATGGACCTTTGTTGACAATGTAATGTCTCTGCTTTTTAATACATTGTCTAGGTTGGTCATAACTTTTCTTCCAAGGAGTATGTGTCTTTTAATTTCATGGCTGCAGTCACCATCTGCAGTGATTTTGGAGCCCCCCAAAAATAAAGTCTGTCACTTTCCACTGTTTCCCCATCTATTTGCCATAAAGTAATGGGACCAGATGCCATGATCTTAGTTTTCTGAATGCTGAGTTTTTCACTTTCCTCTTTCACTTTCATCAAGAGGCTCTTTATTTCTTCTTCACTTTCTATAAGGGTGGTGTCATCTGCACATCTGAGGTTATTGATAGTTCTCCCAGCAATCTTGATTCCAGCTTGTGCTTTATCCAGCAAGGCATTTTTCATGTTGTACTTTGCATATAAGTTAAATAAGCAGGGTGACAATATACAGCCTTGATGTACTCCATTTCCTAGCTTTTTCACTTTCCTCTTTCACTTTCATCAAGAGGCTCTTTATTTCTTCTTCACTTGCTATAAGGGTGGTGTCATCTGCACATCTGAGGTTATTGATAGTTCTCCCAGCAATCTTGATTCCAGCTTGTGCTTTATCCAGCAAGGCATTTTTCATGTTGTACTTTGCATATAAGTTAAATAAGCAGGGTGACAATATACAGCCTTGATGTACTCCATTTCCTATTTGGAACCAGTCTGTTGTTCCATGTGCAATTCTAACTCTTGCTTCCTGACCTACATATAGGTTTCTCAAGAGGCAGGTCAGGTAGACTGGTATTCCCATCTCTTGAAGATTTTCCACAGATGGTTGTGATCCACACATTCAAAGGCTTTGGCATAGTCAATAAAGCAGAAATAGATGTTTTTTTCTGGAACTCTCTTGCTTTTTTGATGATCCAATGGATGTTGGCAATTTGATCTCTGGTTCCTCTGCCTTTTCTAAATCCAGCTTGAACATCTGGAAGTTCTGGGTTCCAAGCCTGGTTTGGAGAATTTGGGGCATTACTTTACTAGCGTGTGAGATGAGTGCAATTGTGCGGTAGTTTGAGCATTCTTTGGCATTGCCTTTCTTAGGGATTGGAATGAAAATGGACCTTTTCCAGTCCTGTGGCCACTGCTGAGTTTTCCAAATTTGCTGGCATATTGAGTGCAGCACTTTCACAGCATCATCTTTCAGGATTTGAAATAGCTCAACTGGAATGCCATCACCTCCACTAGCTTTGTTCGTAGTGATGCTTCCTAAGGCCCACTTGACTTCACATTCCAGGATGTCTGGCTCTAGGTGAGTGATCATACCACTGTGATTATCTGGGTCATGAAGATATTTTTTGTATAATCCTTCTGTTTATTCTTGCCACCTCTTCTTAATATCTTCTGCTTCTGAAAGGTCCATACCATTTCTGTCCTTTATTGTGCACATCTTAGCATGAAATGTTCCCTTGGTATCTCTAATTTTCTTGATGAGATCTCTAGTCATTCCCATTCTATTTTTTCCCTCTATTTCTTTGCACTGATCACTGAGGAAGTCTTTCTTATCTCTCCTTGATATTCTTTGGAACTGTGCATTCTAATGGGCATATCTTTCCTTGTCTCCTTTGCTTGTCGTTTCTCTTATTTTCATAGCTATTTGTAAGGCTTCCTCAGACAGCCATTTTGCTGTTTTGCATTTCTTTTTCTTGAGGATGGTCTTGATCCCTGTCTCCTGTACAATGTCCTGAATCTCTGTCCGTAGTTCTTCAGGCACTCTGTCATCTAGCATATGTATTAACAGTTCCTTCAGATGCACACGGCTGAATAGGAAGAGTTGATTGGAAAGACCTTGGAATCAGTCTATGTATTCCTGGGGTCGGTCAAAAGAACAGGGACTAAAGAACGCACAAAACATGGTATAGTCCTTACTGAAGGCAATACTTGTTTTATTTTGAGTGAAGACTGACTGGACAGCAATTCAAAAAATTTTTTTAAACAAATTCAGTGAGGATTTTAAAAATTGCCTCCAGGCAACAATCTGGAGTAGATCAATAGAAAGACGTTCTTGTCACATCATCCTCATTTTTTAATGAACAGCCTTAAGCCAGAAGTCAGAGAATTAATACTTCATGGCTAGAGTGGGATAGATGTATAGCGTTGGAGAAGGTCAGAGAAGAAAAACAGAGTTAGACTCTAATCAAGTTAGTGATTTTTCAAATTAAACACCTAGATAGCCCCAGATGTTCTCTATGCCTTTACATAAAAAGGATCCCCCTAGAAAGAATACTTGCTGTCATTATGAACAAAAGAGATGCTGGAAGACCAACTGCCCCACTGTGGGCAGGGAAAAACTCTAACAGATAATAAGAGGAATTCCAAGGAGGAGGCAGCAGCCAGCTTGAATTCTTGCCTTAAACTCTCAGGATTAGCATGAACTATTGTGAGTCACATGCCTTCCAGGTGTCAGAGCCTTGGCACCAAGTATCCCACTGATCTGGAATCGCACGTGATGATCACTTGCTCTCATCACTTAGTTAATTTCAGATCTTTCACACTTTCTGGAGCAGGGGAACCATCCCTGTCCTCCCAGCCCAAGTCAGGACATGCTCCTCTTCCCATACATTTCTTCTTTATTCTTTCTTCTTTGCTCTCACTGGATCACAGCTCATAGCTACACATTCATCAAGTATTCACACAAATATGTATCATCCTCATAAGACCGCTTTGGGGACCAGGGCTGGACAGAGCTGGTTTGCTCACAACTGTATTCTCTGTGACCAGCACATCGACAGCAAAGTGTTCAGGGATTCTGTTCGGTAAATGACTAAAAAGCAAATTAGAATAAGATACACTTTTCATGTGAGAGATAACAGCTTTAAACACAGTGGTCCCCAACCTTTTTGGCACCATGGACCAGTTCCCTGAAAGACAATCTTTCCACTGGGAGTGGGGGGAAATGGTTCAGGAAATGTAATGAAACACATTACATTTATTGTGCACTTTATTTCTGTCATTATTATATCAGGTCCACCTCAGATCATCAGGCATTAGATCCCAGAGGTTGGGGACCCCTGTTTTAATGGACTGGCCGTATTCAGTGTTAGGTGAGGGTGTGGAGACACAGGGCACTCACACCCATTGTTGATGGAGGCATTAATTGGTAATGGCTTTACGTACCTATAAAAATGTTCACTGTTGATACCTGTTGATCCAGGGATTCAGCACCTGAGTATTTATTCTGCAAGCACAGTAGCACAAATACGTATTTCTATAACAATGTTCCCGGAAGTAACAGCTCAAAAAACTGGTCACAACTTAAGTACCTTTGTAAGAGGATACTTAAAAATTAAGGGTACACTCATAAAATTAATTTCTGCACCATGCAACTATTATAAGGTTCTCTGGGGGCTCAGTGATAAAGAATTTGCCTGCTAATGTAGGAGACTTGATTTGATCCCTGGGTCAGGAAGATCCCCTGGAGGAAGAAATGACAACTCGCTCCAGTATCCTTGCCTGGGAAATCCCAAGGACAGAGGAGCCTAGGCGGCTATTCTATGAGGTTGCAAAAGAGTCAGACATGATTTAGGGACTAACTAACAACACAAATATACTGTTAGTAACAAAACTAATGGTTAATGAGAAAAGTTAATCCCAGGTTTTTTTTTTAATTCTCCATATATAAACACAAATAAAAGTTTGGTGTTTTTAAAAAAAATAATGGAGGTAGAGAATAAACCAAACCGTTGGTCAGTTTCACCTCTGCAGAGTAGGGATGAGGGGTGGGTGGGAATTTTCACTTTTATCAATATCTCTAAACTATGTAAATAGGCAAGCTTATAATTTAAAATACATCTAAAAATATTTTAAAATCTGGAATCTTTGCAGAACAAGACTTATAAGGTTCACTTATAAGGTAGGGTTCACCTTAAGAAGGTTAAATTAAAGCTACAACCAGTGAGCAACTGCACTAATAAATGGTCCCTTGAGGACCTAACACTCAGGGACCACCCAAATACAGGCTCATCAGTCTTAAATCCTAGGGTGAGGTCTGGGAGGAAGGAAGACACAGTAAATGAGGGAGGTCGTGGGGGTCCTGGGATGTGCTTGCCTCCGGAAGGAAGACGGCAGAATTTATTCTGCATTTCCAAGTACAATATCCTCCCCAGAGGCTCCTCGGACAAGATCCGACGGATATCTTTGACCTATCAGCCAAGATCTTAAGAACCCAGGTGAGGCAGAGAGTCTAGAACCAGGAGCAGAAGGAAATCCTGGGCTCCTGTCACCCCAGCCCTGTTGAGAAAACCACACGCCGCCCGCCTCTCCGATCATCCTGGCGACTGGGAAACGGGTCTGGACCCAGGGCTGCGCGGCTGACACCAACCGCGTCGCGCTGGCGAGGTGACCTGGCCCCGCATGTGGGCGAGGCAGGCGGCTTGGAGAAGCAGCCGGGCCCGCGCCGCCCGCGCCCTGGAAGACCCGGGGCCCTGAGCTAGCCTTCTTCCCCACCCCTCCGCCCCACCGCCCCCCGCACTGCCTCGCGGGCAGTGAAGTCTACAAGGTCAGGTCCCCGGGGCTCGAGGAGAGGGCGCCAGCCGCATCGCGGCTGCTCTGGTAAGTGGGGTGGGTCACGGAGGAAACCCTGCTCCGCCGCAGGCCTCCTCTCTCTCCACCGACTTTAGGACCTCTGGTGGCCTCTCTCGGCCGGATGGATGCCGCTTCCTTTCCTTCCCTCCAGGTTTAGTGACACAGTCGAGGCCAAGCCGGGCATTAGGGTCTCCGTCTCTCCTTCCAGCCCGCACCGCTGCGCTCAGAGTTTCGCCCCATTTTGCCAAGAGGAAGCCGCAGCTGGGGCAGAGAGGAGCCTGACCCAAGGTCACCGGGACTGACCAAGGCTTCCCCCACCCTAGATGCTTCCTCGTGTGAATGTCAATGGGTCTAAGTGTTCCTTTCTTTCCCTCAATAGCCAGCGAGAAGAATAAAAATGCGGCCTTTGAGCGCCGGGTTTGGGTCTGAAAAGCCCCGCGCGTCGGAGGTGGCGTGCCTTCCCCGGGGGTAGAGGCCGCCGGGCGGCGCGCGGGCCGGTTCTCCGACAGTAAAAGACGCTGGAGAAGTAAAAAGCCCCCGAGAGGGTTCAACAATCTCCCCTGTCCCCCAAGCCTTGGGAGCGGCACGGGCGCCGAGCCCACCCGGATCTGAGCCCTGAGGGGGTGATTCCTGCTCCCCACGAGGTGTCAGGGACAAATGTCCATCGGGTCCTAGGGGTTGGACGCCGCTTTCGGCCAGGCTCGGCTCATGGAAACTGGAAGCCGAGAGGCATGGGCGAGACCCCGGGACTCGAGTCCCAGCCTGTAAGGGCGCGGGTGCAGGTGGATGTGAGTGCAGAGGGGCCTGTCTGGGGACTCCGGCCACACTTGCCCACGGTTATTGCTCCTAGGAGAAGACTCTTTAGGGTCCCTTGGATTGCAGGGAGATCAAACCAGTCAATCCTAAAGGAAATCAACTCTGAACAGTCACTGGAAGGACTGATGCTGAAGCTGAAGCTCCAATATTTCCACCTGATGTGAAGAGCCGACTTATTGGAAAAGGCCCTGATGCTGAGAAAGATTGAGGGCAGGAGAAGGAGGCAACAGAGGAATAGATGGTTGGATGGTATAACCTACTCAATGGACTTGAGTTTGAGCAAACTCCAGGAGATAGTGATGGACAAGGAAGCCTGGCGTGCAGTCCATGGAGTCGCAGAGTCGGACACGACTAAGCGACTGAACAACAACTGTCAGCCAGGAGCTGCACCGGTGCCCGCCCCAGAAAGCGGGCCGCGAGAGCTCTCCGCCGGGGTCTCGGGGAGGTTTGGAGAAGCGAAGAGTTAAGCGCGCGACCCCCTGGGAGCGGGGCGCGCCCAGCGCCGGCCAATGGTCGCGGTGGGCGGGGAGGAGCCGCGCCCCGGGGACCCGCGTGGACCGCGTCCCTTCCCCACCCTAGCGCTCTCCGGGTCCCGCTGCCCCGCCCGCCCGCCGCCCTCTTAAACCCGACTCAGCCCTGCGGGCCCGCCCGAAGCCTACGGATCCTGAACCCGCGCCGCCCTTCCGTGGACCCGGGGCGCCCTCTCGCCGGGCTGCGCGCTCTCCAAGGTGGGTGCGGAGCCCCGCGTGCAGCTGTGGCCCGGGGCTGTCGCCTGCCGGGATGGTCGGGAAGGCAGTAGTCTCTGGCGCAGTTCGTTCTGAGGGGTCGTTTTGCCCTCTCGGAGTCGTTGTTTTGTTTTGTTTTTTTAATTCGCTTAAGCGGCTTTCAACCCCAAGTCGCAGGTCCTCGGGGTGAGCCGAGCGCCTTTGGGGAGTCTCAGAAGGGGACGCGTAGATGCCTCCGTCGTGGCTGACCTCTTCTCCTGACCCCGTGTTCTTTAATTTCTGAGTCACGACCCCGCTTGGTTTCCTTACGGGCTCATTGATCATGCCCTCGAGACCCGCCTGCCCTGAAGGGGCTCCAGCCTCCAGGCTTGGTGAACTTCTGTCCATTAAAACGCTGTCCATTTCGGGTGGGGGCGGCAGCGGCGCTGGGGCGTGAGCCAGTTCTCTCCCACCTGACCTGGGGCTCGTCGTCGCCTGCTCCCGAGAGGCCACCCCAGGATCCCTAAGTCCCCAGGCGAGGTGGCGAGTTTCCCAAGGGACCTGGGGAATGTGGCGGGACTCGGCGCACGTAGGGAGCCCGTTCTGGCTCCGGAGTTGAGAGGGGAGCCGAAAGTGGCACTTACTTTCTCCACCTCCTCCTCTTCGCAGCCGGGACCGCCGGGGTCCTTGGGGTCAGACCCGGGCCTCGCAGAGGAGCGGCCTCCCGGGACCTGCAGCCGGGCTAGGGGAGCGCGACTCCTACGCGCTCCGATCGGGCTTTCGGCCCTGCCCTTTCTGCTAGAGACCCAGGAGCGCCCGGAGCTGCCGCCTGCCCCCAGGGGCGGTCTAGCACTCGGCCCCCGCCCCGGTGAGAGGGGAGGTCCTGCAGCTCCGACCCACCCTGGAAAAGAGGGTGTGGAGGACAGAGAAGAGAGCGGAGGAGGGAACTTGAAGCGGATTTTGCAGGAGCCGGGTTTGGGGCGGGCGTCGAGCGTGGGTGTTGGAAAGGAGCGCTGCCAGGTCAAGGTGTGTCTGTAGAGGGAGCGCGAAGGCGACAGTTACCCAGAACTCGGTGTCGGACAGAATCCCGGCAGATTTTCGTTTTTATTTTGTTTGGGAGGGGGGCGGTGTTTTTAATTGCTGTTTTTGTTTCGTTTGCGGGGTTGGTCTTGAGGAATCGAAGTGGGAAGTTTATCCAGTTTCCTTGGACTCGGGCAGGGGAGGCTGGGCGCACAGGATCCGGCTTGCAGCGCCCCGCGCCCCTCACCCGGCCGCCCTTGCTTTTCTGCAGACCCGCCGAGCGTCTTGGCCCGGGGATGGCCCTGCGGCCGCCGGGGGAGGCCGGACCCCAGGACAAGGGATGCTTCCCGGCCGATTGGCTCCAGAACAGCCCCCAACACCTAGCCGCCTACTACACGCCTTTCCCGCCCTACGGCCACTACGGGAACACCCTGACCGCGGCGGAGGAGGGCTTCCAGCCTTTCCGGCCTCTGGAAGCCTTGGGCGCGTCCCCGGCTCTGCCCCCCTTCGGCTTCCGGACCGCGCCTCCCTTGCTGAGCCCGGGCCTGGCCCTGCCGAGGGAGCCGCTGTGCGACCTGCCCTGGTACAGCAAGCTGCCGACCTGGTACCCCGTTCCTCACCTCCCCAGGGAGGTGCCACACTTCCAAAACAGCAGTCGCGAGTTTACCGGCGCCGCCAGCGAGGACTTGGCACACACCGCCGGCCGGAGCGACGGTGGCCAGTGTTGGGGACCTGAGATTTTCGTTCCGCCGCCCCCCGTGGATGCTTCGTTGTTACCTGAGAGGCCGAAGCCCTCGCAGCTGTTATCGGGGTCCCCCAGAGAGCCCTCTGAGGATGGCGCCAAACTCGTGAACCGAGAGGGGAAGGCTTCTCGCCGCTACCACTTCACCCAGGAAGACCTGCACTTGGTTCTGTACGGGGTCATCCCCAGCCCGCAGCACGCAGCCCGCCTGCACCACGCGATCTCGGGCCTCCTGATCCCCACCGACAGCGCCGGTAAAGGTGGGCCCCATGATGCGGGAGCCGGGGGCAGCTGGAAGAGAGGTGGGAGCAGGAGGCGGAACGGGCGCTTCCAGGTGGATCCCAGGCAGTGGGAGTGCTGAAGGGGAAGGTGTGTGCTTCCATCAGAAGATAGAGGTGGGGAGGCCAGGCTCACCTCCGAAACCCTACCCGCATGACCCAAGGTGGTTTTGCTTCCCCGGTGCCAACGCAGGAGACGCGGGTTCCATCCCTGAATGGGGAAGAACCCCTGGAAAAGGCAATGACAACCCACTCCAGTGTTCTTGCCTGGAGAATCCCATGGACGGAGGAGCCTGGCGGGCTGCAGTCCATAGGGTCGCAGAGTCAGACACGACTTAACGATTAAACAACAAGGTTGTCTTAAGAGAAATGGCTCATGCTGTGTGTGGGCTGATCTGGTGGGCTCAAGTTCTACCCGGATGCCCAAGGCGTCTCAGTGAGAGCCAGCTGCCATTCACTCTGAGAGTCTCCCTTCAGTCATCTGACCTTAGTCGAAATCAGCATTACCTCTGATTCTCAAGTTCCTTGAATTTGCTGCTGCTAAGCTAAGTAGCTTCAGTCCTGTCCTACTCTGTGCGACCCCAGAGAGGGCAACTCAGTAAGCTCCCCGGTCCCTGGGATTCTCCAGGCAAGAACACTGGAGTGGGTTGCCATTTCCTTCTCCTTGAATTTGCTAACGGGGGTTAATTACCACCTAACCAACTAGGGTCCTTTTGAGTCTAAAATGAGACCCTGCATATGTAAAAGGAGCCGGAAGCCTCGAAGGGTCAAATGTAAGCTCTACAGAATGAGGAGGAAGACAGCTTTTATAATACCTTTTATCTAAAAAGTAAGAATTTAATCCTGTCTTTTTCTAGGGGCTGATTCTCTTCCTCAGACTCTGGATAACGACTCCCTTCAGCTACCAGAAGGTGGGCAGGGCTCCTGGCTTGGATTTTTTTTTTTTTTTCTTTTTCTTTTTTTAACAGCAGCAAACACAGTAAGTTTCTTCACTGGCTTTCTTTCCTACCCTGGATCTCCCGCTAGGTCTCTGCCTCCAGCAGACGAAGTTTGGTGAAGTCGCACATTTTGGGGTGTTCTGCAGTAGTCTTGTGGCCAAAGGAGTCAGGTTTGGGCCCTTTCAGGGTAAAGTGGTCAACACCAGCGAAGTCAAGACACACGGAGACAATTCCCTGATGTGGGAGGTAAATTTGTTTCTGATGGATTGTCAGAAAGTGGGGAGGAGGGTCACTGGGGATAAAGCCTGGCCTCTGCCCCTCTGGGAGAGGGGACCCTCTCCGCAGTAATCAGCTGTCTTATGCTGTCTGTTTTGCAACATAAAGAGAAAAAAAGGCAACTGCAGAGCTGCTAGGGATAGCACCTCCACATGGAGTCTGTGTATCTTTTCAGTGCCTTAAGGCATTTTCATCTGAAGATTAGCCCCAGAATACAAAGAGCCAATACCCTGGGTTATATTTACAGACAAAACAAATACTTTAAATATTACCACGTGATGCTAAGAATATGTCCAAAAGGACAAAGACCAGATTTAAAATTTTTGACATCATTTGTCTCATGGGGATTTTTAAAAACAGCTACTCTTAACTCTGTATGAGGCATGATGGTAGGATTGCAGTTTGTCAGACTGTATCAGATTATCCTCCCTTGCCCTGAATTTGGAGGAATATACTTTGGGAAAATTATCTGAAATCCAGACTTCCCAGGATCTGTTTGTAACACCAAAGCATCAAAGACTGCAGAATTACCCACTGGAGAGAAAGAATTAAATTATATCTCCAGCAATACACATGAAAACTCATTTGAGATAAACTACCAAACGAATCGGTTGTCTTGAACTGATAGAATTAAATGTAACCTCCTGTTCCCTTTGCTTATGTTTCTGAAATTAATATATGTTCAGCCTAGAAACTTGGGAATCAAGTCTGGATTTCAGATTATTTTCCTAAAGTATATTCCTCAAAATTCAGGGCAAGGGAGGATAATATGATACAGTCTGACAAACTGCAATCCTACCATCATGCTTCATACAGAGTTAAAAGTAGCTGTTTTTAAAAATCCCCATTAGACAAATGATGTGATAAAAGTAGAAACCTTTTAAAAATGTCACACCACCTAGACAGATATCTTTCAGCTAATAAATCCATTTAGGCTTAATAATATTGATAAATCTATTCAAAGAGATCAAGTGTGAGATTTGAATTGTACATTTTTAATAAGTAAACTTATTTTCTATGTCAAACCAAAAGAAAAATAAAAGGTACATTTCTAAAGTTTGTTTGATTCCATTTAGATCTTTGAAGATGGTCAGTTGAGCCACTTTATTGACGGAAAAGGAGGTGCAGGGAACTGGATGTCCTATGTCAACTGTGCCCGTTTCCCGTCGGAGCAGAACCTGGTGGCAATACAATGTCAAGGGCAGATCTTCTACGAGAGCTGCAAGGAGATCTACCAGAACCAGGAGCTCCTCGTGTGGTACGGAGATTGCTATGAGAAATTTCTGGACATTCCCGTGAGCCTCCTCAAGCAGGGGAAGCAGGCGTCTGGGTCCTCTGAAGGTGAGTGCGCACCTTTCCCTCATCCAGGGAGCTCCTCTTATTTGAAGGACTGGGCTCTTTGCTCAGACCAGCACCTTCCTGTAGCTTCTCCACTTGGTTGTGGAACTTCTGCCTCCAAGCTCTAATGTAGAACCCCGAACTCAAGGGCATCTCTAGCCACATGAGTCTTGCTCAGCTGAAGGACGATGCCCTCCTCTTCCCAAAGCTGCTGACGCTACTGCTGTTCACCAGGATACCTTTTCTTCTACCCTTTCACCCGCTCCCAGAGAATAAAATAAAACTGAAATAAATGGATGCAGCCTCTGCCTTAGATGAGCCAGCTTCTGATTCATCTCTGCAGAGGCTCACGCAACTCAGGAAGTCACTTTTTTCATTACTTTTTTTTTTAATTAAGCTTTTTATTTTGTATTGGAGTATGACCGATTAGATCTTCCCTGGTAGCTCAGTGGTAAAGAATCTGCCTGCAGTGCGGGAGACACAGGTTCAATCCCTGAGTCTGGAAGATTCCCAGGAGAAGGAAATGGCAACCCGCTCCAGTATTCTTGCCTGAAAAATCCCCTTCACAGTCCATGGGGTTGAAAAGAGCTGGACACAACTCAGTGACTAAAGAGCAACAGCATGGCCGATGAACAATGTTGTGATAGTCTCAGGTGGACAGTGAAGGGTCTCAGCCATACACAGAGCACTGCTTTTCAAATGGTGACTTGCAGTATGTTAATAGGGTGGGAAATCAATTTGGTTGTAGAGATCAGCATTAAAGAAGAAAAAAGAATAAGAATAAAATAGAACAGAAAATATTGATACGACTCTCACTTAAGCATTGTTTGGTGAGGCTTTTGTTTCACCTGGATGTGTGTGAACTGGGTCTCAAGTAGAAAATGTTTTTCTTACTGGGTCTCAGTCCACTTAGAGGAGCATGGAGCTAGACTCTTGCTCTCCAGTTTTAGTGTTGTGTTAACATGTGGGGCCCTTTCGTAAGGTGCAGATTCTCATTCCAGGCTGGGAGATTTTGAATTTCTATCAAGCTACCAGGGGATGCTGCTGCTGCTGTTCCCTGGACCAGATTTCAGTAACAGGGAGCTGGAGGACCACAAACCCACTCGCTGGGGATTTGCATTTTGAAAAAGCTCTTTGGGTGGTTGATTTTTATAACCACAAAAGCCTGGGAACCAGTCATCTCATAACGTGGGACCAGACAGATGCAAATTAGTATGTGTTACCAGGTAGAAGACCATCCTGTTCTGTTAGGATAGATGTCGTAAGTAGCAGGTAAAAGAGCATGTGAATTGCATTCATCACACTGCAGTGATGGTCTGCATGCATGTCCCCCTACTAGACTGAGACCCTTCATGGCAGGAGACAACTGTAAACACCTTAATAGCTCCTGCTCTGAATTCCCACGTGTTTTGAAGGAAGGTGGAAGACTAGACTAAATTGGGGAAAACTGCTTAGAAATGTGGTGAAATAAGGGATAAGTTTTGGGCTTCCCAGGTAGCACAGTGGTAAAGAATCTTCCTGCCAATGCAGGAGCCTCAGGTTCCATCCCCAGGTCAGGAAGATCCCCTGGAGTAGGAAATGGCAACCCACTCTAGTATTCCTGCCTGGAAAATTGCAGGGAGAGAGGAGCCTGGAGGGCTACAGTCCTTGGGCTAGCAGAGAGACAGGATTAAGCACGCATGCACGCTCACCACAGTTCAGGCAGAGAGAGGCAAGACAGTCCAGGCTTGGGGAATAGTGAAGCCAAGGGCAAGAATGTGTTCACCAGGGATTAAGAGGTGAACAATGAATAGTCTCTTTCTAGGGGTCAAATAATGAGGGGCTGTGGAACTATCTCCTCAGTACCCCAGCTTATGGATGGCGTGGGGATGAGGGTGAGGGCTGAGATGGCAGAATTCTCTGGGGTCTGGACTTCATAGTTGCCCCATAGTTGGCACCAAACCAAGCCTTTTTAGTCACTTCCCAAGAGATACCAAGCACTGCTGAAATAGAAGTGCCAAATGGATTTGAGAAAGATACATGCTTGACAACTCACAAAATAGAATCATTATCCTTTTGAAAAGTTATTCAGCACTATGTATCAGAGCTATTAAAACTTTCATAACCTTTGATATATCAGTAATACTCTCCTGGAAATTTATCTTTAGGAAATACTCCAGTAGGAAAAGCTTTGTCCACAGGGATTTTTAATACAGCATCATTCCTATTTGTGAAAAGTCACAAACAAATGCCCAATAGTAGAATAATTTTTAAGTAAATCATAAGCAACAGGGATAAGGGCTTACAACGGTCAGTAGGGTGGGGAGAAACCCCAGCAGGTGTAGTACCTGGTGTAGTACCCCCACCTGTACTACACTTCTTTCTTTTTAAAAATATTTATTTGGCTTCACTGGATCATAGTTGGGGCATGCAGTTTCTTTAGCAGAACTTGGGATCTAGTGCCTTCACCTAGGGACCGAACTCAAGTCCCTGGCATTGGAAGCACAGAGTCCTAGCCACTGGACCACCAGGGAAGCCCCTGTATTACACTTCGGAACCAAATTATATCTGGATAAATTCATGGTTTTCTGTTAAGAATGGTTGAGAATAGAATTAAAAGGAAAGAAAAGTCAACATTCTTCTGTCCTCTCAAAAGAAAGTTTTTGTTTTTGCATTTTATCCAAGCCTTTTCTTGAGACTTGGTAGGAGCTTCCCCTTTAAGGTCTTGAGTGGGAGGGAAGGGCCCTATGTGGGCGGGTTATCTAGAGTTTGCAAACCCGCAGAGTGTGTGTTTTGGGCGGGGTGGGGGGGGTGGGGGTGGGGAATGTGTAGAAAGTTCTTAATCACTACCAAACTCTATCTAAAGAGTTGTCTAGGTGGGGCAGAAAGCATCATTTTCAGTTTTAGGAAACCATTTGGCTAAAAAAAATTGAGATGGGAGGGAGGAGGAAGGAAAGGAAACAGGGCAAAATTAGGTTAAGATAAAATTTCCAAGAACCTGAGCCGAAAACGTAGGCGGCTGAAGCCTAATTAGTAAGGGTGCTGTGTCATTTCTGCCTAAGTGGTGGTTCTTATGCAAATTGACTATTGTGCCCCTATTCTGAATTTTGGTGTGCCTTCGGGCTTTAATTTGTAAAGACCTGCTGACCCTGTCTTCTAGACAACCCCCTTCCCACCCCGGAAGCTGGAAGGCCAGTTATTTCTAACCAATGAAAATTCTAGCTTCGAGCAAAAACCGTCCCAGCGGGGAGGTTCTGAGAGTATTAGCACCTCAATGAAAGCGATAGACGAGACTTGAGCAATGGATCGTCCTGGGGCTGGTGGCTGCCTTCCTGCTTACTTACTTAATAAATAAGATGATTTCTTTCCTTAGCCACCTGTTAAATGTGCCCAGGATGCGGTTGTTGACTAACAAAGCCCCCAGTGGATAGCTTTCCTGCTGTCCCCAAGCTAACTAAAAAATTTCCACCTACAGACTTGCATATACTCAGTCCTGGCTACTCTCTGCCTCCCTGGGGCAGAGGCAATGAGGTTCCATTGATGCATTCATAGTCAAAACCACTTGATCCTCTGGAATCCAGAGTGTCCTCAGCAGGAACGCTTTTGTAGGTGGCCCCGGTCCTTCCCTTTCTCACCCCAACACATAGACACCCCTGAGCCTGCCATCTCCTTTGCTAGCTTTGGCTGCCCCTTCTCTAACCTCTCCCCCACCTCTCTCCTCCTCTGATGAAAACGGATTTACCTTTCTTAGTCTTGTGTGTCACTCAGTGATAGTGCCACTTGTTGGTTTGAACTCAGTGTTAGGGTTAAATTAGTCATCATAATAATCCCATGTTTTAGTTTTGGAATCTTCCCCAAAAGCTCAGAGAAATGAATTGTTAGCTAAAAGGGTGCCTAAGTCTTTGTGAGTGGGATCCAATGGAGCAGCACTTGATGAAACCTGGGAAGAAGCTCTGGGTGCCCATCAAGGCCCCCAAAGGGTGAACTTATTGAACTTGTAGCTCAGTCTCTTCTGAAAAGCACAAGTACAATAGCTATTTGGTACATGAA
Source organism: Capra hircus (assembly GCF_001704415.2). Taxonomy (NCBI): domain Eukaryota; kingdom Metazoa; phylum Chordata; class Mammalia; order Artiodactyla; family Bovidae; genus Capra; species Capra hircus. The sequence goes on from NC_030821.1 coordinate 48,326,474, forward strand.
CCTTGTAACACAGGCCAGTTAGGAAGTAACTATAGGACAGACCTGCTCATAAGTAGGGCTGGAGGAAGGGCGTCTTCAATAAATATATTTCAGGAACAAAAAGGAAAAGGAACCTATAGATTAAGACATTGAAGAGACATAGTAACTGTGGACAACATGTAGACTTTGAATCCTAAACTGAACCAACTGACTGAAAAATAAACAAACATAAGTGCGTGTATATGTATTATAAACAAATATATATGTGTTTCTATCTATTAAGGAATAAGGGTTTGACAATTAGGTATGACAGTGGCTTTATGGTTATGCTTTTCAAAAAGTTGTTATCAGGGACTTGCCTGGCAGTCCAGTGGTTAAGACTGCACTTCCACAGCAGGGGACACGAGTTCGATCCCTGGTTGGGGAACTAAGATCCCACATGCCGCCCTGCCCCCCCCCCGAAAGTCATTATCCATTAAAGATTGTGGGCTGAGGTGTTTATGAAACAAATGAGAAATCGGTATTAAAAATAATCCGTTGGGGGAGGTGATGTGAGTCAGTCACTGTCAAAGCCTGGTGTTTGGGCCCAAGAGGGTTTATTCTGTTATTTTGACTTTGGTATTTGTTTAAAACTTTTTGTAATAAAAGGTTGTAACAGACCGTCCTGATAAAAGTAAGAATGAGGGAAGGTAGCTGACCAAGCCACCTTTCCCCCCCGTGTTTGACAGAGTCTGCGGAAGGGTACAGGTGTGAAAGATGTGGCAAGGTGTTCACCTACAAATACTACAGGGACAAGCATCTGAAGTACACGCCTTGTGTGGACAAGGGTGACAGGAAATTTCCCTGTTCTTTATGCAAACGATCCTTTGAGAAGAGAGACCGGCTCCGGATCCACATCCTCCACGTTCATGAGAAGCATCGGCCTCACAAGGTAAGACTTAGGGCAGTGACCCATCTCTCTCCAGCACTCTGCTTTCATGCTTCTTCCCCAAACCCCTGGGTGCACCCTGAGGGCCTCCTGGGTGCAAATTACTGGAGTGGGAGGATGGGACCCGGTCTCTGAAGGAAGTGACGGTACTGTGAAAGGGCAGACATGGACTGAATGGGATGGTCCATGGACCGAGATATGATGCCTGCGTGTTGAAGCTGGCGGATGCATGGCAGACAGGGGCAGAAGGTGGTGTCTTTCTACATGTGGACCATGAAAGGCCTCATAGACAGGTGGCCGTGAGCAGAACCTAGGACTGTGGAAGTGTCTGGTTTATTTGGAGGTGGGGTTGATTGGGGGCTGGGGGGAGGGTTGAGACATCCCAGCTGAGAAAGACCTTGGCCTGTGGTTTTACATAACTACACCTTGTTCCATAATGTGTTCAAGCATTTTTTTTTAATGTTTTATTGAAGCATAGTTGATTTACAATGTTGTATTAATTTCTGCTGTACAGCAGTGACTCAGTTATATGCATATATACATTTGTTTTCATATCATTTTCCATTATGGTTTATCATAGGATATTAAATATAGTTCCCCTTGCCATACAGTAGGACTGTGTGGTCCATCCATCCTATATATACTAGGTTGCATCTGCTATTCCCAAACTCCCAGTCCTTCCCTCCCCCACCCTCTTCTCTGTTGGCAACTGTAAGGACCTCTGTGTCTGTGAGCCTGTTTCTGTTTTGTAGATAACTTCATTTGTGTCGTATTTTAGATTCCACATAGTAGTGATATCATATGATATTTGTCTTCCGCTTCTGACTTTCTTTGCTTAGTATGATAATCTCTAGGTCCAATGTACAGGCATATTGATAGTTACGGGCATGGTCCAAAGACTGGATGGCTTTTGTGCCATGTCAGGGACTTTGTAAGGAAGAGAGAAACCGTGCATTGGGGAGCCATTGTCTACCATTCTGGATATGTGGTGGCTCTGCCAGACTTGGTGCAAGACAGTGCTGACTACCACTGGTCTTAATTAGGATAAAGAGGATGGGGCGTGGGTACAGACCGACAGATTCAGATTAGACTTCAGCACTGTCGGCCAGCCCCACTTTTCTTCATTTGAAGAAATAAAACGGCTCTTGTCTCTCCCCTTCTCTTCACAGCGAAGCTCCTGGAAATATCACAATCACTGTGTTATATACAGCTGTAAAATCTGAGTGTTTGTACAATTATCTCAAATTGTTTTTGTAAATCTAAGAATATTTTAAATTATTAAGACAGTGAAATCATTTCTCACCTTTTGTTGTTCGGTTGCTCAGTCATGGCCAACTCTTTACAACCCCATAGACTGCGGCATACCAGGCTTCCCTGTCCTCCGCTATCTCCCGGAGTTTGCTCAAACTCATGTCCATTGAGTCAATGATAGCATCCAACCATCTCATCCTCTGTTGCCCCCTTCTCCTCCTTCTGCCCTCAATCTTTCCTGGCATCAGCATCAGGGTCTTTTCCAATGAGTCTGCTTTTTGCATCAGGTGGCCAAAGTATTGGAGCTTCACCTTTAGCATCAGTCCGTCCAGTGAATATTCAAGGTTGATTTCCATTAGGATTGACTGGTTTGATCTCCTTGCAGTCCAAGGAACTCTCAAGAGTCTTCTCCAGCACCACAATTCAAAAGCATCAGTTCTTTGGTGCTCAGCCTTCTTTATTCTCAGCTATAGATTGGCAGAGTAAAAAGTTATACTGTCCAGTATTCTACATGTAAATCAATAGGGACTTGGTTATATAAATTTTGGCTTCTTAAGCACAAACAAGTTGCAAAATATGTATGGAATGATGTCACCTAGAATATCATGTACACTGTATATAATGTTTACATATAAATGGAAACACAATTGGAAAGAAGCCATTATACTGCAGTCTTTCTAGGAGTATGATGGAGAATAAAGCCAAGCATGATTTTTATGTCTTCACTTGGTAAGCTTAAAATTTTATTTTTTATCTGCAGTTTTTTAACATGAGAAAATACACACTGGAGGTAAAAAGAAAACAAAGACCACTAGATATGCTATGGCCCTAAGTTATTTTACGTATAATTTTTTTCTATATGTGTATATATTTTTAATACACTTGGGGTCATACTGATGTTACGTACTTAACAAATCCACTGTTTTGTGCATTTCCTCCCAGTATGGCTGCAGTGAACAATATTATATATAAATCACTCTGTTTTTCATTTCTGATTATTTCTTTGGGGTAAGGTCCTAGAAGTAGAAAGATTGAGTCAAAGGTACAATTTTAAGGCACTTGAATTAAGGTACCACGCACCTTTCCAGACAGTCCAACCAGCTGGGCTTGCAGTGTACGGAGTCAGTAACCCCAGGTCTCCCACAATAATAATATCCTTCTTATGTTCACATTTTTTTAGATGGAAAATGGTATCTTGCTTGGCTTTGCATCTTTGTTATTTATGAGGTTTACATTTTAAAATATATTTTCTGAAACCTCCTCTGGTGGTTCAGCGATTAAGATCAACAGTAATCTAAAAAATAAAATAAGATATATTTTCTTGGCTAGTTTGTATTTGTCTTGTGGTTTGTCAATTTATGCCTGAAATTTTAACACAATGTATTAAATGTTTCTTTCTTCTTTCCTTCCTTTTTTTTTTCACCCCTGCCTGCTTTGTAGTCAGTAAGAGACAAAGTATTCTTTCTATCTGAAGGCACAGATCCTAAGCTCAGAGTTCTCCTGCACTTTCGGGCTTTCTTTTTCAGCCTGCAGAATCTTAGTTCCCCAAATAGGGACTGAACCCCTACCCCTGCTGTGGAAGCTTGGAGTCCTCACCACTGTACCACCAGGGAAGGCCCTCGTGCTTTCCTTGGCCATTATCTATCTTCCATTTTTGTTCTCTTCCTTTAGCCAAATGTTAGGTTGAATCCACTTCTCTGTACTTATTAACCTTAATTTTTTTTCATCAGCATTCTCTGAGAGTTCTCAGCCTTCATTTTTATGTCATGCTTCAGTCTTTAGCAGTCAGCTGAGCCTATTGAATACAGCATTTCATTCTGTGCATTTTCGTTGGTTATTTTTAATTTCCAAGAACAGGTTCATGTTCTAATCGCTTCCCTTTCATTTAAAATTGATCTGTTCTTTTTGCAATGTTAACTTCAACATCTGACTATTTTCGCTTTAGTAATGACAATATGGGCTTCCCTTGTGGCTCAGCTGGTAAAGAATCCGCCTGCAATGCGGAAGATCTGGGTTCCATCCCTGGGTTGGGAAGATCTCCTGGAGAAGAGAAAGGCTACCCACTCCGGTACTATAGTCTTGGAGAATTCCTTGGACTGTGTAGTTCACGGGGTCACAGATTTGGACACGACTGAGTGACCTTCACTTTCAATGTCAATACATGCTCCTTATTCAAACTTCAAGTAGTAAAGAAAAATTAGAGAAGATTTTTAAAATCCACCCCCAAATCCCACCATCTAAAAATACCTAGGTTCATTTGCAGAGACGTGGATAGACCTAGAGACTGTCAAATAGAGTGAAGTAAGTCGGAAAGAGAAAAACAGACATAATATCGCTTATGTGTGGAATCTAGAAAAATTAAACCTATTTTTGCAAAGCAGACATGCATACCAAAGGGGGAAGGGGGGTGGACTGGGAGATTGGGATTGACATTATACACTACTATGTATAAAATAGATACTCCTGAAAACCTATTTTGTAGCACAGGGAACTCAGTGCTCTGGGGTGACCTAAATGGGAAAGAAATCCAAACAAGAGGATATATATATATATGTGTGTGCACATACACACGTGTGACTGATTCATATTGCTGTATAGCAGAAACTAACAAAACAGTATAAAGCAACTCTACTCCAATAAAAAGTTAAAATAAATAAGTTAAGTAAATAAAAATAATAAAAATAGCCAGGCTACCATGTGTGCCCATAAGGACACCTGTGGAAGAGAGTCCAGAAACACAGTTTCTTTTACCTGGTTCAGAATTCCTGAGATCAGACAGGAGTCGTCAGAGTCCAGGACACAGAGAAATGCCGCATACCTGTCATTCCTGCAGCAGTTCACGCCTGCCATTCCTGCAGCAGGTGGCTGTACTGCCTGACCCCCCTCACCCATTGCCCTTTTTTTTGTAGGTGCATGTTTTGCATCATCTGCCACCTGTATTGCCACTTGGGTCTACATATCTGTCCCCACTCCCACGAGGTTTTTACTCCTTGTCTCTAGCAGAGTGTTGAGAGGTTCTCCATAAACACTTGGCGAATTCATTGCTGAGGGCTTGCAATTTCCTCCCAGCCTTGTAAAAAAGGCCGGGCAAGTATTTTACCCATGAGGAAAACTGAGCAAAGACTCCGAGTTTAACTGATTCGTTCTGGTCACACAGCTACCTGTTGACAGAGCAGGACAGAGTCAGGCCTCTGTTACCCACCAGGGTCATATATCTAGGCCAGTAACGTCCAAAGACTTTCGAGGAAAGGCTTGGAGCCACAGCGCTGAGTAGGCTGTGGACCGGAATGTGGTGTCGGATTCTTCCCGAGTCCTGTGATGCCCTCACCTGTCTCAGCTAGACCCTCAGCCTGCGGCTGCTCGATCCTCTGCCCACAGATGTGCACAGAATGAATACAGCAGTCCTCCCCCACCGTCACCACCGCCTGAGATCAACGTAACGGTGAAGTTAACTCCTTAGGGGGAAAATGCGGATTCAGCTCTATTTTCTTTTCTGTCCTAGTGTTCTACATGCGGGAAGTGTTTCTCTCAATCTTCCAGTCTAAACAAACACATGAGAGTCCACTCTGGAGACAGACCCTACCACTGTGTGTATTGTACTAAGGTAAATGGAACCTTCCTTTTTCTTTTCTCTTTTGCCCCACCCCATGCAGTGCACCGCACACAGCATGTGGGATCTTAGTTCGCTGACCAGGGATCAATCTCATGTTTCTGCAGTGGAAGGGCAGAGTCTTAACCACTAAACTGTCCGGGAAGTCTCAGTGGAACCTTCTTTTAAGGAATCTGCCTTGAGCCCTGTTTGGGTGTCCATGGATAAGAACTTATAGAATAAACCCTGGCTTATAATGAGTCCCTGGTAAATTAATTCATCATTAGCACATCCTCAATTTCCACCCCAGATTATATTCATGTCTGCTTACAATGATCAGATATAACCTACTATCGCCAAATTGGCACTTAAGGCATTTGTTATGAAATGGACCCTAAATTTATAAGATTCCAATGATAACAGACATGAAGTACAGACTGCCCTTTTTTTTTTTTAAGTACACACTCTTAAGTTTTGCCGATCTTGGTTTCCAGAGCACTTTTACTGAAGTAACATCTAATCTTGTTAAACAGAATATTAATTTATAAAAGTGAAGAGACAAATATATCGTGGTTAGGGGCTGGGAACAAAAGTTGCTGGGTTAGCTTTAAAAATACTATACCAAAACATCTCATGTCCTATTTCGATGAGGTACATCTGGGCTGTCCAATGTTATCCATTAGCCATATGTGGCTATTTAATTGACTAAAAATGAAATAAAATTGAAAATTTAGTAACCCGGTGGCAGTGGCCACATTTCAGGTGCTCAACAGTCCCACCATTGATGGCTGGCAACCACCACACTGGCACGGACATAACATTTCCATCATTTTAGAAAATCTTATTGGATATGCTGAAATCTGCTATTTCTATCATCAAGCCATTTATTTTTAAAAAATAATGTAGCCATGAAATAGTCTCTATTAGGGTGACTTTTAAATTTCCAAAAGAGGAATAAAACTACCTGGCTTAGGGAAACGGACACCACCAAAGAAACTGTGTCAATAGAATGGAAATAATCAGTGTAGCAAATTGGGGCTAAGACATAACTAGACAGTGTGCAGCTAGCACAGACCTAAGGAGGGTGGCTCTGGATTTGTCTGGACGGGGACTCTATCCTGAGACATCAATGATCTGCCAGATTTCCAGAGCAGGCTCAAAATATCCCACCTCTTCGTGGCGTTCTAATTCTGATCCTCACCTTGAATTGCTGGCTAATCTGGGAATGAGAGATGCCCAGAGGGGTGTCTCAATGCACTTGGGTCATAAATGAGCTGTTTGGTGCTCTGGTGTTTTTTTTTTTTTTTTTTTTTTTTAGCTAGTTAGGTAGTTGTTTTTGGCTCTGCTAGGTCTTCGTGGCTGCACAGGCTTTTCTCTAGTTGTGGCAAGCAGGGCCTACTCTCTAGAAGTTCACAGGCTTCTCCTTGCAGGCTTCTCTTGTTGCAGGGCGCAGGCTCTAGGGCTCACAAGCTTCAGTAGTTGCAGCCCATGGGCTCAATAATTGCAACTTCCAGGCTCTAGAGAGCAGGCTCAGTAGTGTGGCTGGCGCACAGGCTTAGTTACTCCTAGGCATGTGGCATCTTCCCAGACCAGCAATCAAACCTACATCTCCTGCATTTGGCAGACAGAACTCTTCACCATTGAGCCATAGGGAAGCCCTGAGGTTCTGACTTCTAGTTAGACTCCTGTCACCTGAGATGGAGACTGTCCTCATCTGGGTGTCCTAGGCACCTACACCTTGTGCTCCTTAGTGAGCAGTGGTCCAGCCCCACATGGACCCAGTCCTGAAACTCCAAGGTCACTGGTTTAACCTGGTGTTTTCTATCACTGTCAGCAGACTCCCAGATTGGGGTCATTGCATCTCTAATACATACTTGAAAGTGACAAAGGTCAGAGCAGAGTATTGAAATGAATTAGGGGAAAGGGTGTAAGTAAGGGAAAGAAACAAAATGGCCATGTGAAAACAGCAAAGCACTTGTGAACCTAAAATAATAGAACTACTCTGGAAAGCTGTTTGGCAGTTTAAGAGCTAAACTTGTAACAACCATTCAGCCCAGCAATTGCTCTCCTGGGCTTTTATCCCAGAGCAGTGAAAGTTTATGTGTTCATGCTAAAACCTGTACACAAATATTAATAGCAGCTTTATTCATAGAAACCTCAAACTGGAAATAACTCAGGTACCGTTCCACGGGTAGGTGATTAAACAGGCTGGAACATCCACACCACGGAGTTCTTCTCAGCAATCAAAATGGGCGAGCTGGGACTTCTCTGGTGGTCCAGTGGGAAAGAATCCACCTGCCAGGGTAGGAGACACAGGAACGATCCCTGATCCAGAAAGATCCCATATGTTGCGGAGCAACTAAGCCTGTGTGCCCGAAACATTGAGCCTGTGCTATATAGCTGAGAAGCCGCAACTAGTCAGCCTACGTGCCACAAAAGGGCCTCGCAGCAACAAAGACCCAGCACAGCCAGAATAAATAAATAATTTTTTAAAACGAAGGATGAGCTGTTGTACATGAAAGAACTTGTGTGAGTCTGCAAAAAAAAATTCTGCGGGGAACCGCCAATCCCCAAAGGTTACATATTGTATGCTCCCATGTACAAACATTCTCAAAATAATAAAATTACAGAAATGGAGAACAGATTAGTGATTGCAGTGGCTTAAAAGTAGGTGTGGGAGGGAACTATGTGTGCCTGTCACAGGGTGACATGAGGGCCCCTGTGATGGAAATGTTCTGTTCAGTTCAGTCCAGTCGCTCAGTGACATGTGACCCTTTGCAACCTCGTGGACTGCAGCATGCCATGCCTCCCTGTCCATCACCAACTCCTGCAACTTACTCAAACTCATGTCCATTGAGTCGGTGATGCCATCCAACCATCTCATCCTCAATTGTCCCCTTCTCCTCCCACCTTCAATCTTTCCCAGCATCAGCGTCTTTGCCAATGAGTCACTGCTTCGCATCAGGTGGCCAAAGTATTGGAGTTTCAGCTGCAGCATCAGTCTTTCCAATGAATATTCACGACTGATTTAACTTTAGGATGGATCTCCTTGCAGTCCAAGGGACTCTCAAGAGTCTTCTCCAATACCACAGCTCGAAAGCATCGATTCTTCGGTGCTCAGCTTTCTTTATAGAATAGTCCAACTCTCACATCCATACATGACAACTGGAAAAACCACAGCTTTGACTAGATGGACCTTTGTTGGCAAAGTAATATCTCTGCTTTTTAATATGCTGTCTAGGTTGGTCATAACTTTTCTTCCAAGGAGCAAGGGTCTTTTAATTTCATGGCTGCAGTCACCATCTGCAGTGATTTTGGAGGCCCCCAAAATAAAGTCTGTCTCTCCCTGTTTCCATTGTTTCCCCATCTATTTGCCATAAAGTGATGGGACCAGATGCCATGATCTTAGTTTTCTGAATGTTGAGTTTTAAGCCAGCTTTTTCACTCTCCTCTTTCACTTTCATCAAGAGGCTTTTTAGTTCCTCTTCACTTTCTGCCATAAGGGTGGCATCCTCTGCATATCTGAGGTTATTGATATTTTCTCCTGGCAATCCTGATTCCGGCTTGTGCTTCATTGAGCCCAGCATTTCACATGATGTACTCTGTATAGAAGTTGTATAAGCAGGGTGACAGTATACAGCCTTGATATACTCCCTTCCCAATTTGGAACCAGTCTGTTGTTCCATGTCCAGTTCTAACTGTTGCTTCTTGACCTGCATACAGATTTCTCAAGAGGCAGGTCAGGTGGTCTGATATTCCCATCTCTTGATGAATTTTCCACAGTTTATTGTGATCCACATAGTCAAAGGCTTTGGCATAGTTAATAAAGCAGAAATAGATGTTTTTCTGGAACTCTCTTGCTTTTTTGATGATCCAGCAGACGTTGGCAATTTGATCTCTGGTTCCTCTGCCTTTTCTAAAACCAGCTTGAACATCTGGAAGTTCACAGTTCACGTATTGCTGAAGTCTGGCTTGGAGAATTTTGAGGATTACTTTCCTAGCGTGTGAGATGAGTGCAATTGTGCGGTAGTTTGAGCATTCTTTGGCATTTCCTTTCTTTGGGATTGAAATGAAAACCGACCTTTTCCAGTCCTGTGGCCACTGCTGAGTTTTCCAAATTTGCTGGTGTATTGTGTGCAGCACTTTCACAGCATCATCTTTTAGGATATGAAATAACTAACTGGAATTCTATCACCTCCACTAGCTTTGTTTGTAGTGATGCTTTCTAAGGCCTCCTTGACTTTGCATTCCAGGATGTCTGGCTCTAGGTGAGTGATCACACCATCATGATTATCTGGGTCATGAAGATCTTTTTTGTTTAGTTCTTCTGTGTATTCTTGCCACCTCTTCTTAATATCTTCTGCTTCTGCTAGATCCATACCATTTCTGTTCTTTATTGTGCCCAACTTTGCATGAAATATTCCCTTGGTGTCTCTAATTTTCTTGACTCTTTCAATGTCAACATCCTGATTGTGATATTGTCCTATAGTTGTAAGATACAACCATTGGGGAAACTGGGTAAAGGGTACCCAGAATCTCTATTGTTTCTTCTAACTGCACATGAATCACTATTACTCTAAAAGTTTAGCTAAAAAAGAGAAGAAGAAACCGATAAGGTACCCATGTATGCAAAGACAGTGGCCAGTGTTAGCAATTCCTTCCACAATGCAGACCATCCTGGAGGGTGATCTCAGTACCATCTGCTTAAATGCAGCTGACTTCTTACCCAAAAGAGTGTACTCATCAGGTCAACCTGCATTTTTGACTAGACACCCAGGTGATCTTAGCCATTGAAGGGCCACTGTTGTAACCAGTGGCATGTCCATCATGTCCTTTTTTACTAAGGCTACTCCTGGTGACCAAGAGTGCCCTATAGCATTAAAGCCTAGGATTTGTTGACTGGAGAACTAAACAGCAATATCAGGATCAGTGGGGGCTTCTAAGGTGGCTCAGGGGTAAAGGATCCGCCTGCCAGTGTAGGAAATATGGATTCAATCCCTGGGTCATGAAGATCCCCTGGAAGAGGAAATGGCAACCCATTCTAGTATTCTTGCCTGGAGAATCCCAGGGACAGAGAAGGCTGGTGGGCTACAGTCCATGGGGTCACAAAAGAATCGGACACAACTTTGCAACTAAACAACACCAAGGATCGGTCACAATGAAATGAACTCTTTTGTTTCATTGGTGGATGGCGTTTTATTTTTCCCTCTGCTTTCTGTCCTCTGCAGAAATTCACTGCCTCCAGTATACTCCGCACGCATATCAGGCAGCACTCGGGGGAGAAGCCCTTCAAATGCAAGTACTGTGGTAAATCTTTTGCATCGCACGCTGCTCACGACAGCCATGTCCGGCGCTCGCACAGGGAGGATGATGGCTCTCCCTGTAACACCTGTGGAAAAACCTTCTCGGATCAAGAAGCCTTCCACTCCCACATGAAGTCTCATGAAGACTGCTAGCCCTCCGAGAGTCTGAGGACAAGGCCTCTAGATATGTCTTGATGTTTCTTGTGTTCATGGGTATATCTCACAAACCAGTGGTAGTTATATTGAGATGAGGAACAGAATAATGGAACTGACCGAGCAGTAGAATTTACCAGATTTTTTAAGTCTGTGATTTTAACAGCTTTTGCAGGAATGATTTATCACAGTTTCTCACAAGAATGGAGTTTGGGTGAATTCACCTAGAAGGAGTGAAAGGCTGATGGTTTACAGTGCTTAAAGGTCTGGAAACACATCAGCCCTGAAAGGGACTGTTTCATTTCAGGGGCTAGGAAGCAGAGTCTTTGATTTCTTAATTGAAAAAAAAGGAGGATTTTTGTTTACTATTTGCCTCGCTCCTGATTGTAATATGTCTGTGGCCATCCCCTGTTATATTTCTTAACAGAATAAATTCTTTAAAAATCCATTCAAGCCAGAGCTTCATTAGTATCATAACTAAGTGTTCAGACATGAACTAAGGTCCCATTTTATTTGAACTCTTTTTTTGGCTGCACTGAGTCTTCATTGCAGCTCTTGGACTTAGTTGCCCTGTGGTATGTTCCTCCACCAAGTATGGAACTCATGTCCCCTGCATTGGAAGGTGGATTCTTAACCACCGAACCAGCAGGAAAGTCCCCTGAATTCATTCTTTAAACCCTTAGTTTCTACCTTTCCCTTGTCAACTGACAAATGTCTGTTAATAGTTTGTTTAGCACCAAACAGAATTACTTGGAGGACACAGAAGGTACTCATTCACCATCTGTGACCTTTAACAATTGGGGAAGAAAAGTTATTGTTGCTGTTCAGTTGCTAAGTCACGTCCCACTCTTTGCAACCCCATGGACTGCAGCACACCAGGCTTCCCTGTCCTTCACTATCTCCCACAGTCTGCTCAAACTCATGTCCATTGAGTCGGAGATGCCATCCAACCATCTCATCCTCTGTCACCCCCTTCTCCTCCCACCCTCAATCTTTCCCGGCATCACAGTCTTTTCCAATGAGTCTGCTCTTTGCATCAGGTGGCCAAAGTATTGGAGCTTCAGCATCAGTCCTTCCTGTGAATATTTAGGGTTGATTTCTTTTAGGATTGACTGGTTTGATCTTGCTATCCAAGCAACTTTCAAGAGTAATGTTACTACCAAGTGAAGAATGGCTAAAAATTGCAATAGGCTAATAAATAAATAAATGTATTTATATTGCCCTAGGTTTAAATGTGATTTCATTCCTGATGAAGAGACAACTATAGTGCTTTTGCAGACATTGTCACAAGACAAATGCAAGCTTGTGGAGAATGATCTTTTCTTGCTTTCTTTTTAAATAGTCATTTGTTTACTTGGCTGTGTCAGGTCTCAGTTGTGTGCAGGCTGAGTTGCTCTGTGGCATGTGGGCTCTTACTTCCCTGACCAGGGAATCGAACCTGTGTCTCCTGCATTGCAAGATGGATTCTTAACCACTGGACCACCAGGGAACTCCTGAGAATAATCTTTTATTTTATTTATTGACTCACATGGGTCAAAATGGCCAACATCTATAGATCATGAATCCTATGACATGGCAGCGCTGAGTTTACCACCGGACAGATAAGGAAATCAAGGCTGAAGGAAGCAGGAAGTGGTCCAGCATTTGCCTCTTAAGGGGCAAAACTAGGCTGGCCTGACTCCAAAAGCCAGGCTCTTAGTGAACTAGTGATGCTCAGCTTATGAACCTTGCTAAGGAAATAGTATTTTTCTATTGACTACGCCCATTCTTCCCTCTTTTGGGGCCAGCAACAGCAAAGTTTTAAATACTCAATGGAAAATGGGAAACCAGAATAAAACTGTGTTGTAGGCAAGCATGCTGCTAAGCCACTAGGTCATGGCTCTATCGACCATGGGTTTTTCTCCACGCTTTATTCATGGTCCACATCTCCAAACTTAAGAGATTTCAATACAGAGCAGATGTCCCTTCAGAGGGGCTCCCAGCTGCAGCAGAGTCCTTTGAAAAGAGATGTAGTGCACGTGGAAAAAGCAGTGACAGATTTTTCTCTGGGGAGCGCTTGGCTGCGGTGAGTAGGTCTGAGTAATTTATCCTAATGGGAGTGTGCCCTGTTGTTTCAGGACTGTTTTAGTTCGTGTTAATTAAGTCAGAACAATGATCATTTGAAAAGATCAGGGGGCTCAGGCCTGTAATTAGGCAGCCTTTCTTTGCCTGCTAGTTCAAAATATATTTCTCGGTCCGTATGGATTTGAACATTATTTTAAAACCAAGTAGTAAAGCAAGACATCAGGAACTGGTGTGATGCCAATGTTTTCACTAGTTGAATAATTCAAATTAACTACTCTGTTCTTTGAACTGGAAGAGTAGCAGAGAAAGATTAAAAAAAAAAAAATTCCTCTTTTCTAGCACTAATTCCAAAATGCATGCATGTCAAGTAATACGTTAGTATACAGATCATGCATGCCTACACTAACTGGAATGCTTTGGACCTTTTTAAATTAATCCAAGCTTTTTTCTACAAAGTTTTGGTCATATTGATCACATAACCTATATCACTTTTTGGTTTGGAAAATACAGTAAATTCATAACATCTTCCTGTTAGTAATTACCTTAAGCTGTCTTGTGTTTAAAAGTACATCTCAGATTTCTAAAGATAATTTAGATTAGCTTAGAGAAATAAGAATTTTTTTTAATGGACCAAGAATTAAAGTAGAAGATGAACCACTCCATGCTGCTGCTAAGTCACTTCAGTTGTGTCCGACTCTGTGCGACCCCATAGACGGCAGCCCACCAGGCTCTGCCGTCCCTGGGATTCTCCAGGCAAGAACACTGGAAACCACTCTATAGAAAGTATTAAAACTTTCAGCTAACATAATTGTGTTGGCCAAACATTGTTGGAACACAAAGCATAGGCTATATTTTGGAGCTGGCCAAACTTATATTTGTGCACCATGTCCCCACTGTATAATCCTGGGCAGGCCACTTAATCTTTAAGGTTTAACAGGCTTATCCATAAAATAAGGTAATAATTATGTTGTAGGGTGTTGTGAGAATTAAGTAAAACGAAACAACTTGCCTTCTGTATAATGCTTATTAAAGCTATTTCTTTTTTCTTAACCTGTCAATGAAGGCAAAAGGGAGACAGAACTATGCAAATTCTATTATAGATAAATATACTTTCTTTCAGTGGTTCATGGACCAGCTGCATCAGAATTGCCTGGAAATTTGTTAGAAAAGCAAATTCTCTATCCCTGCTGAATATCTACTAAATCAGAAATTCTGAAGGTGGCACACAATTATCATATTAAAGTTCAGAAACCATTGCTTTATGTGATTATCTTCACAGTCCCTGCAACATAGCAATGGGCAAAACTGAGTAGCTCAGTGACTTGGTAAAATCACAAAGTGGTTCATTAAGAGGAACAATTAGGATGCAGATGGCAGGCAAAATGGTGCTCTTCCTGAGAATAATGGAAACCCACAGGACACAGTTGTCATTTTACTGCTGGAAACATGGAACCCTCTCTACAGCTATAAGCCTGATTGATGGAATTCAGAGACCTTCTTATGAGATAATCTCTGTGCTTATATTCCTTTTCCTATCTGAGTCTATGTTTGATGATAAATATCTGTTAATTTATTAAAGGAAAAAATGAAGGGATAAAAAGGGACATGTGGACCCCGGGAAAACAACAAGGCTCAAAGTGGTATCCGTGATATTGATGGAGCTCTTAATGGGCCCTCGGGGTGCTCTTCTAGGACTTGAGAAGTTGGCGGCTGCAATGCACAGTGCTATCAAAGTGGACAGATGTTTGGGCCTCTATGGGGCCTGCAGTAGGTAGGCTCACAGGGTTACGGCCATAAAGTCATAGCTTGGTTTGTACCCACGGAGGACAAGGCAGATTGGGGTCTCAAGAAACTACCATTCACAGTATTAGAGAGATAAAATCACAAATACTGGGACTTCCCTAGTGGTCTAGTGGCTAAGACTACAGGCACTCCCAATGCAGGGGGCCTGGGTTAGAACCCTGGTTGGGGAACTAGATCCTACATACAGCAACTAAGACCCAGTAGTTCTATGTATTTTCAGAATGCCTTATGCTGCTACTTTATGGACTATATCCAAAACTAAGGAGAACAAATTCATATATTGAATTCTTTCCATAGAAACATGTAACTCAAATATATCACAGCACTTTTTCGTTGATTGGCTGTATCAAAATCAGTTCAGTTCAGTCACTCAGTTGTGTCCAACTCTTTGCAACCCCATGGACTTCAGCACACCAGGCTTCCCTGTCCATCACCAACTCCTGAAGCTTACTCAAACTCATGTCCATCAAGTCAGTGATGCCATCCAACCATCTCATCCTCTGTCATCCCCTTCTCCTCCCATCTTCATTCTTTCCCAGCATCAGGGTCTTTGCCAATAAGTCAGTGCTTCATCAGGTGGCCAAAGTATTGGAGTTTCAGCATCAGTCCTTCCAATGAATATTCAGGAATGATTTCCTTTAGGATGTACTGGCTGGATCTCCTTGCAGTCCAAGGGACTCTCAAGAGTCTTCTCCAACACCACAGTTCAAAAGCATCAGTTCTTCGTTGCTCAGCTTTCTTCATAGTATAGTCCAACTCTCACAGCCGTACATCAAATGTGTATCAAAATGGAATGGCCAAATTTATTTTAAAAGAAAAAGTGTTATAATACTATAAAATAGAAATAAACTTCTTCCTCATTGATAATCTGTGCATAAAGTATGGGAATCTCAGAAACAAATAGTCTTCTCCATTTTTAAAAGAAGTTCTATATTCAGGAAATACAAAGTACATGATGCTTCCTTTTGTTGCTGAAAAGAATTTAAACTTTATTGCTTTGTGGGCTCAAAGTAACTTTAACAAAAAATAATTATAATTTGTGTGTATGTGTGTGGCCATGCCACTCAGCATGTGAGATCTTAGTTCCCTGATCAGGGTTCACACCTCGGCCCCCTGCAGTAGAAATGCAGAGTTTTAAACACTGGACTGCCAGGGAACTCCTTGAATTATAATGTTTCGAAATGATATTTAGCTCTAATTACAACTAGAGTGAAGAAAGTCTATGGAGAAGATTATCTCAGGATAAAGTATTCTTTCACCATCATTCTTTTTCATTATCTCAAAACGTGGGATAAATTGTTTTAACATTATGAAAATTCTACCCATCAATTTGTGTACTTTGTTCTGGATTTATTTATAGCATACTAATTTCATTGAATGGAGAAGGGAATGGCAACCCGTTCCAGTATTCTTGCCTGGAGAATCCCATAGACAGGAGCCTGGCAGGCTACAGTCTATGGGTTTGCAAGAGTCGGACACAACTGAGCAACTAAGCACAGCACCCCGGTTTGTGTTGAAATCTGTTTGCTGACAATATATACCAAAGGGACTGGAATTCCATTCTTGATTTTACAAACTGTTTTAAAACACCAGTCCAAGGGACTCTCAAGAGTCTTCTCCAACTTCCACGGTGTGTTTTATTTGACATCTATCGATTGTTATTTAAATGCTAGTAAAAATACCAGGTACGATTTTATGGCCAAATATGTGATTTTTTTCCCCCACTCTTAACCAGTTTGATGTAGCAAGATGACTGAGGCAGAAGACAGCTTGTTTTTCATGACAGAAGGATTTTTCTTCTCTTTTCTTTTGGAAAGATTTTCTCAGCCTCCATTTGGCCACAGGACTGTGAAGGCCTGAATTCCCTTCTCCCTAGTTACCTGATTTAAAGATGCTGGAGCCAAATTCTCTTCCATTTGATTTGCAAACTCCTTCCATTAAAAATTCTCTTCCACTAGGGGAGCCCAGGTGGCTTACTGGTAAAGAATCCGTCTGCAAGGAAGAAGATGCAGGTTCAATCGCTGGGTCAGAAAGATCCCTGGAGAAGGAAATGGCAACCCACTCCTGTACTCTTGCCTGGGAAATCCCATGGACGGAGGAGCCTGGAGAGCTACAGCCCATGGAGTTGCAAAAGTGTTGGACACGGCTTAGCAACTAAACAACAACAAGCTATGTATTACATTATCCACTAAAAATGGGCAGGGTGTCCTCCAAGGTTCTTCCTTAGAAGGAGGCTGCTCTGTTTCCCTTAAACATCAAATCTCTTCAGTCCCAAAGCCCCCTGGGGGCAAGCCCAGGGCAGTCTGTTCCTGTAACTTTGTGTGTGGGGGTTAAGTCCTGTTTGACTATTTGCAACTCTGAGGACTTTAAGCCACCAGGCTTCTCCATCCATGGGGTTTCCCATGCAAGAATCCTGCCATTCCTTGCCAGGGGATTGCCATTTCCTTCCCAGGGGATCCTCCCGGTTCTTTACCACTGCACCAGTGGGAAAGCCCATTCCTATAACTGGAGGGCCTGAAATCTTCAGTGGTGACTAGAAGCCCTGGGCTGGGTAGTCTGCAGAGCAGGCATGATTTAGGATTCCAGCCTTTTGGAATCCCCATTTGCCAAAAGGGAAGACTGAAGGACCTGGAAAGGCTAGTGCTGGAATACAGGCCCCTTAGGCTGTTCACGGGTCTGGGCACCCTGGGGGTCCTGAGTCTGATGACTCACAAATGCCCAGGGGCATTTCCAGAGAGAACCTTGAACAGGGCTAATCAGGAACTTTGTCAACTTATAAATTGCCAAATTTGGCAACTTTGGTCAACTTACGAATTGAAAAGTCCTCCACTAGTTAGTTACCTGGGAATGTGTATGCCATTGCTGTTTTCAAGGAGTGTCAGGATTTGAGGGAGAGGAAATAAAAAAGAAGAACTGGGTGTGTTTAATCTATATTTGTTGTTGTTCACTTGCTAAGTCATGTCTGACTCTTTGTGACTCCATGGACTGCAGCACATTACAAATAGCAAATACACTATATCAAGAGACATTAAAAATTGGAAGTCTACATGTGAATTATCTTAATTATAGACACACTTAAATGCAAAATAAGAAATTTTCTCTGGAACATCTAATCCTACAACCCATCTGTCATCCATCAGTTGGTCTATCAGTCCAGGTTTCCAAACTGATTTCAGATGTCAGATGAGAGCAGGTTTGTGGTTACAGCTGTTTACTTAATTCAGTCTGAGATAGTGCCTAACCTCTAAGTTTCTCATAATAGATGACAGACTGCAAGACTGAGAATTCATAGTTTGAAAGAAATATTAATACAACCAGCCATCCATTTATTGAGTTTGCAGCGTTCTAACTCCCAAATAAAAGGGGCTGATCAGTAGCAAAGGGGTTCCTATCAAGTGGAAGTCCAAGTTTCTCAAACCTGCCTGAAGATAAGAATCACCCTCTTGCCTATGTACCCTCAGGCTGGAGGGAGAGGAGGCTTGGGGTACTCCAAACTAAGCATTATTTTTTATACGAATTCCAGGAAGGTTTTCCGAGTTTTTTTTTTGTTTCTTTTTAACATTTTGTCCATACTACAAGGTTCTTAGTTCCTTGACCAGGGAGCAAACCCATGCCCCATGCATAGACAGCATGGAGTCTTAACCACTGGATCACCAGATAAGTGCCCTGTTTTTGTTTTTTAATTGCTGTGTAGGAAAGAAGATGGGCCTACCTGGTAGCTCAGCTGGTAGAGTCCTGCAACGCAGGAGACCCCAGTTCAATTCCTGGGTTCAGAAGATCCAATGGAGAAGGGATAGGCTATCCACTCCAGTATTCTTGGGCTTCCCTGGTGGCTCAGCTGGTAAAGAATCTGCCTGCAATGTGGGAGACCTGGGTTTGCTCCCTGGGTTGGGCAGATACCCTGGAGAAGGGAATGGCTACCCACTTCCATATTCTGGCCTGGAGAATTCCATGGACTGTACAGTCCATGGGGTTGCAAAGAGTCAGATGCAACTTAGCGACTTTCACTTCACTTCAGCAAAGAAGATGACTGTGTGAATTTGGGTCACAAGTGAGACCACACAGTAGCCAAAAGGTGGAAGCAACCTGTGTCTGTGAACAGATGCGTAGATAAACAAAGTTGGTCTGTATATCTAATATCTAATGGAACAAGATTCCACCTTAAAAAGGAAGAAATTCCTACTTGCTACAATGTGGATGAATCTTGAGGACATGATGCTGAATAAAACAAGCTAAAAGTAGAATCGTGGTTTGGGGGTGATAAGGAAAAGAGAGTGAATGAGTCATGGGTACAGAGTTTCAGTTTTGCCAGATGAAGTGCTTTAGAAGTGGATGGTGGTAAGGGCTGTAAAACAGTGTGAATGTACTTAATGTCCCTGAACTGTACAGTTAAAAATGGTTACGATGGGAAATTACCTGGCAGTCCAGCGGTTAGGACTTTGCAACTCCACTGCAGAGGGCAGTTTCCATCCCTGGCTGGGGAACTAACATCTCACAGAATGAGTGGCCTGGCCAAAAAAAAAAAAAAAAAAACAAGTTTACAATGGGAAATTTTGTTCTGTATATTTTACCACAATTTTTTTTTTTTTTTTTTTAATGAGACCAACTATAGCTACTACAAATAGACAACCCAACACGAGTTCTGGGGCTCTAAAAGGACTACCCTGATAGAAGGCCTTTCCTAAGCTCTAAGTGGCTTTTTTCTTGCTAGCTAAGCCTTTGTTCCTAATCTCTGCCTATCTGATCACAGGCTTGACTCTGATAGGGGGCTGGACACTCCCCTACTCCCAAGAGGAGCTTCACTTTTGGAGTGTTTACCCCAGACCCTCTCTTTAAGTGGCTACCTGTCAGTTTCCATTTCAGCTCTACCTATTTACAGGACAGCTGACCACCGACTGACATATTACCTGTATTGATTCTCTAAGAGCCGTCAAGGTGGAGAGAAAGACTATTCTAAGGCTGCCCTGAGCTCTTAGCTGAGTGGGCTCATAAATGTCCCCATTAAAGGTTTCATTCAATAACAATCTTGGCAAAAGTAAATGGACATCGGTCTCCCACCCCCACTGCTTATCCAGAGGCCATTATCAATGGGCAGAGAGCGCTGAACTGCAGCAGTATCAGTTTCCACATTTTCAAATGATTCCTCTAATGAAAAGCTGCGCTCTTTTCAGGCCATGAAACAATGGAGGAAAAGTCTATTCATTTAGGTATTATACATATTAGCTTATCTATTTATGGCTAGCTTATTTATTTATAGCTAATGATGCCATCAGCATTCCCGTGAAATAACGTTCATTCCCTTATTAATTGGTTGATAAGCCTGCTAAAAACCAGACATGCTGAAATTGCCTTGAATTTCTATCATGCAGCGCACTCTGTTTTGATAGTGTACAGGATAACTGTGTGTTTTCATTTCAAACACAAACCCCCTGCCCTTATAGTCTATGTTATTTGCTTCATAGCAAACATTTCATATTTGCACACCTATGTGATCAAAGCTCATAAAGATCCATTTTCAACCATGTTTGCAGGAAATAAGTACATCACCACCCTTAACCAAATATCCTTCAGTCATTGAAAGCTCTTCACCAGCCAACTGTGAGCTCTTTTATGGCAAGACTCTCCCTTTCTCACTTTCCTTTCCTTCTTCCAGTCCTTCCTTCATGAAATAAATACTCAGCACTGAATTTAGATATCTCAGCACCTGTGTGTCTTGCCTAGCAGGGACTGATGGTTGGCGACAGTTTTTTTGGAGAAAAAGTACTGCCCCAATGAGACTCGTCTTTGAGGGATCTAGGGAAAGAGCTGGGACTTTGCACACTGGTGTTTTGGAAGATCAGGACCCATAACTGGATTTACTGTTTCTATTAGTGCAGTTTGATGAATTTTTTTTAAAGATTTTTCTTGACGTGGATCTTTTTTTAAAGTCTTTATTGAATTTGCTACAACATTGCTTCTGTTGTATGTTTTTGGTTTTCTTTCTGGACCTGAGGCATGTGGGGTCTTAGCTCCCTGACCAGAGACCAAACCTGCACCCCCTACGTTAGAAGGTGAAGTCTTAACCACTGGACTGCCAGGGAAGTCCCTGAGAGATGTTTTTAAATGTTCAGTTGCACGGCTATTCTGTGCACACGGAGAGAAATAGGAGTAATGAAAGGGGATACAATGACATGTAAGTGTCCTTTCATTAAATTCTGCCCTCCTCCCTTTTCTTTTGTTACATGAGACATAAATGTAAAAATTTGAAAGAAACGACAAAGAGAGCCCTTAAAGTCACTTCAGAATTCTGTTCTGCTGAAACTAAACAGGGACAAGAGGTGGATGGCCAGTCAGCCCACAAATCGGGGGAGCTGAGAGAGGGGTGAAGTTATTTCCATTCCCAATTTACAAGGCTAACCCCCGGGGCTATTCTAACCTCCATTGGATGTGAGTCTGCATGTGAAACTCAGGTCCCTCTCCTGATCCTGGACACTCCTGTTTCCTCTGAGACCTGCCTTCTCTTCCTACTGCACACTGTCTCTGCAGTGTCCTGAACTCCCAGCAGTTGTTTAATTGGTAAGTTGTGTCCAACTCTTGTGACCCCATGGACTGTAGCTTGCTAGGCTCCTCTGTCTCTGGGATTTCCCACGCAAGAATACTGGAGTGGGTTGCCATTTCCTCTTCCAGGGGATCTTCTAGACCCAGAGACTGAACCCTTATCTCTGGTGGCCCCTGCATTGGCATGCAGATTCTTAAATTGCCATCTCCATCCTACATTTTGACCTGACTTCCTACTACTGTGAGCCATGTGCCCCGGAGGCAACTGATTTTGTCAAGTATCCAACTAAACTAAAGATCTTTCCTACAAGTCTGACAGCCCACCAGATCCCTATCTTAGGAATGGCCCCACTACCTCCAATCCAGGTTCCTACCTGGCAGTCACACCTCACCTCCAGTTCATACATTTCATCTCAGAAGCCTGAGGCCCATCATCTCCACCCCAACTGACACAATAGCTCTAACATCTATTTCTACCCCTCCAGATCCCTTCCTTCCTAGCCAGAGGCATCTTTTCAAAATACAAATCACTTCTTTACTCGAGGCCTTTTAATAGCTTCCAAGATTATAGTCCAAAAATTTTAACCTTAACCTACAAGGTCTCCAGCCTCATTTTGAAACAATCTCCCTTAGGACTCTGTTTCAGCCACTAGCTTTCTGAAAGTCTCTTTAACAAGTCAGATTACATTCTGCCTCAGGGCCTTCACTGATTGTCTGTCTGCCTTCTGCCTGGAGCACTCCCCACCCTTCTTGAATCTAGCTTTGAGTGCAGACCACCTAGATTTGGATCTAAATGCCACCATTTAACCAGTTATGTGACCTTTAGTTTCTCTAGACTATTTGTGAAATACAGGAAATAATAGCACTTACCTGATTGAGTTATATAAGGATTAAGTAAAATCATGTACCTAACCTTATCCTTTCTAGTAGTCATGTATGGATGTGAGAGTTGGACTATAAAGAAAGCTGAGTGCCAGCGAATTGATGCTTTTGAACTGTGGTGTTGGAGAAGACTCTTGAGAGTCCCTGGGACTGCAAGGAGATCCAACCTGTTTAATCCTAAAGGAGATCAGTCCTGAGTATTCATTGGAAGGACTGCTGCTGAAGCTCCAATACTTTGGCCAGCTGACGCGAAGAATTAACTCATTGGAAAAGACCCTGATGCTGGGAAAGATTGAAGGCAGGAGGAGAAGGGAACAACAGAAGATAAGATGGTTGGACGGCATCACTGACTGGATGGACGTGAGTTTGGGTAAACTCCAGGAGTTGGTGATGGACAAGGAGGCTTGGCGTGCTGCGGCTCATGAGGTCGCAAAGAGTCGGACACCACTGAGCAACTGAACTGAACTGAATCTTAATGTCTAAGGCAGTTAGTATGTGTTCAATAAATGCTAGAGATAAGCATCATTGATATTTTCTTCTTTGTTTCCAATAAACATAGTACCCTATATTTATGACAGGGTGGTTTGATATTTATTGAATGAATGAATGAGCACAGGAAAGATGAGATCTGGCCATCCCTTTATTGTCATTACTGTGGCTTTCCAGGTGGTGCTAGTGGTAAAGAACCTGCCTGCCAAAGCAGGAGATGTTAAAATACACAGGTTTGATTCCTGGGTGGGGAAGATCCCCTGGAGGAGGGTATGGCAACCTAATCCAGTATTCTTGCCTGGAGAATCCCATGGACAGAGGAGCCTGGTGGGCTACTGTCCATAGGGTTGCAAAGACTGAACTGACTTAACCCGTGCATGTGGAACCAAAGAGTGAGAGCAGCCACCCAGGATATGTGACCGAATGGAGAGGGGAGGACAAGTACACAGGACCAAAAAACAAGTGGGAAAGCACAGCAGGTGTGAACACAAGGAGGGAAAAGTCATGATGAACTTTCACCCTGTGATGGAAGGTGGAGAGGTGAGAGCCCAGATCTGCCAGGTAAAATCTGTGTAGGAGGGGTGGGGTTTGGGTGTAGGGTGGGAGTCCTGGTGGGAACATGGGATGTGTTCAAGGGAAGCTTGAAGAAGTTACACTATCCTGGGATGCTTCTGCAAGATCTCATAGGGCCACCAGCAGGCTGCTTCTACACCTTGTCGCTTTGATACACTCACAGCAATTCACATGTTTGCCAGTGATCAGAGCCAAGACACATTCATTCTGCTATATATATACAGTGTATAATCTGGCACCATTCTCAGAAGACAGTTAGGCACTGGGCACTGAGAGTTTTTTTATTTTAATTTGCCACACCTTGAAGGATGTGAGATTTTAATTCCCTGACCAGGAATCAAACTTGCGCTGCCTACATTGGGAGTGCAGAGTTTTAACCACTGGACCACCAGGGAAGTCTCAAGCCTTTTAAAAAATGTATGTAATTCTAGGAATCCATTCTGTAGAGAGTTAGAAATGCAAAGATTTATGAACCAGCATGTTCTTTGCAGCACAGTTTTTGACAATGAAAAACATGATAACATAAATGTCCAGTAACAGAGCTGGTGGCATGTGATACAACGGAGTGTAGGGTGGTTCAATATAATTGAGCTTTTTTCTTTTTTTTTTAAATTGAGCTTTTTTCAAAGGATGTTTGACATTCTTTCTATAAACCTACTGCATGACATTGGGCAAAGCTCACAATGTTAATGTGAAGCCAAAAAAGAGCCCAAACTCTGTATAGCAGGTAAGTATCTGTACAGAGCTTACAGATGGATAGAAACTACCATTTTCCAGAAGTTAGTAACTAGGCAGGGGGGATTAGCCCGGAAGCCCTCCTAGCAGGCCTTATTTAAATTCTTTCAGGGCTGTCTTTATGTGCTGAAGCTATCCTGACCCCCAGGACTGGCTTGCCAGTCCACTGCTCTTCAGTTTCCTTGTCTGTTAAATGAAGCGGTTCAACTATTTTTTATCATGGATAAGATAAACAAACATGCAAGGAAGGTGCAATCTCCCTTAACGTTTGCTATTGTCAGCCCTTCTTTTCTGGGCCCTTTTGAAGAGGCCAAATTGCTGTGCAAAGCTGGTAAGAATTTGAAAACTCAAGAAACAGGTAGCAGCCTCCAGTGAGACACCGGAGGTGGAAAGAGGCTAATTATTTATTTGGGGGTTTTGGGGCACGTGGTAGATTCTGAGGAACACATCACTGTTCCCAGGGACCTGAGGACAGATGGCCAGGACACCGTCTCCTGGCTGGGTCTCCAGGGAGCCAGTGGCTACCCTGGGTTCCACCTCTCCCTGGTTTTCTGGACTTGGGTGGGAGTTGCTCTGGATCTCAGAGACCCTTCTTTCCTGCCTGCAGTGGTCCCTCGCACCAGCAAATGGTGCAAATGATCACCTCAGGGTGATTTCTGGGTGTGGAAACGCCAGAGATCAATGAGGTGGAGAGCTCCAAGGGAATGGGGGAAAATTTGTTCTCGGGCTGTACCGAAACAACAAATTGGAGGACGTTTCGTTGGCCTTGTCATTTCCCATCGCGTCCCAAATTCAGCAAACTGGGAGGAAAGGGGCCAGGGGCGAGAAGGGAGGGGAAGCACCCGGACCCCTGCCCAGCCGGCTCCACCCCTCCCGGGGTCCTTCCAGGGGCATATTTTGGAAACCTAAGTTCCCTGCCGGTGGCAGGGGCTGGAAAGGGCTGTGAAGGGGCGCTGGAGATGTTCTGCAGCCGCCCTAGCCGCCACCACATCTTAGAACTCCACAACCTCCAGCGAGAAAGACCAGGAGAGAATCTGAAGAGCAGACTCGAGATTTTTGAAGTAATTGTTTTCTCTTATCTTTTGAGGAAACTGATACTCTGCATCCAGCCACCTACAGGTAACCGATTTCCAGTCTCCATCCATCCGGGTTATGTCTGTACGTCGCTATTCAACAGGAACTGTTTTGTAAACTGCGCCTTCTCCACTTACTGTATAATGAACACTGTTTACCAAAAGTATCCGTCCGTAAAAATGACTTTAAACGGGCACATTAAATCCCACTGAAAGGGTGAGCCATGATTTAGAATCAATGTTGATCGTTTAAGTAGCTTCTAATTTCTCAATATTAAAAATAGCTGCGCTGAGCATCCGTGTAGGTATCTGCCTACATGCCGGATTGTTTTACATTCGAATCAGTTCCTAGACAGGAACAAATGGACCAAACACAGGCAAGAAAATGGTAAGGTTCAGGTGGGCACAAGTGTGCTGCAGCTGTGGAGCGTGCAACAGCAGCTATTGTTAATACTTTCCTAATTTTTCTCTCTAGCTGCCCCTCCCTTCCCCCTTCTCCTCCACCAATAATTATTATTCCGAGCCCTCCTGGGTAAAGCGCGGCCCTGGTTTCACCTGGACTACCAGAGGTCTCCCTATCAGGGAGGACGGACCTGGCCAAGAGACCAGGCATCTAGAGTGAGGCTGGGAGTTCTGGAAGGGAACAGGGACAGGCGGGTCTCCAGACCCAATTTATGGATGGATATCCGTCCCAGGTGACCGGCCCCTCCCCATCCCCTGCTTGGGCGTGGCGGCGGGCGGCGGGGGGTCGTGACAATGGCCTTGACGACAGGTGGCCCTCAACTGAGCCTCTGGTCATGGGGCGCCTCAGTCTCCCCCTTCTTCCTTTCTCCTCTCCCTCCCCAACCCCACACCGGACTTCCTTCCCCCTCCCCTCCACCCGCGGCTGCCGGAGCCCCCAAGCCCCGGTGAGTGGGAAGCCCAGCCGCCCGCCAGGGGCCAGAGAGGGGGCGGGCGAGCAAGCGAGGCTGGGGTCAGCGCGCATCCTGCAGGGAGAACCCGGGAGGCGAGGCGGAGCGCGGATTCTCTGCCTGCTCCACGCGCAGCCGGGAGCATCCGAGCTCCTACACCCGCATCCAGGCTCCACCCCGGCCCGCCCCCAACTCCCCTCACCGCCCTAACCCTGGAGGCTGGGCCGGCTCTCTCCTAACTTTGGGGAGCCACCTAGGCGGCAGCTAGAGACCCTCCCTTTGAGGAAAGGTCTAACTCAGGGCTCTCTACTTGCACACTGAGATGAGGCGACCGGTTTCTTTTTTTCTTTTTTAATCATAGTGTACAGTTCGAGTAAGATAACCAGGACAATTCCAAGCAGATCTAGAAGGAACGTTCCTTATGCTATGATTGATCGAATGATGTAATTGTAATTCAGGAAAGGAAGAACAATAAGAAATGTGAGCACCGCAGGGACTCCAGGCTCATCCCGGTGCAGGGCCGACCCTGGGAGAAGTCTGCACAGGATGAATGAGGGTCCTCCTGGGGTGTTTGGGGCTCTAGGCCAGGACATCGTCAAAAGGGCGTTGTGGGCCGGGCCATGTGTAAGGCTCGGGTTTTCTTTCTTTCTTTCCCGGGTTCCATCTTGTTAGAGGCCTGAGTTTCCAGCATCTTACGGGGACCGCCGGCAGCGATCTGATGGCATCTCTGTCCACCTCCGTGGATGCTGGAATCTCCGGGCTGGTTCTGGCTCCACTGGCTGTGTGGTCCGAGCATTCGCCTCTTCTTAGGGTGAGGTCGCTGCGACTCGTTTCAGCCACTGGCTCCTGGACACGTGGGTGTGCACAGAGTTTTCGCCCCCCTCTCAACTCAGGAACTGTCTCATCCCACGTGCCTCATAGTTCAGTGTCCCACAGAAATGGGGGCTTTGGCAGCAGTGACTGCTCAGCACAGGAAGTTATCCAGCGCCCTGAACAAAGCCTTCAGTGTGCCAGAGTTCAAAATAAGAAATTAGTAAACAAACAAACAAACAAAACCTGGGAGGAAACAAGGCGTGGGGCAGAGGAAAACTTCACAGAAATCTCAGACCTCCCAAGACATACTAAAAAAGTTTTCTGGAAGGGGTGCTCTTTTTGGTTAACTTCTAATTTCAAATTTCAGTACATTATAGTCAATGACTGTGGCCTATATAAACTTCTAATTTGAGGAATTCATTGAAATTTTTACTTGCCTAATTAATACAGGGCTAATAGTTGCAAAATATACCATGAGTGTCTGAAAAGGATGTGTAATTTTTTGTTGGGTAAAAAAATGCTTCTTTATGAATTCAAGTCTGTTAATTGGATTGTGTTACTTAATCATCTGCATGCATATTTTTTGTATGCATTTGATCTGTTGATTTCTTAGTTCTATGTTAAAATCTCCCGTTCCGTTGGTTGTGGGTTTGTCAACAACTTTGTCTTGCTCTCAGGTTTTACTTTACTTATTTTAAATATATATTACTAGGTACATAAAGTTGCCTGGCTGCTATTTATTCTTGGTGGATCATACCTTTTATGAATATAGAATATTCCTCTTGGCCCTTTTCGTACTTTAAGCCTTGATTGTTCTAATTTGTCTGATAATATTTATTATATCTACTTTCTTTTTATTAGCATTTACCTGATAGATCTACTTTTTTCTATTCTCTCCTTTCCTTTTTTTTTTTTTTGTCTTTTGTTACACTCTTCATGAGAGATGGAGAAAACAGTGAGTCTGATAATAATTTTTGCCATTTCGGTATTTCCCAAATTATGTGTGTGTGTCTCTCTATATATAGACAGTTTTTGTCCCTTTCTGTTCAGATAACCCTGTTCTGAATTTTACTAGGAACCTCCATCCACCAAGGGAGGGGATAGTGAGGGGGTCTGAGATGCCAGACAATGTACTGGTGGCTGCTGTTGTTTCTCCAGAGGATGGGAGAGCTTGGACACCCAGAAATCTAAGACAGTTCAACTGCACTGAGCAATGCTGTTTTGATAAGCTCACTTTTACATGCTTGTTACTTTTTTTCCTTAATTTATTTGGTTGTGTCAGGTCTTAGTTGCGGCATGTGGGACCCAGTTCCCTGACCAGGAATTGAACCCAGGCCTTCTGAGTTGGAAGCACCGAGTCTTAGCCACTGGACCACAAGGACAGTCCTGTATTTGTAACCATTTTTAATTTTGAATCCCATGCTGGTTTGATTTGTAGTAATTGAAAATCATGCATGAAATATCCACACTCGGGTGCCCTTTTATGGTTTTATAATATACAATATGGACATTGAGTGAAATCTAGACAATAATAAAGTTGATTAGAAGTGTGTCCATAAACTGGGTAAAAAAATTCTATTCATACCTATTAGCTCAACCTATAAATAGGAAAAAATCTACTTCCTTCCAGTTCAGTCAAATGAAAATTTCTTTTTACTTTTGGTCTATTTCTGTTAGTGTATCTTTCATACTCAGCATTGCTTTAATCCACTGGCCTGCCTTTCCACGAGATGAGTGCGGTGTTTTGATTTTATAATATGTTATATGATTTGCCATGCAGATTTTTTTGGCTCACTGTTTCAAATTCCAAGTTGTATTTTTCTTTCCCATTTGTCTTGGGAAGTGTCCCTTTATTCTAAACATTTTCCATTTTAAAATCACAACTCCTGTACTGAAATACATCCATTCTTCTGTCTTACTGAGCAATTTAGTTTATGGAACAATAAACTCCAGGTTATTAAAAATATTTTGCCTAAAAGACAGAGTTGCTGAACTTCCATTTGAAGTAATTTGATGGAGATCATAATGGAACCTTT
The DNA here is from genome assembly GCF_001704415.2 of Capra hircus. Classification (NCBI taxonomy): domain Eukaryota; kingdom Metazoa; phylum Chordata; class Mammalia; order Artiodactyla; family Bovidae; genus Capra; species Capra hircus. The sequence goes on from NC_030821.1 coordinate 48,355,593, forward strand.
TGGGGAGCTTAGGGCATAAGTTTTGAGAGAGTTTATCTTTTTGGCCATTTTTTCATCAATCACCTGGTACACATTTCTAGTTACGTTTCCCTGCAATGCCTCTGAGCAAACATTGGGTTCTTATGCAAAAGGCTTCTTACGAGAGATTGATTTGTTGATTTTTAAAATGCTTCTTAAAATAAGAATTCCCATTAAATTCCATATTGGAAAAAGAACCAATATGTATGATTGACATCACCAAGAATGTCTTGTGTGTGCTACTCACATACAATCGTTTTGTAGCCATTATATTGAACATGTCTCATTTTGAGAGTATGACCTTGAGTTGTCATTGCTTTAGAAACCATGGACTGGTTAGGATATCCATTAATGTCCTCGAACAAGTGCTATAGCAGAATCCCCAAGGGAGACAGGGATTTTACTGGTCTCTGGACACAGGAATCCATTTGTTGGAGCATATGCTGAGTGTGATGAGCTGTAAAATGAACTTAATTTCTGTGCCAGACCAAAGGAGGTGAAAGCCCGAGCAACTGGATAGGATGAGGGCTGCATATCCTTCGGATAAAAAAATCACTGCCTTAATTTCAGATATTGTCACATGAGGTTTTTTTGGTTTATTTGACTAGGCCACGTAGAGCAATCAAGAGGAACATGAACATAATCTAAGCAAGAGCTCAGTCTTTAGGACGCTCTCATTGTGAAATCTTTAATTTCAGGTTACACTTCATGCAGAGTAGTTGAAGAAAAGAGGACAATGCCTTTTCGCTAAAAGCATCCTGTAAGTGAAACTGTTAATACCATTCTTGTGAGTTCTTGTAGCTGCAAATTTTAAAACAGAAGAACTGGAATTTTCTATTTTCCACTTGAGGGTACCTGATTATCAAAGCAGGAACAGTATAACATTTTCATTTTACATTTACTACTAGGAGTTCATTTGGAGTTTGAGAGTGTTTTTCTGGCTGAGAGTCTCTTTAAGTTATTTAATAGTTTTTCTGTTATTTTCCATGTCAATTTTTTCCTTGCTATTGACAGTTGCTCTGCTGTTTTTAAAGACAGCACTCACTACATGAAAAGCAAAGCCCGCGTTTTCTACTTCCCACCCCACCCCACCCCCATTCAGTCATAACTGCTTTGTAAGCAGAGTATTAGCCTTACAATGCTGCCCAATATGGTAATTAGGCTTGGAGATTTTTAAGCTGTTGTATTTGAAATTTGACTTGCTTTTACAAGTTGAAGAACCTACCTCTTCTTTTCTGACAGGCAAGTGGTGTAGTAATTAAGAGTCTGGATGTTAGAAACAGATATAATTAATTGTATGATTTGGGGCAACAAACTTCTGAGATAATAATTTCTGTCACACAGGCTTTTAGTGTGAATTCAGTATTTTCTAAATACTTAGAACACTACTAGTTTAAATACAGTAGTTTTTTTTTTTTCACTCATTGTATGATGGATATCAAGTCCTTTCTGAAAATAGGATTATATTTTATTTCTAAAACTTGAAACACCCTGACTAAAATTTTGCCTTCAAAAAATTTGATGTGCCAGGCCCAGTTCTAAATACTTTATGGTGGCTTTTGTTATCATCTCAACCCCTTGTACAGATGACGAAACTGAAACACAGAGAGAAGAGTAATCTGCCCAAGTTAGAGCTACGACTCCACACAGGCATCCCACTGCAGAGTCCTTTTAATTTTTAAATTTTTTGACTAGGTAAGACATTCACATAACTTAAAAATAAAACAAAGTACATATATGGTGAATATATATGGTGAAGTATCCTCTCTTTTCACAAGCAACCATTTTTACCAGCTTCTGAGATGTCTTGCCAGAGTTTCTTTTTAAAATACAGATGTATGTCTTATTTCCTCTGCATTTTCTTCTATGTGAAATTTTCTTGTTTATCAACATGTCTTCAAAACCTTTTCCAATCAGAACACGGAGGTTTCTCATTCTTTTTTGGAATACATAGTACTCCATTGCATGGATATGCCATAGTTTATTTCGTTTATCTCCAACCAATGGACTGTTTTTTTCCGGTGTTTGCTAACATAATTAAGGCAGCAAAAGACAAGTGAATGGTCTTGCCCATCCTCCGTTTGCTTGTGTGCAAAGACAGCTGGATGCATGCCAGATGTCGTTAAATATGTGTAACACTGACAGATATTGCCAAATTGTGGTCCAAAGAGGGCTGTGCCAGTTTACACTCCCCTCAGCAAAGTAAGAGGGTACCCTTTCCCTCACAGCCCTGCCAAGCTTATTACCCAATTTATGGAGTTTTGCTGTTTTGGAATCCCAGGTGACTCAGTGGGTAAAGAATCTGCCTGCCGTGCAGGAGATGCAGGAGTCTTGGGTTCGAGCCCTGAGTTGGGAAGATTCCCTGGAGGAGGGCATGACAACACACTCCAGTATTCTCGCCTGCAGAATCCCATGGACAAAGGAGCCTGGCAGGCTATGGTCCATGGGGTCACAAAGAGTCAGGTATGACTGAGGACTAGGAGACTAACGCTTTCCATAAAGTAATCTTGGAAAACCATGGGTATTCTGTTCACATCTTTTTTCCCGAGGTATGACAGTGTTTTGTTTTATATCCCTAGTATTTCATATCCGCATTGACCAAGCCCAATATATGTTTCTTGAAGTGCTTTGCTCAGTCACTTCCGTTGTGTCCAACTCCAACCCCATGGACTGCAACCTACCAGGCTCCTCTGTCCATGGAATTTTTCAGGCAAGAAAACAGGAGTGGGTTGCCATTTCCTTCTCTAGGGTGTTCACATTTTAAATTTGATATCTAAATGTGTTCCCACAGTGTTGAGTCCAGGATTGAGTATGGGGAATAACTGAAAAAGAATTGCTTGTATTTATTTTTCTGTTCTAAATATTGCTTTATTTACACAAATAATTCTTGCATACATTCTCACTGAGAATTACTCAGTACAGGTAAAGCAATAGTCTCCTTTGTCCTTCTCACTTCATTACCAGCTCCCTCCTCCTTAACAGGTTAGTGTGTTTTCTCAAGAAATTTGTCATTGCATTACGTGCATATAGAGACCCTCTTGGCAACATATGCTTTTATTTTGTGGAGTCATTAAAAAACGTATTGGATCATGCTGCACGCAACTGTGTAGTAGTTAGGGTTTTCATTTTTTACCGTAAGTCTGGATGTACTCATCTTGTCAGTTTCTAGAGAACTAGGGTCGCACAGAGTCGGACATGACTGAAGCGACTTAGCAGCAGCAGCAGCAGCAGCACAGTATCTAAGAGGGCTTCCCTGTTGGCTCAGTGGTAAAGAACCTGTCTGCATTGCAGGAGACGCCGGTTCGACCCCTGGGCAGGGAAGATCTCCTGGAGAAGGAAACCCACTCCAGTATTCATGCCTGGAAAATTCCATGGACAGAGGAGCCTGGAGGGCTACAGTCCATGGGGTCACAAAGAGTAGGACATGACTGAGCAACTGAGCACACAGGCGCTAAGAATTGCTTGTATTTAAATGATCGGAGGTCTTTTTTAGCATTTAACATCCCTTTTAATGCTTCCTTTCCTTACTCGTCTCTTGGACTGTCTATCAGGAGTGAAGCGTTCTGTCACGAATAATCTGTAAGAGGCAAAGTCAAACAAAAATTGTCTTTATCCCACCGTTTAGTCTACCTAGATTTAAAATCAAATTTACCCAAAGCAGACCAAAACACTATATTTCTAAGGCTATGAAGTGAAGTGAAAGTCTCTCACTGACTCTGTGATCCCGTGGACTGCAGCCTGCCAGGCTCCTCTGTGCATAGAATTCTGCAGGGAAGAATACCGGAGTGGGTAGCGTATCCCTTCTACAGGGGATCTTCTTGACCCAAGAATCAAACCAGGGTCTCCTGTGTTGCAGGCAGATTCTTTACCATCTGAACTACCAGGGAAGCCCTAAGGATATGCTTCTCTTTTAATAGAGGTGTGACTAGATAGGAGAATATAAGGAAATGCAAGATAGGTGACTGGAATAGTCATTAAAAAGGCTCCCTTTCTGGGGCCCTAGGAAGGCTTTATGTTCTGGAGCAATGATCAGAATTTAGTTTGGTTTGAGTTAAGAGTGGCATTTTCCTTTGTCAGGCCACTGGGAAGCTCTGTAACCATGGGAGTAAATAAAGGATGTGGAACTTAATTCCTTTAAGACCATCCAAGGTCACAGGATGTCTGAAAAGTCTTTGTGTACTGCAGGGGTGGTTACACTCCAGTTTGAAGACTTGGCTGTGGGACATGTCCATGGGAGGCAGAATTTTCAACACCTCTGGGAATGTTCATCTCCATTTGCTTGGGTGCCACCAAGAAAGATGCTGACTCTCATTTTAAAGCTGTTAACAACCAAGGTGCTGAGAGTTCTGAAACCTGCCTAAGGTCACACATTTGCTAATGACAGAGTTTGGGATTGCCTTGATCAAGTCTAAAAGTATAAGCAGTTCCAAAAATAGATGGTCGGGAATGGGAAAGACATAAAAAACAGGAATTAAGCAGGGGAGGGTCTTCCCTAGTGGTCCAGTGGCTAAGACTCTGAGCTCCCAATGCAGGGGACAGGGCTTTGATCCCTGGTCAGGGAACTAGATCCCACATACTGCAACAAAGAGCTGGGTGCAACCAAATAAATAAAAAATAAGCATTTAAAAATTAATTAAATGTAAAAAAAGAATTAGACAAGGGTTTGTAAGCTGTGAGGCCAGTGAAGAGTTTTAAGGCATGACTCCGGAGTGGCACTTTTGATTGCACCTCTGGCCTTGTTGACAAAGGTCCTGAGGTGACTATCAGGCTGCAAAGTGGGGAGAACATTGGAAGGAGGGTGGGAGTTGGTGGGCCGATCGTATTTCTGAGTTATTCTAAGGATGGTCATCTTCACCTGAAGCAGTTGTGCTTAGTACTTTGCACCTGGGAGAGAGCAATGCATAGCTGTTGATAAACCCTAATGACCTATCTCAGCATCACCGGTATTTTATGAAGAGCTTTTCTGTTGCTTTTTCAAAGTGAAAGGATTATGGGTTTTTTGTGTTTTTTTTTTTTTTATGTGGACCATTTTGAAAGTCTTTATTGAATTTGTTACAATAGTGCTTCTGTTTCATGTTTTGCTTTATTGGCCAGAATGTATATGGAATCTTAGCTCCCTGATCAGGATTTGAACCCACATCCCCTGAACCGGAAGGTGAAATCTTAACCACTGGACTGCCAGGGAAATCCCAGAAAGATTATGTTTTTAATATATCTTTTTTTTTCAATCTTCAGAATAGGAAGGAAGGGCCTGTCGACTTAAAAAATAGTCACAACTTAAAAATTGAGAGTTATGTCTTTGTACATATTTATATTTATTTATTTGATTTCACTGAGTCTTAATTGCAGCATGCAGAATCTTTAGTTGACCCATGTGAAGACTTAGTTGTTGGATGTAGGATCTTAGTTCCCTGACCAGGGATGAAACCTTGGTCCCCTGCATTGGGAGTGTGGAGTCTCAGCCACTGGACTACGAAGCAAGTCCTGACAGTTGTTTTATGCAGTGGAAAGTTTTAGGACTTCAAGCCCTGAGATACAGCATCTCAAATAACCCTGAGAAAACTGCTGTGAGGGGGTGGGGGATGGGGGGGAGGGGGATGGTGAGGCAGGGTGTGGGGGAAAGAGGGAACAGTCACCTGAGATGGTAGAGGAGGGATCAGAGCAGGGGAGTGAGTAAAGCCTTTCTCAGAGGCTTCAGCAGTTTGTAGCCCTGCCCTTCGAAGTGGAGAAAGACCACCATCGAGCTTAGTTCAACGTATCAGCTCATGCAAAGAGTTGAAATGATTTCAAAGTTCAAAGTAAAATCTATTTTATTCTTTATTAGTCCCTTTAAAATTTTTTCAGCTATGCTGGGTCTTCACTGTGGTTGAAAGTCTTCTCCAGCTGCGGCATGCAGGCTTAGTTGCCCAGTGGCATGTGGGATCTTAGTTCCCTGACCAGGGATCAGATTGGAAGGTGGATTCTTTAGCGCTGGATTACCAGGGAAGTCCCTAGCCTTTTTTTTTTAACTTCCGAATTTCATGGGATTCGGGGGACAGTTGGAAGGTTGAAGCTAGACCAGGCTCTAAAAGCGACTGAGGGAAATAGAACTGATGCGAAGTCACAAGCCTGCCTCGGTGGCAGGGGGTGTCACATCTGCCCAGACCTCTATATCCTGAAGGAGAAGGGTTGAAATCAGTTCGAGTTCCACAGTGGTCCTCAGAGTGGGGTTCCCTGGATCAGTTCCCTTGTCATCATGCTGTACATTTTAGAACCCCTGAATTTATTCATCTTATAACTGGAAGCTTGTCCCCTTTGACCTATATCTCCCACCAATGAACCAATGGGTTTTAAAAATGTGGTATATATACACATACGGGCTTCCCTTGTAACTCAGTTGGTAAAGAATCTGCCTGCAATTCAGGAGACCCGGGTTCGATCTCTGGGTTGGTAAGATCCCCTGGAGAAGGAAATGGCAACCCACTCCAGTATTCTTGCCTGGAGAATCCGAAAGACAGAGGAGCCTGGCAGGCGACAGTCTATGGGGTCACAAGGGCCAGACACAACTTAGCGACTAAACCAACCAACCAACCAACCATATATACATACATACAATGGGATATCATTTGGCCATAATAAGAAGGAAATTGTGCCATTTGTAACAGCACGGATAGACCTTGAGGACACATTATGTTAAGTGAAATAAATCAGAGAGAAAAAGACAAATGTTGTATGATCTTACTTATATGTGTAATGTAATAAGCTGAACTCAAAGAAACAATAGAATAGTGGTTAACAGGGGCAGTAGCAGGGGAGGGAAGTTCATTTCACTAGCTAATTTTTAATTTTTTCAATATGCTTCTAGAAAATTCAAAATATTTCTATTGAATAGTGTTGGTGTAGGATATTGGAAGATTTGCTACATATTTCGTCATTTTCCTGCAGAGAAGAAATGACTGCAGCATTGTTATCATCCTATTCTTTCTCTGGCTGTAAGCAACTCTTATCCAATATCCTGCATTTTTAAGCAAAGTCCCCCCAGTCGTGCCATCAAATAGTGCTGGTGCAGCAAGCAAAGTGGTTTTGATTGGAAAGTGGGTAGTCTGCATAGAACTATTATTGAATTACCATATTCCAACCTGGTTGGCATTAAAAAGTAAGATTAAACAAAAAAAGATGATTAAAAAAACCAATAGGGACTCTGTGTCTTGCAATAACATTGCCTCCTTAGTTTGCCCTTGCACAGTTCAGCATCAGTGCCTTATCGATCAGAATTAGGAAGTTAATAAGGTTTGGGCTAATTAATCAGCTGGGTAGGGACTGGAACTGCACTGCAAGGCTTAATCAAGTCATCAAAGCTCTCAAGCCATGAAGAAGGTAATTAAAGGAAAAGGATGCCTGTCATATAGTAGCAGGAGATCAGGAGAGAGCGGGAGTGAGATAGAGAACCCCCATTCTCTTTTGTACACTTTCTTGACATAAATCAGACCCAATGATCAGAGCACTGCTGCTCAGCTTCCTGTCAGAGAGCTAAGCTGGATGGATGTATGAGTCACCTCATTGGGTGATTTACTTGTCCTAGACCAAACGTCAATGAAACTGTACTTATTTATAGCAAACTTTGTCTTTGCCAAGTTCTGCAGAAATGAATTCCTCAGGGTAACTTACGGCTGTCATTAATGGCTACCACAGTTTTGATTTAGAAGCAACAAACCATTCAGTAGTTGATCATCCATCAGGTACTGAGACCTCTGCTTCCAGACATTGCGTGCCGTGGACCTCTGTACTGTGGACCTTACAAAGTGTAGAGAGCTATTTACTCAGGGAGGTTATGTAGTATGGCAACTTGGTGATTCTCGGGGAATCTTTTCTTCCCTCTGGGCCCCCCTCAGCCTGTCCCCCACACACCTCCTTCCCCCCAATACTTCATTGTACCATTCTGAAACTCAAATGGAAAAGGAAGAAAGGCAATGTGGAGAGGATGTTAGGAAGAGGGAGAACATGTAAAGGAGTGGAGGATGCTTGAAGGCCAAGGCAGAGATTCTCATGTGTGATCTAGACATCACCCACCTGCAGACTGGATGGACTCTTTTGGCCTGGGGAGATGCACTAAACTCAAAAAGGAGCTGAGGTTTGCAGTCATTCAAACTGGTTCTGATCTTACAACTTAATGAGGGTATCAACGAAAACACTGCTATTGTACCTGTTGGGGACTAGCCCAGGGCCCTGAAAGTCCATTGTGTTTAGGAACCAGAATTCCAATGTCTTTGTCAAGACCCAGACAGGCGAATGGGGAGAACAGAAGCCAGATCCCAGGGACAGAGATCTTCTTTCCTGTCTTCCTCTTTCTCTCTTGAAACTCTTCCCTCTCCTTTCTTTCAGGACCTCTAGCATCTGTGTGGGCTCATTGAGCTAATTAACATCTGAATGTTCCCTCTTTTTCCTGCGCCCCACCCCTCTCGCTGTCTCAAATCTGATTCCTTGAGTCCCTCTAGTTCTTACTGTCTTGGTAAGATGTGAATGAGACCTGTCTCTAAATTAGTCCATCTAGTCAATGAAATGGAATTTCCCTGGGGAAATTTTGAAAATAAATCAAGGAATGAGGGAGTCCTAGACATAACAGATATCAAAATGTTTTATAAAACCACAAGGTGTAACAGCTTATTTAGTCATGATGCGTGAATATGTACATCAAGCAAAGAGAACAGGGCATACAGAAATAGAGCAAAATTCATTTCAGAATTTAGAACAGTATAGGAGAAAAGGGGGCATTTCAAATCACTGAGGTAGACTACAATCTAGTCGTTAAATAATGTTGAAGAGGTACTTCCCTGGCAGTCGGTGGTTAAGACTCTAGGCTTCTAATGCAGGGGCTGTAGGTTCTATCCCTGGTTGGGGAACTAAGATCCCACATGTCATGTGGCATTGTCAAGTTCAAAAATAATGGCAATATTAATAATAATGTTGAGGTAGTTAGCATTCTTACTTCCAAATTAAATTCCAGATGGAGAAAAGCATATATAGGAAGTAATCATTGCTACTTCACTTGTAATTGAAAAATGTGGGAGGTAACCTAAAATCTGTTGTAGGGTTAAATAATTTATGGTTCCTTAGGAATATTGGGCTTCCCTGGTGGCTCAGACGGTGAAAAGAATCTGCCTGCAATGTGGGAGACCCAGATTTGATCCCTGGGTCAGGAAGATCCTCTGGAGAAGGGAATGGCTACCTACTCCAGTATTGTTGCCTAGAGAATTCCCTGGACAGAGGAGCCTGGCTGACTACAGTTCACAGCATCGCAAAGAGTAGGTCGCGACTGAGCAACTAACACTCACTTTTTCAGGAATATTAGGCTTGCCTGAAAGGGAAAAGGTGTGCTATAGCAAATATTACCAAGAAATATTGCTACATTTGAAAAAGAGGGTGAAGAACTGTATCTGGCACATCTTAGGTAAATATATGTATACACAACACGCATATGCCTATCTGCGCAGGGAAATTTCTAGAAGGATAATTTAAGAAACTTAGAGTGGTGGAGATTTACTTTTCTTTACACATACCCATTTTTAGAGCTTGAATGTTTAAATAATTTTTTTAAAGCTAGTTTAAAACATGTGAAGGAGTTGAATTATTTCTAACAAATGACTTCTGGAGCAGTTTGGGAATAATGCTAAGATTTGGGGGTGAGGGTAAGAACAGAGTTTGAATCCAAGGGAATCTTTGACAAACTATGTAGCTTATGGGCAAATAGCCTTCCCGAGCACAATTTTTGTTTAATGGGAGTAATAATCCCTTTTAGGTTTATTTTGAAGGCCAAATACCTTCCTATGTCCATGTGTACAATTCATAGCATAATGCCTGACATTTAATATATGCTGATTTAGAGCAAATTCCCTCCATTTCAAATAACTCTTTATCTCAGGGGCCTACCACCCTCTGGATCCAATTTCAGAGAGTTCTTGCTGATAGGTTGTGAACTTTACCCTCTGAAATCAGAAAGTAAAATACCAGAGTCTCTAGACCCTCCCGCAGTCACTTTTTCTCAATCTCTCTACTTCTGTTTTTGCTTTTCCCTGATCTGGTTTGAATCTCCTCTAAACACTCTAACCACTCTGCTGCCAGATCCCTTTCTCCTTTGTCCTTTTGTCGCATTCACCAGGAAAACCCCAAATACTGCGTCCTTCCAATTCTGCCTTCTACAACCTCTCCTTGGACTAATGGAGAGAAAGTTCTTGAATACTAAGTTTGCTGTGTCCAGCCTCTCGTGAACCTTCAGCTCTGCCTGGCCACCTCTTCCCAGTCCTGGGGAGCTTGCTTTCCCACACATCACAAGGATTATTTCAAACCTGCAAGCTTCTGAAGAGCCTTCTGATCTTTCTAATGCCATCGGCAATTTTGCCTGATCTACAATTTCACAGAGAAAATAGAGCCATCAGAAGAGAGTGCCTTGAGGGGTGGAGTTGAGGGGGGCATCAATTTGGAGTTTTTGATTAACATATACAGGCTACTATACATTGGGCTTCCCTGGTGGCTCAGACGGTAAAGAATCTGCCTGTAGAAATAGATGGGGAAGCAGTAGAAACAGTGTCAGACTTTATTTTGGGGGGCTCCAAAATCACTGCAGATGGTGACTGAAGCCATGAAATTAAAAGACGCTTACTCCTTGGAAGAAAAGTTATGACCAACCTAGATAGCATATTCAAAAGCAGACACATTACTTTGCTGACCAAGGTCCGTCTAGTCAAGGCTATGGTTTTTCCTGTGGTCATGTATGGATGTGAGAGCTGGACTGTGAAGAAGGCTGAGCGCTGAAGAATTGATGCTTTTGAACTGTGGTGTTGGAGAAGACTCTTGAGAGTCCCCTGGACTGCAAGGAGATTCAACCAGTCCATTCTGAAGGAGATCAACCCTGGGATTTCCTTGGAAAGAATGATGCTAAAGCTGAAACTCCAGTACTTTGGCCACTTCATGCAAAGAGTTGACTCATTGGAAAAGACTCTGATGCTGGGAGGGATTGGGAGCAGAAGGAGAAGGGGACGACCCAGGATGAGATGACTGGATGGCATCACTGACTCGATAGCCATGAGTCTGAGTGAACTCCGGGAGATGGTGATGGACAGGGAGGCCTGGCATGCTGCGATTCATGGAGTCGCAGAGTCGGACACGACTGAGCGACTGAACTGAACTGAACTGAACTGAACTGATACATTGGGCTTCCCTGGTGGCTCAGAGGGTAAAGAATCTGCCTGTAGTACAGGAGACCCAGGTTCAATCCCTGGGTGGGGAAGATTCCCCTGGAGGAGGGAATGGCAACCCATTCCAGTATTCTTACTTGGAGAATTCCATGGACAGAGTTGCGTGGCGGGCTATAGTCCATGGGGTTGCAAAGAGTCGGACATGACTGATCAATTAACTTTTTCACTTTCACTGCTATATATAAAATAGTTCAACAATGAGGACCTACTGTATAGCACAGGAAACTACTCAATATCTTGAGATAGCCTGTAATGGGAAAGAATATGAAAAAGGGTATGTATATATTAATATATATATGTATAACTGAATCTGTTTTCTGTACACTTGAAACTAAGAACATTGTAAATCAACTATACTGCAGTCTTTACAAGACTATGATATATTCATGCTACAGAATATCCTTCAGTCATCAAAATTATCATTATGAAAAAATTGCAATATTCTCAAAAAGTAACATTAAATAAAATAGAATATAAAACTGCAAGAAAAAAAGAAGAAGAAAAGACCTTCTCGTTCTTGCCCATTCCGTGCTTAAATTACACTCTGTTCTCATCAGTCCTTCTGCCCTCAAGGAAAAGGGAATATTTGCCCTTTGTTCTATCAGAGTGAGTCTCATGCTTTGGGTTAGACTTTTCTGTGTATTCATCCCTCCTCAGAATCAGTGGCTTCTCCCTCCTTCTTCACTTAAAACATTTTCTAGTCTCCCTATCTCAAACAACAACAAAGACAATAAAATTATCACCATTTTTATCATTAACCTCCTCACCATCAACAACTCTAAATCCTCCCTCTACACCACAAATCTCTCCCTTCTCTGCCTATCAACACCGACTCTGCCCTCCTTTTCACAATCACATGGATTTTTTGTTTTGCGTGCATGTGTGTGTTTTATTTTACTGTGTTCTTGGCCCTGCCACTCAGCATGTAGGATCTTAGTTCCATGCTGTGAGGGCATAGGTTTCTTCTAGGCTGGGGCCATGTCTATCTTGTTCACTATTTACCTATTGTGCTTAGCTCAGCATAACACTAACTGAGCCGCTTTCTAAGCACTGCACACAACTCCTATGTCATCACAAGGTAGCCACTGCAGTTGTCCCATTTTATAGGTGAGGAAACAAAGGGAAGTCATTTGCTCATGACGGCTGCAGAGTGAACAAGGCAGGGCCAGGATCTTACCCTGTTCTGCCTGCTTCCCAAACCCATGTTCTTAACCACGACACTCTATTATGTAGATGGCACCACAAATCAATATTACTGACTAAACGGTTGGCTGAATTTCTGTGGGAGTTTTCTTAGCAAACTTCTTGTATCTCACTGGCCCAAACTTGAGCTGGTTTTATAGCATAAGAATAAACAATAATTAGCTCTGTAGCCTCCATTTTGTTTTTCTCCCTAAACAATTCTCTGTGCAGTTGAGTTGGTTGGGCTGGTGTAGCCAAGAAGTCATGAATCCACTATGTTGAAAGCTCTTATGTAGGAGAAAATGGCTGGGTTGTAACATTAAATGCAAGTCTTTTATATTCTGGTCTCTTGCCTGTGGAGAGCTTTCCTAATTTCCAAGTTTTATTGATATGGTTCCCATTTAGATTCAACCTAATTTAAGTCTGTTTTGAATTGATAATCAAAAAATAAAATTATATGGTGATTATTTTAAACTTTTTAATGTTAATTTACTTTTTTATGTTTACATTTTTAGACAATTTTTAAAGGTTACAGTCCATTTATAGTTATTACAAACGATTGGCTATATTCCCAGTGTTGTACAATGCATCCTTGTAACGTATCTTGATGCCCAATAGTGGGTACCATCCACTTCCCCAACCCTGTAATACTCCTCCCTCCCCACTGGTAATCCCTAGTTTGTTCTCTGCATATGTGAGTCTGCTCCTTTTATGTTATATTGTTGTATTTTTTAGATTCCACATGTAAGTCATGTCATATAGTAGTTATCTTTCTCTGTCTCACTTATTTCACTTAGCATACTGCCCTCCAAATCCATCCATATTGCTGTAACTGGCAAAATTTCTTTCTTTTTTATGGCTGAGTAGTTACCATTGTATATAAATATCACATTTTCTTTATTCATTCATTTGTTGATAGCCTCTTAGGTTGCTTCCATATCTTGGCAATTGTAAATAATGCTGGTGTGAACGATGGGGTGCATGTTTCTTTTGGAATTAGTGTTCTTATTTTTTTTCAGATATATGCCCAGGAGTGGAATTTCTGGATCATATGGTAGTTCTATTTTTAGTTTTTTGAGAAACCTCCATACTATTGGCACCAATTTATATTCCCACCAACAGTGTATCACGGTTCCCTTTTTTCTACATCCTCGCCAGCATTTCTTATTTGTGCGCCTTTTGGTGATAGCCATTCAAACTGATGTGAAGTGATTCCTTATTTTTTTTTAATTAATTAATTTATTTGGCTGTGCCAGGTCTTAGTTTCAGCATGTGGAATCTAGTACCCTGACTAGGGACTGAACTCAGGCCCCCTGCACTGGGAACTTGGAGTCTTAGCCACTGGACCATCAGGAAACTCCCTGTTCTCATTTTACACATGAAGAATCTGAGGGCTTTGGAGATTTTGTAACTTGCTAAGGATCACACAGTTTAGCACCTAACCATTCCACTATACTGATAACAATATATTTATGTGATGACTCTGAAGAAAAGAGTTTAATAATGCTCAATATATTCTCTTAAAAGAACAGGGATGTGGGTAGTACATTTTTTAAATGAGGTATAATTTATTACCTACTATAAAATTTACCTGTGGTAAGTAGGTAAGTGCATAGTTAAATTATTTCTAATAAATTTAGATTTGTGCAACTAATCCCATAATTCAGTTTTAGAATATTCCCATCACCCCAAAATTCCCCACTTACTCATCTGCAATCAATCCTCACTCTTACTTTCAGACACAGATGATCACTAATATGCTTTCTTTCTCTATAGATTTTCCTTTTTTTAGAAATTCCATAAAAATAGGTAGATACAAAAAAAAAGGTAGATACATATATCATACAATAGGTATCTGATTTCATTTCTTGAGTAAATGTTCTTGAGGTTCATCCATATTATTGCAAGTATCAGTGGATTTTTCCTTTTTATGATGGAGAATATTCCATGGTATAAATATACCACGAGTTAGGTTTTTGGGTATCATGAACAATGCTAGTCAGAACATTCACATACAGGCAAAGGAAGTACTTCTGCAACCTTGAAATTTTAGGGAATTCAATAATCACCATGGTTTTAGATCAAAACTGCTGCTGCTAAGTCGCTTCAGTTGTGTCCGACTCTGTGGGACCCCATAGACAGCCTCCTACCAGGCTCCTCAGTCCCTGGGATTCTCCAGGCAAGAACACTGGAGTGGGTTGCCATTTCCTTCTCCATTGTATGAAAGTGAAAAGTGAAAGTGAAGTCGCTCAGTTGTATCTGACTCTTAGAGACCCCGTGGACTGCAGCCCACCAGGCTCCTCCATCCATGGGATTTTCCAGGCAAGAAAATACCGGAGTTGGGTGCCTTTGCCTTCTCCGTAGATCGAAACTAGTAAGATTTAATTAAGCTGGCTGCTTCCAGCAGCTGAGGGGGCTGGGAGAAAAAGTATGTAAGTGAACAGGGGATGAGACAGAGAGGGCTCAGGGTAGGGGGACCTCTAATCTCTAACACCCTTCCACTTTCCCTCGTAATCCTCCCAGGTCTCTATTTTCTCTTGGCTTCACTCTTTTTTTCTCACATCTCTTCAGATACCTTTATTACTCCTTTTTTTCTTCTTTAAAAAATTTTTTTAAAATTTTTAATTGAAGGATAATTGCTTTATAGTATTGTGCTGGATTCTGCCACACATTAACATGAATCAGCCACAGGTATATATATGTCCTCTCCCTCTTGAATCTCCCTCCCACCTCCCAGCCCATCCCACTCCTCTAGATTATCAGAGTCTCCTGGCTTCACTCTTTAAAAAAAAAATCCAACTTATAACCCTTATCCCACCAGATTTATCAAAACTTTCTTACCTCTTCAGACTACACTGAGGTGTAAGTCAATTTACTGACACTGCAGCTCCAGGCCCGTGTGCTGGTTACAGAGCACGGCTGTGGTGCTGCCTAGAAGGCCTTCCTGCCCTTGTCTGGCTGGCAGAGTGGTCCATTTCACCTACACTCAGCTTCTCTGACTACCTTTCTACTGCCGGAGAGTCAGAGACCCTTTGGATGTCTCATATGTATCTCTGCCTAGCAGTTATCCTCAGCTGTCAGCCATCTGTCCATCTTCAGATACGGTACCCAAGTCTATGTGTTCATACTTTCATTTCTTTTGCTGACATATCTAATTTCTCTTGTTAGATATGAGCTCATTGGCAGCAGAGGATTTTTGGTCTTACACATCATGTTCCTCAGTATGGGTGCTAAGTCGCTTCAGTCGTGTCCAACTCTTTGCAACTCCATGGACTGTTGTAGCCCACCAGGCTCCTCCGTCCATGAGTTTCTCCAGGCAAGCACACTGGAGTGGGTTGCTGTGCCCTCCTCCAGGGTATCTTCCTGACCGAGGGATCAAACCCATGTCTCTTACATCGCTTGCATTGGCAGGCAGGTTCTTTACCACTAGCGCAACCTGGGAAGCCTGACATGTAGCACAGTAAATATTCATTAAATGCTTGTGGAAAGAACAACAAATGAATCAATAAATAATGAATGACTATTTTAGAAAGAAAGGAGAAAAGTGGCCTCACTGCAGACCCATTGAGGCAAAAAGAGAGCACACACACTAATGGGTCATAATAAGTTGTAAGGTAATTCACAAATATTTGTCTTTCTTCAACAACTTATCAGAGTTTGCAATTTACCCAAGTTGTTAAGCCTAAAAAGAAAATCAGAGATTTGAGATTATCTGTATGATAATATCTCTCTTGAAAGAAAAAAAAAGAGTGAAAGCTTTAGTCCCTCTTTGAGATCCCATGGACTGTAACCCCCCAGGCTCCTCTGTCCATGGGGATTCTCAAGGCAAGAATACTGGAGTGGGTAGCCATTCCCTTCTCCAGGGGATCTTCCTGACCTAAGAATCGAACCTGGGTCTCCCGGATTGCAGGCAGATTCTTTACCATCTGAGCTACCAGTTCAGTTCAGTTCAGTCGCTCAGTCATTTCCAACTCTTTGTGACCCCATAAACTGCAGCACACCAGGCCTCCATGTCCATCACCAACTCCCAGAGTTTACTCAAACTCATGTCTATTGAGTCGGTGATGCCATCCAGCCATCTCATCCTCTGTCATCCCTTTCTCCTCCCACCTTCAATCTTTCCCAGCATCAGGGTCTTTTGCTATGAGTCAGTTCTTGCCAAACTATTGGAGTTTTAGCTTCAACATCAGTCCTTCCAGTGAACTCTCAGAACTGATCTCCTTTAGGATGGACTGGTTGGATCTCCTTGCAATCCAAGGGACTCTCAAGAATCTTCTCCAACACTACAGTTCAAAAGCATCAATTCTTTGGTGCTCAGCTTTCTTTATAGTCCAACTCTCGCATCCATACATGACTACTGGAAAAACCATAGCTTTGACTAGATTGACCTTTGTTGGCAAAGGAATGTCTCTGGTTTTTAATATGCTGTCTAGGTTGGTCATAATTTTTCTTCCAAGGAGTAAGCATCTTTTAATTTCATGGCTGCAGTCACCATCTGCAGTGATTTTGGAGCCCCAAAAAATAAAGTCTGCCAGTTTCCACTATTTTCCCATCTAATTGCCATGAAGTGATGGGACCAGATGCCATGATCTTCGTTTTCTGAATGTTCAGTTTTAAGCCAGCTTTTTCAATCTCCTCTCTCACTTTGATCAAGAGGCTCTTTAGTTCTTCTTCACTTTCTGCCATAAAGGTGGTATCATTTGCATATCTGAGGTTATTGATATTTCTCCCAGCAATCTTGATTCCAGCTTATGCTTCATCCAGCCCAGCATTTCTGAGCTACCAGGGAAGTGCTAAATACTCTTACTCTTTTGGCTTCCAGTATGTTTGTTTGGCGGGGGGGCTGTGCTGGATCTTCACTGTGGTACACTGGCTTTCTCTAGTTGTGATGTGCAGGCTCTCTACTTGCAGCTCATGGGCTCAGTTGTCCCTTGGCACATGTGATCCTAGTTCCCTGAATAGGGATCAAACCACGTCCCTGGCATTGGAAGGTGAATTATTAGCCACTGGACTGCCAGGGAAGTCCCTCTCATATGCTTTCTTGAGTGTGAGGAAGAAGGGTGAAATTATAAGTGGCCAGCCAAGATGGGTGCCTCATTCTGGGGTTTCTTGGACACGTGCTGTGAAGATGAACAGCTTCTATTAGGAGTCACGGCAGGAAAAAAGGACATAACTTCTAGGTTAGAAAATCATAGAGAAGGAACTTGTGAGATGTTAAGTCCAGAGGCTCCTTCCCTGACTATACAGGGCAGCCATGTCAAGGATACATAAGGAGGTGATTCTGGCTGATGCTCATTCTTGGCATGGAGAGTAAACACAGCATTCATGTTCTTTCTTCCCTGAACGTACAAAGCACTGGGCTGACTAGTAGCTGTATGTTTTCTGGTCATGAAATGAGATTTCCTAAAAGAAGGACCTGGGCTGTCTTGGAAACCATTATTAAGAGTCTCACACATCTGGTAAGATTTCTACCTAAAATGACTAGAAGTGCTGATGGTGGAAGCTCCCATGACCTGGAAAATTCATTTGCTTTTTGCTCCCTTACAGCTCGAGTACAAAGAGCCATTGTCTACCCATTTCTCTCAAAGTTCAATTATTAGAAAATTGATCACATGTCGAAAAGTGACAGATTAATTGCCCCAGAAATCCAAATGTGTGAGAGCCTGGCATCTGCAGACCAAGTGATCTGCACATTTGGCTCAAGGTGAACTGATGAGGCTCCTACACATATATCCATTGGCTGTTTGATAACTAATGTGTATTGTGACCAATGTGGACTCGATGGGGGGAACAGTGTGTTTCAAAAGTGGTAGCCAAAGAGGCCAGTTTGTTTTGTTTATATGTACCTTCATTCTGGCTTCCTAGGTGGCTCAGTGGTAGAGAATCTGCCTGTGAATGCAGGAGACTCGGGTTTGATCCCTAGGTGGGGAAAATCCCCTGGAGGAGGAAATGGCAACCCACTCCAGTATTCTTGCCTGGGAAATTCCATGGACAGAGGAGCCTGGTGGGCTGCAGTTCATTGGGTTGCAAAGACTCAGATCTTTCCAAATTTAAATATAAATTAATATTATGAAGAACAGCCATTTGTTTGTATTACCATTTGAATTATGCAAAATAGATAAACAATATATAATAATCAGAGCTAATTAAATTGCACAGCCCCTTTCACTCTCAAAAGTGTCTTGGTTTCTAGATGGTCTCCTCACTGAACACATACTTTGTGTTCAGTGTTCTTCTAAGTACATTATATAGACTCATATATAGTCTAATCATATATATCGTAAGACCATGCCTTCAAATTTTGAAGACAATTAACCATTTGGCATTAGCTAGAATGATATTGTGCATGCTCTTAATAGACTTAGCATTTTCATTAGTCAGGAGTGTAATGGTGCTGGGAAAATCTAATAATAAAGGTAAGCAATGGTAATTGGTTGTTATGGATTAATCAAAGAGTATATAAAGCAGAGCATATAAATTTTGGATCTAATCATCACAGTTTGGAGTGTTCTCTGTCCTTTCAGGGAGGATGAATGAGTACTGAGAGAAAACTAGCATTTTTTTTTCCTCCTTAATGACACTTCTTTTCATTAAAGATGAGTTTATCACCAGTGATTAGCTTCTTTCCTTTAAGCAGGTTTTACAGAATAATACAGCAAAAGAAAAAAAAAAAAGCTAAAAATCTTATCATGATCAAGTGGAAATTATTGGGTCTTTCACATCTACTGTCTTGTATAACAAGGGTTAAGTTTTATGTCCCTGACAACTCAGCCAATATACTAAAAACCACTGAATTGTATATTTTAAATGGATGAATTGCATGGCATATGAAAAAAATATATATCAACTTAAAGCTGTAACAAAAAAATATAGCTTCCTGTCACACTGTAGTTTATAATCTCAAATGTGTTTATGCACATATTATATGAACAAAAGTATCGATAAGGACACCAGTTTTCAGTTGGTGCATTGTATACATTATTGCATGTTCTTGAATCATGCAATAATGCGCACATCATACCAAATAAAATTGGCACTATAGGGGGTCATACAACATGAGTATTTTGTGTTTTTTGAAGAGACTGAATTATGCTTCGATAGGATTGATGATAATGTCAATGATGCCATGGTTTTGAAATGACGAATGCACCAAACATAAAAAGTGGAATCTGGTCTAGTCACACACAAGTCTATTAAATCGGAACCTCCTGGAGTTCGCACTGGAGCACTAGTAGCTTTAAAAGATTCCCAGGTGCCTTCAGTGTGTCACCAAGGATGAGGGACAGGAACTGAGCTGAAATGGCTGGGTGACAATCACCTTCTTTCAACAGGATATGCTAGAAATGCACTTCCTCCCACAGTAAAGGTTGCTTTGCTTCTGTAAATGTACTCCTGGATATTTTTAAGTACTAAGTTTATTTATCTCATTTTATTTATTTGGCTGTATCAGGTCTTAGTTGCGGCACACAGGATCTTCAGTTTCAGCACACAGACTCTTAGTTGAAGCATGTGGGATCTAGTTCCCCAACCAGGGATTGAACCTGGGGCCCCCCTTGCACTGGGAGCTCGAG
This sequence comes from Capra hircus, assembly GCF_001704415.2. Lineage (NCBI taxonomy): Eukaryota > Metazoa > Chordata > Mammalia > Artiodactyla > Bovidae > Capra > Capra hircus. The sequence continues at coordinate 48,375,595 of NC_030821.1, forward strand.
TCTTAGCCACTGGACCACCAGGGAACTCCCTAAGTGCTAACTTTAAATGCTCTCCAGATACACCGAGTGGAACAAAAATAAAAGGAAAACACAACTAGGGAAGCTTATTGTGTATGCTCAGTCACTCAGTCGTCTCCAACTTTTTGCGACCCAATGAACTATATAGCCCATCATCTTCTCTGTCCATGGAATTTTTCAGGCAAGAATACTGGAGCAGGTTGCCTCCTTCCATGAGGAAGGCTTGGAAGCATGAATTAAAAAAAAAAATCAAGATAAGGAAGAGCTAAAGAGGTAAATGAGACCTAAGAGGCCCTTCAATTGTTCTTACACTGCTGCTGCTGCTGCTGCTGCTGAGTCTCTTCAATTGTGTCCGACTCTGTGCGACCCCATAGATGGCAGCCCACCAGGCTCTGCCGTCCCTGGGATTCTCCATGCAAGAGCACTGGAGTCGGTTGCCATTTCCTTCTCTAATGCATGAAAGTGAAAAGTGAAAATGAAGCCGCTCAGTTGTGTCCGACTTGCAGCGATCCCAGGGACTGCAGCCTCAGGGGCTCCTCTGTTCATGGGATTTTCCAGGCAAGAGTACTGGAGTGGGTTGCCATTGCCTTCTCCGTTCTTACACTAAAAAGGATATTAAGAATCGAATTCAAGGGACTTTCCCGCTGGTCTAGTGGTTAACACTGCCTTCCAATGAAGGGGGCGTGGATTCCATCCCTGATTGGGAACTAAGGTTCAACATGCCTTGGGGTTGAAATTAAAAAGAAAAAAAAATTAAATAATCTAATTCAGTGGGCTTCCCTGGTTGCTCAGACAGCAAAGAATCTGCCTGCAATATAGGAGACCCAATTCGATCCCTGGGTTGGGAAGATCCCCGGGAGAAGAGAATGGCTCCCCATCCCAGTATTCTTGCCTAGAGAATTCCATGGACAGAGGGGCAAAACTTAAAAAAAGAATCTGATTCAATACCACATTCTACATTCCTTACCCAGGAAGGTAAGGGATTAGAAGTTAAGAAGTGTCTGTATACCTGAAAGTATCACAGCACTGTTAATCAACTACACTCCAATTAAAAAAAAAAAAAAAAAGTTAAGCAATGTGTTCAGGACAGAATACAACTAGTTCACAATCAAATCTTGAGTAGAAGTCAGGCCCTGTCAGGGCCTGTGCATTCTGATTCTACCATGGGGTGAGAGGGGCTCCTTGCCTTCCACATCATAAACTGCTGAGATAATTTTCTATTTCCAGAAAAGCTGCAAAAATAATGTTGATAATTCCCATCAACCATGCAGGTAGCTTTCCCTAATGTTCATCTCCTAACTAACCAAGGTACAGTGAGAAAAGCCAGGAAATTAACACTGATACAATGCTTTTGAAGTGTAATTCAGTCTTACCTGATTCTTTGCCACCCCTTGGACTGCAGCCTGCCAGGTTCCTCTGTCCAGGGAATGCTCCAGCCAAGAATGCTGGAGTGGGTTGCCATTTCCTACTCCAGGTGATCTTTCCCACATCAAACCTGGGTCTCTTGCATTGCAGGCAGATTCTTTTACCATCTGAGCCAACAGGTACAATGGTACGATGCTATATGCTTTTACAAATGAAGAAACGGAGGCCCAGAGAGGTTGAACCACTCACCCAAGAGCACACAGCCCAACAATGGTATAGTCCCATCACCTTTAAGGACACAAGTACTCAGTTCCCTTGGTTTCATCTGAAATCCACCTTATATTAAAACGCGTTTCTAGAGTGAAGGCTGGGTGCAAGCATCACATTGTCCTGCTGATATCATGGATGCAACCAAGACATTTCATGGTCATGGTGAGACCTCCCGTCCCCCTCTCAGAAGGGCCCTCGAGCTTGGTTTAATGCTTTGAGGCTGTTACAGTCTTGAAATTCTCAGTAATTTTATCTTGGAACTTGTGTTTTGTTAGAGGCCGATGGTGCAACCGGGGTGATAAACCCAGCAGCTGGGTGGGGACTCCCGCCAGCGGGCAAGAGCGGGTCCCTGAGCGGTTGGGCTGGCAGCCAGTGCGCATGCGCCAAGGTGGGGCCAGCCTGGGGATGAGGGGCAGACCCTGGAGGCAAGGGTCACAAAGGCGCGGCCTTCAGCCCTGATTAGTGGCTGTGACCGTGGCGTCAACAGCAGAAGCTGGAGGAACGGGGTGCCCGGTACTGTCTGCAGAGCCCATTACTGTGGCACCTCACTGGCCTGCAAACTTTGTCAGTAAATTATTACAAAACAAAATCATACACATGGACATTACAGTAAACCATATCAGGAGTTCCCTGAATTCTTCAGTGAATTTAGGGTGTCTGCTTTTGAAAATTGCTGTAACATTGCAAAGCCAATGTCCTCAGGCTTAGACACAGAAATTAAATTCAAAGATTGTCATTTGATGGGAATGAACACTTTCCATGTGATATTTCAGCATCAGTAGAAAAGTCCTCCTAATAAGAAAAATTATAAAAAATTGCTTGTGATTTTGCATATGCGAAGAGTGACTTTCAGTTATACCAATTGAAAATGAAAGAGTATACATTTTGAAATCAGCCTTTACTTACAGAAAAGTGAGCCGGAAAAATCTTATGATCCATCAAAATATCACATTCATAAGGAATTATTTACTATCTATAAAACTGAGCCAGAAAAATCTTATGATCCATCAAAATATCACATTCATAAGGAATTATTTACTATCTATAATATTAGAGCCCCAAATAATTTTTTTGCGATTTTAAATGCACTTTTACTTATGTATCACTGTTGGGGCTTCCCTGGTGGTTCAGAAGGTAAAGCATCTGCTTGCAATGAGGGAGACCTGGGTTCCATCCCTGGGTCAAGAAGATCCCCTGGAGAAGGAAATGGCAACCCACTCCAGTATTCTTGCCTGGAGAATCCCATGGGCAGAGGAGCCTGGCGAGCTACAGTCCATGGGGTCACAGAGTCAAACACAACTGAGTGACTTGAGCACACATGCAAATAGTATTGACTTAAGCTTGAACTTTGAATACGGACATCGTCTGGCTAAGCAACTGTCACTTCGGCTTCTTAATGAACACAGGTTGTGGGCGAATGAAAGCATTATTGAACAGAGACAATCAGAAGGTTTGAAGCGATGGAAGGCAGCATGTTCAGAGGCTGAGTGATAGTTATAGGGTTGGATTTAGAGAGTGAAACTGATCAAATATTATGTCCATTCAGCACGAGAACCTGATGATCAGTTGAAAAGCAATCCAGTGCTCAGAGAGTGGTGGGCATTTAGGTACTTTGGGCAGAGACTCACAAAAGGACAGGAGTCTAAAAAGGTGCTACAAAGGATAAGCCGAAGAAAGAGATTTTATTGAAGATTCTTCATTTAAATTAACATTTGGTAAGAGGGAGGAGATATATGTATACTTGTGGCTGATTCATGTTGTTCTTCTGCAGAAACCAACACAACATAGTGAAGCAAGTATCCTCCAACTAAAAATAAAAATTTCAGTAAATAAAAGTCAACTGGAAGGAAAAGAGAAAGGAAAGAAATATATTAACTTATAGTTATTGTGGCTTGCTCCAATTATTGTTACCCTGTAGGAGTTGGCTTTCTAACAGATACCCAAGAGAGATCTATTCAGAATCTCAAAGTCAGTGTGTACATGAGGCATTTGCCCTCATGTCTCCCTGATGCCTTTGTTTTTTTGCTGTGATTTGTCATCACTTTCTTGAGAGGATAAGCTATTATCATCCAAAGGAGTAAATGTTGACTCAGTAGTTATAGTGGGTTATGGGAAGACCCCACAAAAGATCTGCCCTGTTCTAACTTCCAGAACCTGTGATTGTGACCTTATTTGGAAAACGGGTCTTTGCAGATGTAAATAAGTTAAGGATCTCAAAATGAGATCATCCTGGACTATCCAGGTGAGGTCTAAATCCAGTGGCAAGTGTCTTCTAAGAGACAGGAGAAGGCAAAGAAGGTCAGATGAAGAAGAGGCAAAGACTAGAGTGATGTCTGGAGCCATGAGATGCTGGGAGAGACTGGGATTCCCCCCTAGATGCTTCTGAAAGAGTGCAAGCCCCTTGATTTGAAACTTTTAGGCCCTAGATTTGTGAGAGAATGCATTTCTTTTGCTTTAGGCCTGCCACTTTGTAGGACTTTGTTACTGTGTCCTGGGAAACCAACATAGTCTTTTCCCAGAGCATAGGGAAGCTGATCTTCAGTGTTCAGAAGTTCTTGTTACGAAGATTTTTTTTCACTTTGTTATTTATGAAAGTGACATTTTAATTGCATCTTCCAGAACTGTCCTGTCCTGAACTGTCCTGGATCCTTGATCTTACCACCGATATTATCAAACACCCACAAACACCTCCCCCGTTAGCCATTTTTTTCTGAACCACTGGTCTGAGTAAGGTAGGCACAGGTAATACCCAAAGTGGCTTATTAGTAAGACAACTGTCTAACTTAGTATTCCAACATCTGAAACATAAATCTAATGAAGGATACTTTTTACCCAAATGAAGGATGGTAAATGGTCTTAATTACATCAGGAAGGTAATTATCACAGTGATTTTGGGGTGAAGTACTACACACTGTTTCCTCAAGTTATTCGGTTTGGTTCAGTCACTCAGTTGTGTCCAACTCTTTGTGACCCCATGGACTGCAGCACGCCAAGCTTCCCTGTCCATCACCAACTCCCAGAGCTTATTCAAACTCACGTCCATTGAGTTGGTGATGCCTTCCAACCATCTCAATCTTTGTCGTCCCCTTCTCCTCCCACCTTCAATCTTTCCCAGCATCAGGGTCTTTTGCTATGGGTCAGTTCTTTGCATCAGGTGGCCAAAACATTAGAACTTCAGGTTCAGCATCAGTCCAGGGCTGATTTCCTTTAGGATGGACTGGTTGGATCTCCTTGCAGTTCAAGGGACTCTCAAGAGTTTTCTCCAACACCACAGTTCAAAAGCATCAATTCTTTGGTGCTCAGCTTTCTTTATAGTCCAACTCTCACATCCATACATGACCACTGGGAAAACCATAGCTTTGACTAGATCGACCTTTGTTGGCAAAGGAATGTCTCTGGTTTTTAATATGCTGTCTAGGTTGGTCATAGCTTTTCTTCCAAGGAGTAAGTGTCCTTTAATTTCATGGCTGCAATCACCATCTGCAGTGATTTCGGAGCCCCCCAAAATAAAGTCTCTCACTGTTTCCATTGTTTAACTCCCATCTATATGCCATGAAGTGATGGGACCAGATGCCGTGATCTTAGTTTTCTGAATGTTGAGTTTTAAGCCAACTTTTTCACTCTCCTCTTTCACTTTCATCAAGAGGCTCTTTATTTTTATTTTTATTTTTTTAAGAGGCTCTTTAGTTCTTCTTCGCTTTCTGCCATAAGGGTGGTGTCATCTGCATATCTAAGATTATTACTATTTCTCCTGGCAATCTTGATTCCAGCTTGTGCTTCATCCAGCCCAGCATTCCGAATGATGTACTCTGTATATAAGTTAAATAAGCAGGGTGATAATATATAGACTTGACATACTCCTTTCTCGATTTGGAACCAGTCTGTTGTTCCATGTCCAGTTCTAACTGTTGCTTCTTGACCCGCATACAGATTTCTCAGGAGGCAGATCAGGTGTTCTGGTATTCCCATGTCTTGAAGAATTTTCCACAATTTGTTGTGATCCACACAGTCAAAGGCTTTGGTGCACTAAATAAAGCAGGAGTATAGATGTTTTTCTGGAACTCTCTTGCTTTTTGATGATCCAACAGTTGTTGGCAATTTGATCTCTGGTTCCTCTGCCTTTTCTAAATCCAGCTTGAACATCTGAAAGTTCTGGGTTCACATGCTGTTGAAGCCTGGTTTGGAGAATTTGGGGCATTACTTTCCTAGCGTGTGAGATGATTACAATTGTGTGGTAGTTTGAGCATTCTTTGGCATTTCCTTTCTTTGGGATTGGAATAAAAACTGACCTTTTCCAGTCCTGTGGCCACTGCTGAGTTTTCCAGATTTGCTGGCATACTGAATGCAGCACTTTCACGGCATCATCTTGTAAGATCTGAAATAGCTCCCCTGGAATTCCATCACCTCCACTAGCTTTGTTCGTAGTGATGCTTCCTAAGGCCCACTTGACTTTACCTTCCAGGATGTCTGGCTCTTGGTTAGTGATCACAGCATCATGGTTATCTGGATCATGAAGATTATTTTTGTATAGTTCCTCTGTGTATTCTTGCCACCTCTTTGTAATATCTTCTATTAACAGAGCACCACCCAGGCTTGGAGCTGGTTAAGAGAAGAAAATATACTTTCTCCTAACACTATGAGCCAGTTTGCTTTTATATTTTCCTTTAAACTTAAAAAAAAAAAAAAAAGCTTACTACTTAAGCAATGAAATTCTCGGTTCTTTTTTAAAGAAGAATCTATGAGAGCTGAGCATCTTTAGAGCAAATCATTCATTCTCCTTACTAGTGTTTTCACTTCAGACAATGCTCTGATTTACCTAGGGTAGCGTCTTTGCTATCAGAATCCTGAAGGTGACTCCTTAAGTCTCTTACAGGACATTTCTCTTTCTGATTGCATCTCATTCTCTACATGATACCTTCATCTAATAAGACAATTTCTCCCCCGGTTGAAAATAAACCATTTTTGAGCAGTTCCAAGGAATAACCTGCTGATCTGTTCTGATTGGTTTATTAACACAATTTACTTTCAAGTAAGTTACAGATGTAACTTTATCTTTAGTCTATATTCCTCCTTTACTTCTCAGAGAGAAGAGAAAGCAATTCGAAATCAAAAGCACTTTACCAAAAAAAAAAACAAACCAACTATTTGCCCAATTGATACTTTTTAGAAGAAGTTTTAAAGTTCTCTCATTGCAGTTTTTCCCCATTTGATTTATAAATTAATGTGGATTATTGAGAAATGCTACATAATTCCACTAAAAGTGGATTTGAAGCTTAGAGCCTGCAATCACATCACCCATGTGGGAAGTTAAGTGACATTTCGTGACAGCCTCAGAAGAAAAAGAATCTTTCATTGATTTTTAAAAAATTGTAACTTTCAGTTACATTCTAAAACAACACAGCTAGATGCATGAACACTAGCTTTTAAAATATCTTGCATTTCATATGATAAAAGTTCTAAAACCTACATCTATGTTAAAGAACTTATCCTCTAAATTGTTAACTGGTAGGATTACCTAAATATATTTCTTTTTTAAGAAATAGTCATTGTCATTTCAGTTTAATTATTTTTTAAGTTTAAGATCCACCCATTAAAAAAAATTTTTTTTTAATTATTTATGTGGCCACACTGAGACTTAGCTGTGGTATGTGGGATCTAGTTCCCAGACCAGGGATCAGTCCTGGGTCCCTTGTATTGGGAGTGCAGAGTCTTAGCCACTGAACCACCAGGAAAGTCCTTCTATTTAATTCTTAACAAGATTTAGCAGCAGATCTAATTGCAGAAATTTCAAGGTATTATGCACACATCTACTTAGTTATATATAATTTATATATAAATTACATGTCAAGATGAATACAACAATGACAATATGATATTTAAAAAAACTGTGATTTCCCTTAGTAACAGTCTGTGGGGATGATTATACTACTGTCTTTTCTTACACTTGTCATTTGAGAGAGTGATAAATTTCAGTTAGAGATTGGTGAAACCAAAAATGTATTTATTGTCCTACCCAGCTTCATGGATCCCCTGATTCTGTCCACAGACTGTACTTGAATAGTGCTTTCCTTAATATCATTGGTTTTGTGGGGTAATATTCTGTACTTTATATACTTAACAAGATTACTTTGAGAAGGAGGTCCAGAGTTTCATCAGGCAAGGTCTTTGTGAATATCCAGAGGTGGTGCTGGTGACAGTTATGGTTAGTGACATGAACAAGGCTGTTTTAAATTTAAATGACTCCATCCTAAAGCTTTAGGGCCCCAAGAGATCAGAAAAAGCCTACAGGCTTGCCTTTTTTTTTTCTTTTCAGTTTCTTCAGAATCTAGAATAGTGAAACCATCACCTTGCATATCCTACTGGGCTCTAGTTTTTCTAGGAGAATGATGCTCCATTATATTATATATTCAGTTCAGTGAAAATCCCTAAACTGATTTTTTTGTTTTTGGATTAAGAAATATAATTACAGGGAATTCCCTGGCAGTCCAATGGTTAGGACTCTCAGCTTCCACTGCTGGAGCTGGGTTCAATTCCTGGTCAGGAAACTAAGATCTCATAATCTCTGCAGCATGATCAAAGAAAAAAAGAAAGAAAAAGAAATTACACAGATTACAAAAAATATAATTTTTAATAATCCCATAATATAGTAGATCATTTGGATGACTTCATAACCACAAAAAGCAAATTGTTGCAGGCGAGGTTATGATTTCTTTCTTCTGGTTGACATAGCAACAAGCTGGAAAATGAATACATTTAGGAAAAGAGCACTGAGGAAAGATCATAGTGGGACTCAGATTTCTTTTACATTTTCTTTTATTTTTCCAAAAGATCAGTAGTGACTCCCCCTTGTTACATCGATGGGAAACTCACTTAACAAGCCACTTTTCAGTTAAGAGTGAACTCACAAATCCCTTGACAGCTTCAAGCTATTGCATAATATGTTTAATGACTTCAGATTCACTCCCATTGCTTCATGGATGACTGATCTATAGCTCTTTTCTCTACTCTTTTTTCTGTTCGATATACACATGCATTTCTCATCACGCTGTCTCATGGAGCAGGTTCATCAGGAAGGATTGCTTTGGAACTGTAGAAAGCAGTTCAAAACCTGTTTCAGAACACCCTCCTACACTTTCTGTGTGTGTGTGCAGCATGTGGGATCTTTGTTCCCTGAGCAGAGGTTGAACCTAGGCCCCCTGCCGTAGAAGCATGCAGAGTTTTCTTGTTATTGGTTTTAACTTTTTGTATTGAGGTACAGCCAAATAACAATGTTGTAAGTTTTAGGTGAATATAGAAGGGACTCAGCCACACACATACATGTATCTATTCTTCCCCAAATTCCCCTCCCATCCAGGCTGCCACTTAACATTGAGTAGGGTTCCACTGAAAGCATGGAGTCTTAACCACTGGACCACCAGGGAAGTCCCTGTTTTAACAGTTTTCAATGACAGTTGTGTATCAGTTCAGTCACTCAGTTGTGTTGGACTCTTTGTGACCCCATGGACCGCAGCATGCCAGGCCTCCCTGTCCATCACCAACTCCCAGAGCTTGCTCAAACTCAAGTCCATCGAGTCGGTGATGCCATCCAACCATCTCATCCTCTGTCATCCCCTTCTGCCTTCAATCTTTCCTAGCATCAGAGTCTTTTCAAATGAGTCAGTTCATTCCATCAGGTGGCCAAAGTATTGCAGTTTCAGCTTCAGCATCAATCCTTCCAATGAATATTCAGGACTGATTTCCTTTAGAATGGACTGGTTGGATCTCCTTGCAGTCCAAGGGACTCTGAAGAATCTTCTCCAACACCACAGTTCAAAAGCATCTGTGAGAGAGTTGTGTATAAGATTACTCTATTCCTGCATCTTTTCAATTGTTTCTTCCTTGGCAGTGTCATCTACTTTTCTTGGCTTGATGTGGCTTTATGTTCAAGGAGCTTTTGGAGGTCTTTGCCCAGGTGTAGTGGAGTGATGCTAACCACCTGCTGCGTGAAAGCACTCCCCCCAATCCATGGACAGCTGTGCCTGTAGCATTTCCTGCAGCACTTGTCCTGTGTAGATGATTTATTTCTGTAACCCTGCACTACTCTGCCAATTTGCTGCCCTCTGTAGAGCCTTTGCCCAACCTGAACTTCATCTCCTTTCCATTGGGCGTGGGTCAAACATTATGCCTGTCTCAGCTCTTTGGAAGGATGGAAAGGCAATCTTCTTTAAAATGCCTGTTTAACGTTCTTGCTTTCTCAGAAGCAATGAAAGGATTCAGACTCACTTTGGCCACTAGTGCTTCAGCGAAGACCACAAAAGGAAAGCACTAGAAAGACTTTTTAATGACTTTCCAGCATAGCACCAATTCTTACAACTTTCCCGGGTGTCTGTATATAACTTGTTCTTTGTTTTGCTATTTTTACAAAACCTGCCCCATGCCCTCTGACCTTACGCCTGCCACTTTCTCCCACTCTCACCCTGGGTCACCCTGACTTCTGGCTATTATTCCTTAAGCATCCAGACAGCCCCTCCCCAAGCCTGCATATGCTGCTCTGACCTTCACCTGAATGTCCTTCCTCTGGCACCCCCAAGGATATTTGCATAAAAATGAAATAATTAGATTTTTAGAGCTCCTTCTCAGAACATCCCTTTACATCGGTTGACAGCAAAAACGCCAGTATTAGTGTATGTATGCTGTGTTGGATTCTGCGACCCCATGGACTGTAGCCCGCCAGGCTTCTCTGTCCCTGGAATTTTTCAGGCGAGAATACTTGAGCGGGCTGCCATTTCCTACTCCAAAGACTCTTTCTGACCCAGGGATCAAACCCATGTCTCCTGCATCTCTTGCATTGGCAGGCAGATTCTTTGCCACTGAACCACCTGGGAAGCCCAAGATCACCAGCACGAGGCCCAAAAGGTTATGGTCTCCATTCGCTATTTTCAGAAGCTCTGGCAATGAAGAAAATGTCAGACAGTCAGATTAGAACTGGGAGTCTCCGAATATTTCGGAAAATTCTCTAAATGGATCCTATTTCTCTGAACCAGCCTCTGGCTATTTGTTAGGGGCATTGCGTTGGAGTTTGGGTCCCTAACAAGTGCCAGGAGAGCAGACCTCATGAGTGGGTGTGATTAGCATCAGAGCCATTGGGTTTAAGGTCATTCAAGCAGTTGAAGGAACTCACAGCTTCTCATTTCATGGAGATGCAGACCCAGTCCTGGAGGGAAGATCACTCCCTCTCCTGAGAGGATGCAGAGAAAGCCAGTGGGGCCAAAGCTGCATTTTTCTCACGGAAAACATTCTGGATCTGCTACAGCCAGTGGGAGAATTTAGCTTCATGATTCTATGATGTAAAGAAAGATCAGATAATTTTAGCCTGGAAAATTTTAAGCTGGATGTTTTAACACCTTCTGTGCCTATTACAGAAAGTATAGAAAAAGTACCCACTGAACATGTGATTTAGGAAGGCAGTGCATCTAAGGGGCAAAGCCCTCCTGAATTAACTAACTCCCAAATCTATAAACCAGGGTCTGTTGTTGTTCAGTAGCTCAGTCATGTCTGACTCTTTGTGATCTCAGGTACTGCTTCATGCCAGGCTTCTCTGTCCTTCATTATCTCCCAGAGTTTGCTCAAACTCATGTCCACTGAGTCAATAATGCCATCCAACCATCTCATTCTCTGTCGCCCCCTTCTTTTCCTGCCCTCAATCTTTCCCTGCACCAGGGTCTTTTCCAATGAGTTGGCTCTTGGCGACTTCCAATGAAGTAGCCAGAATATTGACGCTTCAGCTTCAGCATCATTCCTTCCAATGAACTTAGTGATTTCCAATTTTTTGAATTATACAACCTAATCAGTAAAAGCTTTTTGACAAGCACCATTAAAATGTTTATGCATATATATAGTTACCTGACCAGGGGTTGAACCTTGCAACCACTGGACTGCCAAGGAATTTTCTAAAATGCTCGTATTTTTATTTTAGAAATTATATTCAATTGTTGTTGTTCAATTGCTAAGTCATGTCCGACTTTGCAGTCCCGTGGACTGCAGCATGCCAGGCTTTCTTGTCCTTCACTATCTCCTGGAGTTTGCTCAGACTCATGTCCATTGAGTTAGTGATGTCTTCCAAGGTTACTACAAGATGATGGGTATAATTCCCTGTGCTATACAGTGTATCCTTGATGCTTATCTATTTTATATGTAGTTGTTTTTATCCATTAATCCAATGTCACTAATTTGTCCCTCTACCCTTCCCTCTCCTCTAGAAAATAATCTTTTTTTTAATGAAAGAAATACCAATAAGTGCATCAGTGAGACACATTTATGGAGTGACTCCTTCCAAAGAGAGATTCTTTACCCACTGGGATTGAGGCTTATTAACCTTGGCCTAATTGTGGTCTTGAGCTGTCACTCATCTATTATTTATCTTCATACCCTCTAACCTGGTTCCCTATCCAATTTAAACAAACAACACAGCCCTAAGGGTTCTCTTAAACAGCCTAAAATATAGGCACTCTTCTACTTGGGCATCGGCCCTAGGTCCTGTCTGTGCCCTAAGCTAATCTATGAAGGAGCAGAATTCTTGAGATAGAAAAGACTTAATTCTTGCATATTTAAGACTAAAAAGCTACTGAAAGAAACTGAGGGGTATAATTGTCAGCAGAGGACTGGGGTCTTCCTGGGCTGATCTTTATTTTTTTTTGACCCTGTCATGTGGATTGTGGGATCTTAGTTCCCTGTTCAAGGATGGAGAATTCCCAGGGTTGTTTCCCCCAGCCCGCTCCATGCTCACTGGCATGGTTCCCAGCGTCCACGTGGAAAACAGTCTAATGTAGACACACAGAGAGAATGTACAACTAAATGCACAAGGCTGCTTGCTCCCAGTCCTCCAAATTATGGATCCTGATTTAAGAAAATCCTACTGAGGAAGTGGTCAATTACACACTACTTTCCTTGTCTCCTTGCCTGGAAGACATTTCACTTCCTAGCCAAAGTCTAACCAGTGTCTGATTTCCATGTTTCCTTTACCGGCTCACCTGAGGCCATTTGCGCAGGTGGACATGCTCTCCTGGTATGGGTTTCCTTCTGCTAAGTCACTTCAGTCGTGTCTGACTCTGCGCAACCCCATAGACGGCAGCCCACTAGGCTCTTCTGTCCCTGGGATTCTCCAGGCAAGAACACTGGAGTGGGTTGCCATTTCCTTCTCCAATGCATGAAAGTGAAAAGTGAAAGTGAAGTTGCTCAGTCGTGTCCGACTCTTAGCGACCCCATGGACTGCAGCCCACCAGGCTCCTCCGTCCATGGGATTTTCCAGGCAACAGTACTGGAGTGGGTTGCCATTGCCTTCTCCAAGGGTTTTCTTACTGATGGCATATATACTCTCTTTAGCTTCCTCCATCTCCAGTTCAGGTTCTAATCCTTACCCTTTCCACCGCAATCTCACTTCTGTTCTCTGTCCTTATTTCAAAATACTGTTCCACTCAAGCAACACAGGAAAAACCAGTCCTGGAAGGTAATCTTAGAGACTAAGCTCAACCCAGGGCTCCCAGACTTGCTGCAGGAGAAAAAGTAAACCCCCTCTGCTGATTACAACAGATGCTCAGACCCCAGAGCAGAATGAATCTCCCCTGGATGAACCTGCCTGGAGGGTTCCAGAAATCTTTAGTTTAATCAAGGCCCTGGGTGATTTTTTTTTTTTTTTAAACCAGGATAGTTTGGGAAGGGCTTCCTTGATGGCTCAGTGGGTAAAGAATTCACCTGCCATGCAGGAGACACAGGAGATGCGGGTTCAATCCCTGGGTCGGGAAGATCCCCTGGAGGAGGGAATGGCAACCCACTCCAGTATTCTTGCCTGAAAAATCCCATGGACAGAAGAGCCTGATGGGCCACAGTCCATGAGGTGGCAAAGAGTCAGACAGGGCTGAATGATTAAGCGCAGGGCACACACAGTTTGGGAAACAGACAGGGAATCCAGGGCTTCTCAAACTTGAGCCTGCCTCAGACTCTCGTGTGAGGGTTTGTTAAACCACGGGTGGCTGAGACCACTCCCCAGAGTTCAAGTTTCAGAAAATCTTGGGTGGAGCCTGATTATTTGCATCTTTTAATCGGATCCCAGAAGCTGCCAGCGACTTGGGCTGAGAACTCCCACCCTGACAACCTCTGATTCTAGTTCCAGTGGCTTCTTGGAAACTGTATTCACTACACGTGAAGGGATTAGCCGTCACGATTGATAAGCTAAGGATGGAGCCACATCTGTACCAAAAAAGAAACCCAGACTTCTCAATTAAACGTTCTAACTGAGGATCACTTACTAGAGAGCCAACAGCGGCCCCAACCCCAGACCTGAATGCCCGGAATGTCTCTTAATTCCGCTTTTTCTTAAGCACCGGAATTACCGAAAAAATAAGCCAATTTCTTAGTTTTCGAAGTTTTGTTTCATTGCATTTTTGCTTTCAGTTCTTTTTTTCCCCATCACATCATCAGAATGACTTAAGGTGTTTTTGTGTCCCAGCCAGAGAACCTCACAGCTATTCTAACCTAGTGTGTGCGTGTGTGTGTGTTGGGGCGGGGGGGGGGGGCAGGATATCCAATTCGAGACAGATGAGCTCTGCGTACGCTGGGGGAACGGGTCTGGTTTGGCTGATTCCAGTACAGCGCTGAGCCTGTCTCCGTAGGTTCGTAGCAGGCGGTAGAGATGGCACAGGAACCACCCGAGTGCCTGGAAGAGGTTGCAGCAGCCGGCATTTTGCAGATCAATTAGGCACCGATGCGCGTGCTCCTGTAAGTAGGTCTTTGGGGAGAGACTAAAAAGGGATATGATACTTAGGCTGGGCTGCTTTGCAGACATTATGAGCGTTAATAAAACTCATTACGTCTTAGCATCTTAGCTTCTTCCTGGCAAGGGACAAAATGCTCACTTACTTTAACGCAGTACTGTGTGTGTGTGTGCGTGCTTTTAAAAAAAATTCATGGAGAGAAATGCAGAATGAAACAAACTGTTTACGAACGTTTATCAGCAGTTTGTTTATGAGATCCTACAGTTTCAGTCTATTATGACAATGATGCTTTTTAAAAATTTTTGTTGGGGTATAATTGCTTTGGGCTTCCCTGGTGGCTCAGTGGTAAAGACCCAACCTGCCAATGCAGGAGATGTGGGTTTGATCTCTGGGTGGGGAAGATCTCCTGGAGAAGGAAATGTCAACCCACTCTAGTATTCTTGCCTGGAAAATTCCACGGGCAGAGGAGTCTGGCCGAGTCCATGGGGTTGAAAGGAGTCTGACTGCACTTAGCAACTAAACAACAACATAATCGCTTTACAATGATGTTTAGTTTTCTGCTATACAGCAAAGTGAATCAGCTATACGTCTATGTGGATCTTCTTTTTTGGATTTCCTTCCCATGTTAGTCACTGCAGAGCACTGAGTAGAGTTCCCTCTGCTATACAGTAGTTTCTCATTAGTTATCTATTTTACATATAATATCAATCTATTGTGTATATATGTCAATCTCAATATCCTAATTCATCCCACCCCATTGCTACTTTTTATATCTGGCTTCTTGGAATATAACCATCAGCAAGAGCATGGATGGGAACCTAGTATGCATTTATGGACAAACATTTCCACTTGTTCCCACACACTCACGAAGAGCCGGGTCAGGCTGACAGGCCTGATACAGGAAGGAGCATTTGTGAAAATGAATTATTTTTTCACGGTATGAAGTGTGCACATGTAACATGAAGAAAAAAGTTTAGCCCAAAGGAAAAGACCAGTATTCTTTTCAGGATCTTTTCTTTAGGCAGGAAAATTCAAATTCATTTCATAGGGGGGAAAATAAGTATTGGAGATTCATCTTAATTGATGGTACACATTGAGTGGTGTTTTCCATACTTTCTAAAGCCTCTGTGTAAATATGATGTAATAGTCAAAACAGGAAATTAGATGTAAATTAAAGTCACAAGTAACTAGACACAGGCAATCAGAAAAAAAATAATGTAATCAAGTCACAGTTCTATTTTCAGAACTACTTCTCCTTTATGTCTTCTTTAAAGTTTTACAGACTTGGTTTTTATCCATTGAGGAGAGATGAGAGTGTTAACATTCAGCTTTGTACATTGTACAGTAAAAAACAACAACAACAACAACAACAACAACAAACTCAGAAAGGATACTTCTGACAAGCACAACATTTGGAGGAGTCTGGAGAGAAGAAGTTGGAAAAATGAGATACCCGGGAAGGCGTACTTCAGAGAAATTTTGAAAGGGACAAATAGTAGCTACAAAGAGAACCTGCACCCTGCATACATTCCATTTGCTTTCTCAAAAGAAATGGTGAAGGTCAACATTTTGTCCAAAAAAATTTTTTTAATTTAAAAATTCTTGCTTTGTATAGTTACAGAAGTACTGGATGCTCATCAAACAAAGCTCATATATTACAGAAGCATGTGTGAAATATCTTGAACTCACAGCCTCAATCCTGTTTTTAGTCCCATAATTACTAGCACTCCCACTTTAATCAGAAAACTAGGGTAGGTTATGAATAAAAGAATAAAAGACATAAATTTCCCGGAGAATTAATTGGGAATGGTAACTGCTGACTCTTGAGTTCCCAGCATACTTTCCCCTGATAAAAATGGTTATTTTATAACTGTTTTCTTAACCTGCATCAGCTGAAGAATAAAATTGATGTTAGATTTTGGCAATCAACAGAGTCTGTCAGTTAATCATTCTTTTAGAGGATGAATTATTGCAAACCAACGCTTCACTTTTCCTTTGTGGTCCTATTAATCCATTCATTGATGAATGTCTCATGAAAAAATAAAAAGGTCACAATAGACATTAGGGCTTATAGACCCCCTTGGTTAATAATCTACAGATTGGACTATGTGTTCCTTTAGCAAAGACCTGGCCCAAACACCACGACCTAATAGATCTATTTAGTGTATGTTAAAATAATTGCAGTGGCTGCCGTGAGGTTAGTAGCAATGAGTGACAGTGATATTTTTTGTTTTTTAGGTAAGTTTTAAAAGACTTTAAGAGTTTTCAGAGTTTTTCATTTAACTGTGTAAAGGTGTTGCAGGGACTCGTGACTGACTTGTTCTTTGTGTTCGTGGGGTCTCTATTTAGGTTAAAAAGAAGCACTTAGCCCATCTTCTTAACAATCAAAGGTAGTCATGCTCTAATACCTTAACCCCACAGAGCTATTGTCTGCTTGCAAGTATATTCTATAGGCTTTGCATTCAAGATTGATCTATGTAAATAAGAAAATCTTTTGTTAAGTAAATTTAGGAATGCAAATAAATATGCAAGAAAAAGAAGCAATTAAAAAGTCTTTAAGCTACGTTACTAGTCATTCAAGTAGTAAAGCCACTGAAGAAAAAAAAAAGAAATTATGTGGGGTTGTAAATGTTTATTACGAGTTGCAATATAGTCTCTAGTTCAAATAGCGCCGTGAAACAAGCTAGTGAATATTACACAGAAGAAACAGACTCACTGAGGTAGAGAACTAACTAGTGGTCACCCGTGAGGAGTGGGTAGGGGGAAGGGCAAAATAGAGGAAGGGGATTAAGGAGTATGAACTACTATAAATAAAGTAAATAAGCTACAAGGGTCTATTGTACAGCATAGGGAATATAACCAATATTTTATAATAACTATAAATGGAGTATAATCTTTAAAACCTGTGAATCGCTATGTTGGACACCTGAAACTTACATGATATTGTATATCAATGGAAAAAAACTCAGTTTTAAAAAATGAGGGTAAATCTAGGTTTAAAAAAATAGCACCGTGAGACACCGAATTGCGCCATTTGTGGATTTGACTGGGAGCAGTTAAGTGAAACATTTAGGTAATTTACCCTTCGTCTAATGTTAATACATACTAATTATGGTATGCCAGATATAGTCTAATCATTCAGTTTACTGTTTTGTTACTTTATGTAGAGAGGCAAGATAAACATCAAATAATGTCCTAAATTTACAAGAGAAGTTTTCTTTCTACTTATGTTTTTTCTTTTTTTTTTGACCACGATGCACTCCTTGTGGGATCTTAGTTCCCTGGTCAGGGATTGAACCCCCCTGGTCCATGACAATGAAACCACCAAGTCCTAACCACTGGACCATCAGGAAATTCCCTCTCTTTATGTCATTTTGTCAATCATTTATTAAGACCATGAAACAGTGGTTTCAGGAAATCTGTATCAGGAAATCTCAATGACATTTTACTTGTATAGAAATTTTCTAATGGGCAAGAGGAGGAGGTGGGGGACACAGAAAGCAGGCTTTGTCATTTTTTTCATAGCCTTGTGCTTTGCTGCGGTCTTCTTCCCATCCCCCCTCATGCTCACACTGTTTGTATGACCTTTAGCAAGTCAGCTAACCTCCCAATGCTTCAGTTTTTTCATCTGTAAAATCGGAATAATAAACATAATACTAGATGAGAGAAATGCTCTGAGGATTGAAGAAAGAAAGTGAAGTTGTCAATCGTGCCTGACCCTTTGCGACCCCATGGACTGTAGCCTGCCAGGCTCCTCTGTCCATGGGATTTCCAGGCAAGAATACTAGAATGGCTTGCCAACCCAGAGATCGAACCCAGATCTCCTGCATTGCAGGCAGACTCTTTACCATCTGAACCACCTAATACAAAATCCCCAGCATTGTCTTTGAAATCTAGCAAGCACTCAGAGGAAGTAGCTGTTTATTGTTACTATGTCTGTATGTCATCAGATGCTTCCCAGGTGGTGCAGTGGTCAAGAATCCACCTGCCAGTGCAGGAACTGCAGGAAACTTGGGTTTGATCCCTAGGCTGGGAAGATCCGCTGGAGTAGGGAATGGCAATCCATTTCAGAATTCTTGCCTGGAAAATTCCATGGACAGAGGAGGCTGGCAGGCTACAGGCCATAGGGTTGCAAAGAGTCAGGCATGACTGAACGGGCGTGCGCACAGACACACAGACACATAGACACACACACACACACACACACATGCATGTTGTTAGATATGCAAGTTACACTTATACATTCATGAATTTGTGGAAACTTCCAGGAGAGATGTATTTTCCAGGAGAGATGATACCAACCAACATTTCCTGAGTATTTGTCTGGGGACGGGCATGTTGTCTCTTGTTTGACTGTGGCAGGGCCTGCATGGATTGTCCAGTGTATCAGGCTGGAATGCCCTGCACATACTCACTGTGTGAGATCAACGTTGGATTGGCCCCTAACTCTTTGCGAATTTCTCCTGGGCATTCTATTACCACTAGTGATTCTGTAGTTCCTTCCAGATGTGTTCGTGCATGCGTGTTAAATCAGTATAGTCGTGTTCGACTCTTTGGGACCCTATGGACTGGAGTCCACCAGGCTCTTCTGTCCATAGGATTCTCCAGGCAAGAATACTGGAGTGGGTTGCCATGCCCTCCTCCAGGGGATCTTCCCGACTCAGGGATCGAACCTGCATCTCTTACGTCTGCTGCCTTGACAAACGTATTCTTTACCACTAGCACCATCTGGGAATTTTATACTCCCGTAGTATTTTCTCACCATCACATGGAATTCGAAGGCTGTTAGTCAATTAATTTCAGTTAACCCTAGCAGTGAACTCATATATCTCATTAGATAGATGCTTCCTGCCTTTGGCACTCACTGTATTTTTAATTTCTTCTCTGCATTAAAGAAGCAGATGACACAGAAGAGAGAAACAGGTGATAACACCAGTGATATTTTCACATACAGAACTGCAGAGCTCCCCCCTGTTTCTGTTCAAGGAGCTGTTAAGGCAAAGAACAGGTTCTTAGACCCTCCCTAACTACTGGTTCTGAACAACAGACTGGTTCCAAATCAGGAAAGGAGTATGTCAAGCCTGTATATTGTCACTCTGCTTATTTATCTTATATGCAGAGTACATCATGAGAAATGCCAGGTTGGATGAAGCACAAGCTAGAATCAAGATTGCTGGGAGAAATGTCAATAACCTTAGATATGCAGATAACACCACCTTTATGGCAGAAAATGAAGAGGAACTAAAGAGCCTCTTGATGAAAGTGAAAGAGGAGAGTGAAAAAGTTGGCTTAAAACTCAACATTCAGAAAACTAAGATCATGGCATCCAGTCCCATCACTTCACAGATGGCAAATAGATGGGGAAACAATGGAATAGTGAAAGACTTTATTTTTCTGGGCTCCAAAATCACTGCAGATGGTGACTGCAGCCATGAAATTAAAAGATGCTTGTTCTTTGGAAGAAAACTTATGACCAACCTAGAGAGCATATTAAAAAGCAGAGACATTACTTTGCCAACAAAAGTCTGTCTAATCAAAACTATGGTTTTTCCAGTAGTCATGTATGGATGTGAGAGTTGGACTATAAAGAAAGCTGAGTGCCAAAGAATTGATGCTTTTGAACTGCGGTGTTGGAGAAGACTCTTGAGCATCCCTTGGACTGCAAGAAGATCCAACCAGTCCATTCTATAGGAAATCAGTGCTGAATTGGAAGGACTGATGCTGAAGCTGAAACTCTAATACTTTGGCCACCTGGTGCAAAGAACTGACTCATTGGAAAAGACTCTGATGCTGGGAAAGATTGAAGGTGGGAGAAGGGGACGACAGAGGCTGAGACAGTTGGATGACATCACCAATCAATGGACGTGAGTTTGAATAAGCTTGAGGAGTTTGTCATGGACAGGGAAGCCTGGCGTGCTGCAGTCCATGGGTCACAAAGAGTCAGACATGACTGAGCAACTGAACTGACTAACTGACTACTGGAGGGAAAGGGGGTGGTGGGTGGGAATTTTAGGAAGCCTAATGAGCTTCTGAAACCCCATTTGTATTGTCCTCCAGCAAAGTTGTCTCTTCAAAAGAAATAAAAATGGGTATAGAATTCATTCACTTTCTTCTGATGATGCTAAGTCACTCCTAACTTTAATTTGTATGAATCTGAGTCAGGAACCCCTAAACAAAATGGGGCTTACAATTTTCATATGAAAGTAAATTAAGGCAATTTCCTGGAGGTTCTGAGGTTAGGACTTGGTGCTCTCACTGCTGGAAAGGGATAGACAGGAAGCTTGGAATGGACATGTACACACTGCTCTATTTTAAATGGATAACCAACAATATCGTAGTGCACATGGAACTTTGCTTAGTGTTTGCAGCAGCCTGAATGGGACAGGAGTTTGGGGGAGAATGGATAAATGTTATCTATGTGGCGAGTCCCTTTGCTGTCCATCTGAAACTATTACAACGTTGTTAATTGGCCATACACCATTTTAAAATAAAAAGTTTAACAAAAATTTAAAAATAAAAAAACTAAAGTGTTAACAGTAAAAAGAAAGGAAGGAAGGAAGAAGGAAAAAGAATGGAAGAAAAGATGTCTCTGTACCCAAAAGAAAACCTTATGGGAATGTTATGGGGGGGACCATTCATTAACTAAGATTATGATTTTAAGGCCCATTAATATTTAAGGTAATCAGAAATTATGACAGAAGATCATTTCCTAAAAAAAACCTCTTAACTGCTCTCATAATAAATATGGAAACAATATGTTACAGGGTGTGGCTTCTAGGCGTTGGGCTTTGTGTTAGTTTCCCTGGGCTGCTAGAACCAAGTCCCATTTATCTGGGTGGTTTAAAAGATGGCAGATTTTTTTTTTTTTGGCCACACCAAGTGGCATGGGGGATCTTCCCCGGCTGCGTTGAACCTGAGACCCCTATATCGGAAGCTCGGAGCCTTAACCCCTGAACCACCAGGGAAGTCCAAAACAGAAGAAATTGATCCTCTCACAGTTCTGGAGCCCACAAGTCTGAAGTGGAGATGTTGGCAGAGGCGTGCTGTCTCAGAAACCTCTAGGGAAGGGCCCTCCTTAGTGTAATTTCCTTCTCTTTATCTACTGTCACATGACCAGCTCCCCTCCAGTGAATTGTTGTTGTTTAGTTGCTAAATCGAGTCTGACTCTTTGTGACCCCGTGGACTGCAGCACACCAGGCTTCCCTGTCCTTCACTATCTCCCAGAGTTTGCTCAGACCCACGCCCATTAAGTCAGTGATGCCATCCAATCATCTCATCCTCTGTCACCCCCTCTTCCTCCTGCCCTCAATCTTTCCCAGCATCAGGGTCTTTTCCAGTGAGTCACTTCTTCGAATCAGGTGGCCAAAGTACTGGAGCTTCAGCTTCAGCATCAGACCTGGATTAGGGACCACTTTAATGGCCTATCCTACCTTAATTACATCTGCAAAGACTATTTCCAAGCAAGATTCAGAGGTGAGAGAAGGTTCCTACCTTGATAACTTTTTAGATGACACAGTCAGCTCAGTTGCTCAGTCGTGTCTGACTCTTTGCAACCCCATGACTGCAACACTCTAGGCTTCCCTATCCATCACCTACTGGAGCTTACCCAAACTCAAGCCCATTGAGTCGGTGATGCCATCCAACTGTCTCATCCTCTGTTGTCTTCTTCTCCTCCTGCCTTCAATCTTTCCCAGCATCAGGGTCTTTTCAAATGAGTCAGTTCTTCCCATCAGGCGTCCAAAGTATTGGAGTTTCAGCTTCAGCATCAGTCCTTCCAATGAATATTCGGTACTGATCTCCTGATTTCCTATAGGATGGACTGGTTTGAACTTCTTGCAGTCCAAGGGACTCTCAAGAGTCTTTTCCAACACCGCAGTTCAAAAGCATCAATTCTTTGTCACTCAGCTTTCTTTATAGTCCAACTCTCACATCCATACATGACTACTGGAAAAACCATAGCCTTGACTAGATAGACCATTGTCAGCAAAGTGATGTCTCTGCTTTTTAATATACTGTCTGGGTTGGTCATAGCTTTTCTTCCAAGGAGCAAGCATCTTTTAATTTCATGGCTGCAGTCACCATCTGCAGCAACTTTGGAGCCCCCCCCAAAATAAAGTCTTTCACTATTTCCGTTGTTTCCCCATTTATTTGCCATGAAGTGATGGGACTGGGTACCAGGATCTTAGTTTTCTGAATGTTGAGTTTTTTTTTTTTTTTTTGAATGTTGAGTTTTAAGCCAACTTTTTCACTCTCCTCTTTCACTTTCATCAAGAGGCTCTTTAGTTCCTTCCTCTTTGCTTTCTGCGATAAGGGTGGTGTCATCTGCATATCTGAGGTTATTGATATTTCTCCCAGCAATCTTGATTCTACCTTGTGCTTCATCCAACCTGGCATTTCTCATGATGTACTCTACATATAAGTTAAATAAGCAGGGTGACAATATACAGCCTTGACATACTCCTTTCTTGATTTGGAACTGGTCTGTTGTTCCATGTCCAGTTCTAACTGTTGCTTCTTGACCTGCATACAGATTTCTCAGGAGGAAGGTCAGGTGTTCTGGTGTTCCCATCTCTTGACGAATTTCCCACAGTTTGTTGTGATCTACACAGTCAAAGGCTTTGGCATAGTCAATAAAGCAGAAATAGATGTTTTTCTGGAACTCTCTTGCCTTTTCAATGATCCAATGGATGTTGGCAATTTGATCTATGGTTCCTCTGCCTTTTCTAAAACCAGCTTGAACATCTGGAAGTTCATGGTTCAAGTACTGCTGAAGCCTGGTTTGGAGAATTGTGAGCACTACTTTGCTAGCATGTGAGATGAGTGCAATTGTGCGGTAGTCTGAACATTTTTTGGCATTGCCTTTCTTTGGGGTTGGAATGAAAACTGACCTTTTCCAGTCCTGTGGCCACTGCTGAGTTTTCCAAATTTGGTGGCATATTGAGTGCAGCACTTTCACAGCATCATCTTTCAGGATATGAAATAGCTCAACTGGAATTCCATCACCTCCACTAGCTTTGTTCATAGTGATGCTTTCTAAGGCCCACTTGACTTCACATTTCAGAATGTCTGGCTCTAGGTGAATGATCACACCATCGTGATTATCTGGGTCACGAATACCTTTTTTTGTTTAGTTCTTCTGTTTATTCTTGCCACCTCTTCTTAATATCTTCTGCTTCTGTTAGGTCCATATCATTTCTGTCCTTTATTGTGCCCATTTTTGCAAGAAATGTTCCCTTGGTATCTCTGATTTCCTTGAAGAGATCTGTAGTCTTTCCCAGTCTATTGCTTTCCTCTATTTCCTTGCATTGATCACTGAGGAAGGGTTTCTTATCTCTCCTTGCTATTCTTTGGAACTGTGCATTCAAATGGGTATATCTTTCCTTTTCTCCTTTGCCTTTAGCTTCTCTTCTTTTCCCAGCTATTTGTAAGGCTTCCTTGGACAACCATTTTGCCTTTTTACATTTCTTTTTCTTGGGGATGGTCTCGATCACTGCTTCCTGTGCAATGTCACGGACCTCCATCCATAGTTCTTCAGGCACTCTGTCTATCAGATCTAATCCCTTGAATATATTTGTCACTTCCACTGTATAATCATAAGGGATTTGAATTGGGTCATACCTGAATGGTCTAGTGGTTTTCCCCACTTTCTTCAGTTGAAGTCTGAATTTGGCAATAAGGAGTTCATGATCTGGGCCACAGTCAGCTCCTGATCTTGTTTTTTTCTGACTGTATAGAGCTTCTCCATCTTTGGCTGCAAAGAATATAATCAGTCTGGTTTTGGTATTGACCGTCTGGTGCTGTCCATGTGTAGAGTCTTCTCTTGTGTTGTTGGAAGAGGGTGTTTGCTATGACTAGTGTGTTCTCTTGGCAAAACTCTGGTAGCCTTTGACCTGATTCATTTTGTACTCCAAGGCCAAATTTGCCTGTTACTCCAGGTAATTCTTGACTTCCTACTTTTGCATCCCAGTCCCCTATAATGAAAAGGACATCATTTTTGGTGTTAGTTCTAGAAGGTCTTGTAGGTCTTCATAGAACTGTTCAACCTCAGCTTCTTCAGCTTTACTGGTTGGGGCATAGACTTGGATTACTGTGATATTGAATGGTTTGCCTTGGAAACGAACAGAGATCATTCTGTCGTTTTTGAGATTGAAGTACTACATTTTGGACTCTTTTGTTGCCTATGATGGCTACTCTATTTCTACTAAGGGATTCCTGCCCACAGGAGTAGATATAATGGTCATCTGAGTTAAATTCACTCATTCCAGTCCATTTTAGTTCACTGATTCCTCAAGTGTTTATGTTCACTCTTGCCATCTCCTGTTTGACCACTTCCAATTTACCTTGATTCACACCTAACATTCCAGGTTCCTATGCAATATTGTTCTTTATAGCATTAGACTTTACTTCCATCACCTGTCACATCCACAACTGGGTGCTGTTTTTGCTTTGGCTCCGTCTCCTCATTCTTTCCGGAGTTATTTCTCCTCTGTTCTCCAGTAGCATATTAGATAACACAACTCAGCCCTTATCAGGCTCCAAGCCTCTCCCTTCCCTAATGGGTTTTATCTTCAGTCTGTACCCCTTGGTTGGGTAAAGCATCTGCCTACAGTGCGGGAGACCTGGGTTTGATCCCTGGGTCAGGAGGATCGTCTGGAGAAGGAAATGGCAACCCACTCCAGTATTCTTGCCTGGAAAACCCCATGGATGGAGGAGCATAGTAGGCTACAATCCATGGCGTCGCAGAGTCGGACATGACTGAGTGACTTCACTTTACTTCACTTCTTCAAGAGAAAACACAGATCATTTGAAGCAAGTGTAAATTCTTAAAAATCTGACTGGGGCTTTTGCCCTGGATAAATCCTCATTCTTAAGCACTGGTGGGAACTTTCCCCAAGATCCCCTCCTCCCTCCCAGGCTCTGATAGGAAATGTGTACCCCTCTGATGGGTCTCAGGCTAGTGTGAGTCCTCCACCATAATCTAAGCCCCTCTTCTGGTAATCATGCCCACCCCCTGCTTTATTCTGTGAGCTCCGCTCATGACTTCATGTCAGCGCCCTTGCTGACATCTAGAAGGAGGTGAAGTTGAAAGAAAGTGAAAGTGTTAGTCGCTCTCTTGTGTCCGACTCTCTGTGACCACATGGACTATAGCCCTCCAGGCTCCTCTGTCCAGGGATTTTCTAGGCAAAATACTGGAGTGGGTTGCCCTTCCCTTCTCCAGGGAGGTCTTCCCAACCCAGGGATCGAACCTGGGTCTCCTGCATTGCAGGCAGATTCTTTACCATCTGAGCCACAAACAGAAGAAGTTGGATGGAAACTGTGTGTTCACAGGCTTCATGCTGTCACCTGAAGGATTCCTCCTCCTCCTCCTCCTGAGCTTGTGTAACACAAGACCCTGACCGTCTCTTCACCGGAGCCAACCGTATGCTGATTCTTGAGCAAGTCCTCTGAGCAAGTGGGGAAGATTTCACAAGTCCATTTACAGGGTCATTTCTTTTCTCTGTGTCTTTGAACTCTTACCTCACAGACAACAAGGCAAAATTTAAAAATGGTGGTCTTTGGAACCAAAGATGTTGATGATACCTTGATGAGTAGACATAAAGATGTTATTGAGGGCTTCCCTGCTGGCTTAGTGGTAAAGAAACTGCCTGCTAATGCAGGGGATATGGGTTGGATCCCTGATCCGGAAAGGTCCCACATGCCCCATGACAACTAAACCCCAGCACCACCACTACTGAGCCTGTGAGCTGCAACTGCTGAAGCCCGCGTGCCCTGGAGCCTGTGCGCCGCTAGGAGAAGCCACCACAACGAGAAACCTGCGCACAGCAACAAAGATCCAGCACAGCCAAAAATAAAAGCAGATGTTATTCCTGGTGGGAAGATACAGTGGTGCAGCTGCTGAGAAAAACAGCCTGGTGGCTCCTTAGAAAAATTACACAGAGTTTCTATATGACCCCGTAATTCCACTTCTGGGTCAACACCCAAAAGAAGTGAAAATAGGGGCTAAAACAGATATCTGTTTACAGCAGCATCATTCACAATAGCCAGAGGCAGAAACACCTCAGATGTCCCCTGATGAATGAATGAAGAAACAAAATCTGGTCTATGACTACAATGGAGTATTAGTCACCCTAAAAAGGGAGTCAGTTCTGAAACCTGCTACAACACGGATGAACTTTGGAGACATTATGCCAAGTGAAGTCAGCCAGTCACAAAAGGAAAAACTATGGTATGATTCCTTTTATATGAGGTCTCTAGAATAGACAATTTCTTAGAAACACAAGTAGAATGTTGGTTGCCAGGGACTAGGGGAGAATGCGGAGCTAGTGTTTAATAGGTACAGAGTTTGAGTTTGGAAAGATGGAAAGTCCTGGTGATGGGAAGTGGTTGTACAACATGAATCTACGTGTGTCTGTGAAATATATACTTAAAAATGGTTGAAATGATACATTTTAAGTTACTTATATTTTATCACGATTAAACAAAAAAAGGCTGTGCTTGTTCCCCCGTGATGGAAGAAACTGACCATGTCAGTGGTGGTCAAAGCTCTCTGCTTTTAGTGACTCCTTTTTAAATTTTCTTTTAAAAATATTTATTTATTTATTTGGCAGTGCCAGGTCTTAGTTGCCACACAGGGATCTAGTTCCCTGATCAGAGATCAAACCCAGGCCCCCTGCATTTTGAGTCTTAGCCCCTGGATCATCAGGGAAGCCTCCTTATTGACTCCTATGATGCAATGAAGCATGGTCTTGTCAGCCCATCAGAAGTTATGGGAGTGGGGATAACAGTAAGGGAAGGGGTGCTGGAGGGTGATTTGAAATAGAACTGGGCTTTATCCCAATAACTCAACATTTTGACTAAAACCCCCCTTTTCCTGTTTGACTTCTTTTCAAAGGCAAGTCATACATAAACAATGAGGACCTACTGAGTAGCATAGGAAACTAGATTCAATATCTTGTAATAACCACAATGAAAAAGAATTGGAAAAAGAATATATATCTATCTTTTTACCAACCTAACTGAATCACTTTGCAGTACACCTGAAACTAACACAACATTGTAAATTAACTATGGTTATTGTTCAGCTGCTTAGTCATGTCTGACTCTTTGCAGCCTCATGGACTGTAGCATGCTGGGCTCCCCTGTCTTCCACCATCTCCCAGAATTTGCTCAGATTCATGTCCATTGAGTCAGTGATGCTATCTAACCATCTCATCCTCTGCTGCCCCCTTCTCCTTTTGCCTTCAATCTTTCCCATCATCAGGGTTTTATCCAATGAGTTGGCTGTTTGCAGCAGGTGGCTAAAGTATTGGAGCTTATTAACTATACTTTAAAGTGAAACTATATTTCAATTAAAACTGAAAAGGAGAGTCACTATCACTCCTCAATTCTAGTTATCTAATCACTGCAGAGTTGTTTTTGGAGAAGTCCAAGTCTGTTTTGACCTTGGCTAACAAAACAGTTCAGTGTCCCCCATGACTCTACCAAAAAGATAGTGACAGTCGAGGGCACAAGGGATGGGTATTTGGGATGAGATATTTGGCTTTATTTTTTTCAGTATTTATTTATTTTATTGATTGATTTGGTAGTGGTGTTGGGTCTTAGTTGCGACAAGCAGGATCTCCGTTGTGTCATGTGACGTCTTTCCTTGCATCACATGGGCGAGTGGGCTCCAGAGCGGGTAGTCTCAGTAGTTGTGGCACGCGGGGATCTTTGGCCTTTGATCTAGCTGTTTCTTGAATCACAAAGAGCAAAACATATCCTTTGGTTTTCTAAAACCAAAGTATTATATTGGTTGACTTTCTGATGTTCAGAATTTCCCATTAAAACAAAGATTCCTTGTAGTGAAGAAATTGGAAACCATGTCACTCCTGTGTAATTGCAGAAAAAGAGACTAAAACCTTCAGGTTTCCAATGCCAGCCAGGTCTGTGTTCCTCATAAAAGCTCGGGGTCACCTCTCGGTATTGCTCTCTTGTGATTATGGGTAGTTGTCAAGTTGAAAATGGTAAATGACCCTTTAGCCTTTGCTGAGAAACATTATCTATTCAATTAATGGCCCATAAAATGATTTAGGTAAAAGACAGGATGGCGATTTCTTCTTCCAAAGGAGAAAGACAATCCTGCCTCATTTACCAAACTTCAAGCTTTTAAAAGGTTTTAGGAAATGTAAAATATTACTTACCTAGGATTCTAGAAGCCACAAGAAGAAACCGGAAGCAAGGAGGCAAAGACAGACTGAAGATGCACTTTGAAGAGGAAACAACTTCATCAGCTCTTTCCTGTATATGTGAACATTTATTCCTCGTCTTTCTACAGATGATTAAGGCAAATCTGATTAGGGCAAATGTTGATATGGAATGAGGTGAACAATCATTCTGTGCACTTGAAAATTAAATGTGGAAAAAAGTGAATCTGGTCTCATGTGGGATATCCACGAGTCTTTGCTGTAACACCCACACTGTAAATCAGTACTCAATAAAAGTAATCTGAAATAGAAATGAAAGTGTGTGGGACACAGCGACACCCCCAGGTCATCCTCTAGGGGGAGCTGTACTCTGGACGTCAGACGACAGAAATTTTCATTAGTCTTCACCCCGTGAGATTAACTTTATCAGTACCTGAAGAAGCTTAGAGCATCGCTGGACCACACAGTTGAGGGAATCCACTGGCTTAAACATGAGTTTCTATACTGCAAATACCTTATAGCCTGGCTCTGGCATGAACCTCCATTTACTTCCTCAAGAAGAAGCTGGTGCACCCTCAGTGGGGCGTGTCTGTTGGTCGAGGCTGGATCCCCTGGCTGCCTTGGTTCTTTCCTGGCTGCCCCTCTGCAACTTCCTGTGATCTGTTCTGACACCAGCCACAGAAATGGTCTCTCTGTGCTTGCCCAGAGTTCTAAAGAGTTGAGGTTTGCTAGCGTTTGGAAGCCCCATTCCCCTCCCTGTGAGGTTCTCCCCACTGCTCTGCCCTTCAGTTCTCTGGTCTGTTTTATCCCAGGATCCCTCAGAGCCATGGGGTAGAAGCTGGATGTAGTGAGGGTAATGTTCATTTTCAGTGTTAGCAGAGCAGCACCCTGCTTGAACTGCACCTGAAAAATCCAACTCCTGCAAAAGCAGGAGTTATGGACTCCGGGATTCATTCAGCTATGTATCCATCTAGCCATTCATCCGTTGGTCTTTTTCTCTCACAGTAGCCAAAGCAATCCAAAGCAGACATTTGAGGACTTCTGTGGTGGTACACTGGATAAGAATCCACTTAAACGCAAGGGACATGGGTTTGATCCCTGGTGTGGGAAGATCCCATATGTAGTGGAGCAACTAAGTCTGTGGGCCACAACTACTGAGCCTGTGCTCTGGAGCCTGTGAGCCGCCACTACTGAAACCTGGGTGCCCTAGAGCCTGTGCTCCGCAACAAGAGAAGACAGCACAGTGCGAAGCCTATGCCCTGCAATGCAGAATAGTCCCCACTCGCCACCACTAGAGAAAGCCTGCGAGCAACAAGAAAGGCCCAGTGCAGACAAACAGAAAATAAAGATAAATGAATAAATAAAATCCTCTGCCTCCCATTAAAAAAAAAAAATTCTGATTATGTCATTTTCCCGAGCAAAATCTCCCCAAAGTTCCACTGTCCTTAGAACTAACCCCTTGTTTGTCTTGGACAGCATGTCACTCCTTCATTTGCCAGGTACTCATTGTGTGTTCTGCGCTCTGTGCAGCCAGGTTTGGATGCTTGGGATGGATCAGTAAAACAAGCAAATGAGATTTCCTGCATTCTGGCAAGGGGAGTTGGTTAAAAAAAAAAAAAAGAAAAAAAGCTACATAAGTAACCTATAGCTTGTTAGAAGGGGATGAGCATTATTAAAAAAAAAAGGGCGGCGGCGTGGGGTGGGGGGGGGGGCGGGAAACACTGGGCTTCCCAGGTGACGCTAGTGGTAAAGAACCCACCGATGCAGGAGATGTAAGAGACACAGGTTTGATCCCTGGGTTGGGAAAAACCCCTGGAGGAGGGCACGGCAACCCACTCCCATTCTTGCCTAGAGAATCCCATGAACAGAGGAGCCTGGAGGGCTATAGTCCATAGGGTCTCAAAGACTTGGACATGACTGGAGCGACTTAGCAGGCATGCACCCAGTGAAGGTGTGCGGGAGTGAGCTGCTTTTTAAATGAAGCCCCCTTGCTTGTCTCCTGCCCACAAGCCTCCTCATGCACCGACTACCAAGGCTCTGCCTCAGGACCTTTGCACAAGCTCTTCTGTGTCTTGCTCCTTTCCCCTATGCCCAATTTGCTCCTCCCTTCAGTCAGTTCTCTGCGCAGATGCCGTCTCCTCTGAGAAGACTTTCTAGCTGCTACATCCAAAGTCCCAACCCCAGTGCCTTCTATTCTCTTACCTGGTTCTGGTTTTCTTCGTGATACTCACCCCATTTTATCTAATTTGCATAGGTTTGTTTATCTATTGTCTCTACCCATGCAGCAGAACAGAAGCACCATGAGGTCAGGGATTTTGTATAAATTTTTTACTTTTTTTTTTTTTTTATCACCACCATCTAGTATTTATTCCTTGCTAGGTTCTGAGCTGCTGCTGCTGGGGGTGGAGGTAGAAATTGATGCAACTAATAGTAAGATATTTAGTAGAAGCTTCCCAGAAGCTTTCTCCATTAGGAGATAGTCTTTCTGTGAGCTGTTCGAGGGAGTCTGTCTTTCCACGCTCACCTTTTTCTGAGGTTCCCTGTGTATATTAGTTAAAGGTTCTGGTTACACTGCCACCAAATCAATGTGTTTTAACCTCAGCTAGAAAAGTTCGTTATCATCACAATGGCTAATATTTACGGAGCTCTTATTCTGTACTTCGTTCAATTAAATTCAGTAGCTCAGTCATGTGTGACTCTTTGCAATCCCATGGACTGCAGCACGCCAGGCTTCCCTGTCCATCACCAACTGCTGGAGCTTACTCAAACTCATGTCCATCGATTGGTGATGCCATCCAACCATCTCATCCTCTGTCGTCCCCTTCTCCTCTTGCCTTCGATCTTTTCCAGCATCAGGGTCTTTTCAAATGAGTCAGTTCTTCGCAACAGGTGGCCAAAGTACTGAACTTTCAGCTTCAGCATCAGTCCTTCCAATGATTATTCAGAACTGATTTCCATTAGGGTGGACTGGTTGGATCTCCTTGCAGTCCAAGGGACTCTCAAGAGTCTTCTCCAACACCACAGTTTAAAGCATCAATTCTTCGGTGCTCAGCTTTCTTTATAGTCCAACTCTCACATCCATACGTGACTACTGGAAAAACCATAACTTTGACTGGACAGAACTTTGTTGGCAAAGTAATGTCTCTGCTTTTTAATATGCTGTCTGGGTTGGTCATAACTTTTCTCCCAAGGAGTGAGTATTTTAATTTCATGGCTTCAGTCACCATCTGCAGTGATTTTGGAGCCCAAACAAAATCTCTCACTGTTCCAATTGTTTCCCCATCTATTTGCAATGAAGTGATGGGACCAGATACCATGATCTTAGTTTTCTGAATGTTGAGTTTTAAGCCAACTTTTTCACTCTCCTCTTTTACTTTCATCAAGAAGCTCTTTAGTTCTTCCTCACTTTCTGCCATAAGGGTGGTATCATCTTCATATCTGAGGTTATTGATATTTCTCCTGGCAATCTTGATTCCAGCTTGTGCTTCATCTAGCCTGGCATTTTGCATGACGTACTCTGCATATAAATTAAATAAGCAGGGTGACAGTATACAGCCTTGACATACTCCTTTCCTGATTTGGAACCGGTCTGTTGTTCCCTGTCCAGTTCTAACTGTTGCTTGTTGACCTGCATACAGATTTCTCAAGAGGAAAGTCAGGCGTTCTGGTGTTCCCATCTCTTGACGAATTTCCCACAGTTTGTTGTGATCTACACAGTCAAAAGCTTTGGCATAGTCAATAAAACAGTAGTAGATGTTTTTCTGGAACTTTTTTGCTTTTTCAATGATCCAGCGGATGTTGGCAATTTGATCTCTGGTTCCTCTGCCTTTTCTAAATCCAGCTTGAACATCTGGAAGTTCACGATTCATGTACAGTTGAAGCCTGGCTTGGAGAATTGTGAGCATTACTTTGCTAGCATGTGAGATGAGTGAATTGTGAGGTAGTTTGAGCATTCTTTGGGATTAGAATGAAAACTGACCTTTTCCACTCCTATGGCCACTTTTCCAAATTTGGTGGCATATCGAGTGCAGCACTTTCACAGCATCATCTTATAGGATTTCAAATAGCTCAACTGGAATTCCATCACCTCCACTAGCTTTGTCCGTAGTGATGCTTCCAAAGGCCCACGTGACTTCTCATTCCAGGATGTCTGGCTCTAGGTGAGTGATCACACCATTGTGGCATTGTGGTTATCTTGGTCATGAAGATCTTTTTTGTTTAGGTCTTCTGTGTATTCTTGCCACCTCTTCTTAATATCTTCTGCTTCTGTTAGGTCCATACCATTTCTGTCCTTTATTGTGCCCATCTTAGCATGAAATGTTCCCTTTGTATCTCTGATTTTGTTGAAGAGATCTCTGGTGTTTTCCATTCTAATGTTTTCCTCTATTTCCTTGCATTGATCACTGAGGAAGGGTTTCTTACGTCTCCTTGCTATTCTTTGGAACTCTGCATTCAAATGGGTGTATCTTTCCTTTTCTCCTTTGCCTTTTGCATATTTTCTTAGCTATTTGTAAGGCCTCCTTGGACAACCATTTTGCCTTTTTGCATTTCTTTTTCTTGGGGATGGTCTTGATCATTGCTTCCTGTACAATGTGCCCGACCTCCTTCTTCAGTTACTGTGTCTATCAGATCTAATCCCTTGAATATATTTGTCACTTCCACTGTATAATCATAAGGGATTGATTTAAGTCATACCTGAATGCTCTAGTGGTTTTCTGTACTTTCTTCAATTTCAGTCTGAATTTGGCAATAAGTAGTTCATGATCTGGGCCACTGATCTTGTTTTTTGCTGACTGTATAGAGCTTCTCCATTTTTGGCTACAAAGAATATAATCAATATGATTTTGGTGTTGACCATCTGGTGCTGTCCATGTGTAGAGAGTCTTCTCTTGTGTTGTTGGAAGAGGGTGTTTGCCATGACTAGTGTGTTCTCTTGGCAAAACTGTGGTAGCCTTTGACCTGATTCATTTTGTACTCCAAGGCCAAATTTGCCTATTACTCCAAGTATCTCTTGACTTCCTACTTTTGCCTCCCAGTCCCCTATAATGAAAAGGACATCACTTTTGGTGTTAGTTGTAGAACCGTTCAACCTCAGCTCCTTCATCATTACTGGTTGGGGCATAGACTTGGATTACTGTGATATTGAATGGTTTGCCTTGGAAACGAACAGAGATCATTCTGTTGTTTTTGAGATTGCATCCAAGTACTGCATTTTGGACTCTTTTGTTGCCTATGATGGCTACTCTATTTCTACTAAGGGATTCTTGGCCACAGGAGTAGATATAATGGTCATTTGAGTTACATTCACTCATTCCAGTCCATTTTAGCTCACTGATTCCTAAAACATTGATGTTCACTCTTGCCATCTCCTGTTTGACCACTTCCAATTTACCTTGATTCCCGGACCTAACATTCCAGGTTCCTATGCAATATTGCTCTTTACAGCATTTGACTTCCATCACCAGTCACACCCACAACTGGGTGTTGTTTTGCTTTGGCTCCATCCCTTCATTCTTTCTGGAGTTATTTCTCTACTCATCTCCAGTAGCATATTGGGCACCGACCTGGGGAGTTCATCTTTCAGTGTCCTACCGTTTTGCCTTTTCATACTGTTCATGAGGTTCTCAAGGCGAGAATACTGAAGTGGTTCTCCCTTCCCTTCTTCATTTTGCACTCACTTGCTGATAATCTCTTTATGTGCTTCAAACCTTTTCAGTCTTACCCCTCTGAGATGTATTCTGTTGTTATCCTCATTTTATAGGGAGGTTGCTGAGGCCCAAGGTCACGCTGTGGTCTGAGGCTGAGCTGAGACAGAAACCCAGCTCACCTGACTCCAGGCTTCTGTTTCACTCGCTCACAGTGCTGTCTGCTTCCAGAAGGCCCATCATTTGGAAGACAGGTTTCCATAGGCCTGCAGTCCAAGGCCCTTCCCAGCCCCTACTGAGATGCTTGGTTTCTGGGGTAGAAATTAAGCTATAGACTGCCAGGCTCCTCTGTCCATAGGATTCTGCAGGCAAGAATACTGGAATGAGTTTCAGGGAGAACTGAGTCTATCCCTGGGTTGAGAAGATCCCCTAGAGAAGGGCATGGCAGTCCACTCCGGTATTCTTGCCTGGGAAATTCCATGGACAGAGGAGCCTGGTGGCTGGTGGGCTATACAGTTCATGAGTTCATAAAAGAGTAAGATATGACTCAACAACAACAATATGTATATGTGTCTTTGTATGTGTATGTGTGTATGTGTATATGTGTGTATGTGTATATGTGTGTATGTGTATATGTGTGTATGTGTATATGTGTGTGTATATATATGTATATGTGCGTATGTACACATATATATACTCCTCCTACAAGCTTACCCCACATCTCTACGGTGTCTCCCCTGTTGATAAGCTGAGGCAGATAGTAGGTGCACCTCAGGCTTCATTCTTCTTCCTGTCCTAAGGCTCAGAAAGAGCCAGCTAGAATCTACCTGCTGTGGGCTTGCTTCCATCAGCCTGGGCCCCACAGGGTGAGGGGTTCCTGCTAAGCTCACAAGCTTTAGGGGCCCCAGAGTCCCTCTCACGTACACTTGTTTGTGGACATAGGACCTTATGAGCTATATTTTTCCTCCCATGGAAATTTCTCTAGTGCTTCTAAATTATGCATCTTGGAGACACTGTTTTGTCCTCTGTCGGAGCTTCTTTATAGGGGTGAGGGTACCGATGGGAAGGAGGCCTTGACCTCTCCCCCTAAAGGTGAGAGAGTCTGACCCTACACAAAGCAACATGCATTTGGACTTAGTTTTCATTTCGACAAAGAGGTGATGATTTTCCAAAGTGACATATAATCATTAACGTCCTAGTTGGATTGGAAAATGGATCTCTTTTTGCAGCTTCTGTGCTCAAACCACTTCATCACACTGTTGTCTTTGGGTAATTTCAATGAGAGTAGAGATTGTCTAGCAGAGTATCAGGTCTCCAATCATACGGTGGCTGGGTAAAGGACAGGGGGAGGAGAAGGAATTATGTGAATCATATTCTGTTTCCTAGAATATCTGGTTTGCATATCTATGGGGGAGCAAGGCTGGTCGATGATTCAACACCTACTTAGTGCATTCTGACCTTCTGTGGTACAGGGTTCTGTAATAGTCGGGTGACACCAGGTGTGTAAAATCTACATTTTTTTGTAAAGATATTTATTTACTTTATTTGGCTGCACTGGGTCTTGGTTTCGACACACAGGATCTTTAGTTGCAACGTGTGAACTCTCAGCTGTGGCATATGGGGTCTAGTTCCCTGACCAAGGATCAAACCCAGACCCCCTGCATTGGGAGCCTGGACTCTTAGCCACTGGGCTGCCACCAGGGAAGTCCCTAAAATCTACATTCTTAGCCACAAGGACATCGTTGATTGCAATACTGCTTCAGCGACCTAAGATTTGTATTCTGAATTAGAGCTCCTGAAAAGATCTGGTTTGGTCCTAAGAAGAACCTTCTGTTACTGAATATTAAACCCTTATTGTCTATTCTGTAGGAAGGAGATGATTCTGGTTATGATTCTTTGTCTACCTCTGCAGAGTGTGTGTGTATGTGGCTAGTTGGGCAAAATTCAAAATCAGGGACTTCCCTGGTGGTCCAGTGGCTAAGACTCTGCACTCCCAGTGCAGGGGGCCCAGGTTCAATCCCTGGTCAGGGAACTAGGACCCACATGCTGCAAATAAAAATCCCAGATACCACAACTAAGACTCAGCACAGCCAAATGAATAAATAAATGAAAATAAATTTTAAAAATGTTCAAAACGAGAAGATTCCATCTGCAGGTCCCAGGGTCCTTTGAGAGCCCAAGCAAAGGAAAAACTCAAGCGTGGTACCAGTTTATGCTCTTAAAGGATTCAAGTCTTCTGCCCTGATGGCTTCTATGACAGTGAGAATGAAACAGGAAAGCGTTAGTTGAAGATCACGGAGCCTACTGATCCTGGGAAGAAATTATTGTGATACATTAAGGATCAGGCTAGTTCAGGGAGTTCCCTGAAGGTCCAGTGGTTAGAATTCGACCTTTTAATGCTAAGGGTCTGGATTCAATACCTGGTTGGGGAATTAAGATCCTGCAAGCCTGCAAGCTGTGCTTTGAGGGAAAAAAAAAAAAAAAGGAATCAGGCTAGCTTAAGAGTTGTGAACACTGCATGTTGGATCATATTGATGGCCATTGCTTTCACCTCATGGATTCCCAATAAAAGCTTATAATTGAAATGGACATAAAAAGCAGTGCCATGTGAATTTTATAAAGCAGCTAATTTGATGTGAAATGGAAATACTTTGAAACTAAAGAGAGAACATAAAAGTCCATTCAATAAATACATCAGATAATAAAATAGATAATTTCCAGTAACCATGAGGGAGCAATGCTAAAAGAAAAATGAGATGAAGGAGGAAATATTTGGATGGAGTCACAGATGTTCTGTTAAGCGCTATGCTATACAGATGATGAAACTGGACTTGATCAGCCAAATCTAATATCAACAAATTCAATGTAAGATAAATGTAAAGGGCTTTGGTTTGTCAAATAAAAGTCAGCCTCAGAGGTACAGGGTAGGGGGGACTTAACTTGGCTGCACCTGTGCGTTAGCTTTTAGTGGCTGACCAGAGATAGTGTTAAGAAGGAATCTGAGGGGTGGGATGGGGAGGAATATGGGAGGGAAGTTCAAGAGGGAGAGATTCATGTTGAGGTTTGATAGAAAACAACAAAATTCTGTAAAGCCATTATCCTTCAAGTAAAAAATAAGTAAACTTAATTTAAAAAAAAAAAGAAGAAGGAATCTGAGGACACTGCTGAATTCCAGGGAACAGTGTGCCACGCTGATCAGCATTGTATGGTGTAGACGCAGGGAGTACATAGGCAGTGAATAGCGTAACATAAAATCATCTATGCATTTGAGTGCAATGAAAGTTCCGAATGTGTCCACAATGTGAGGGCCTCAAATCATTTGTCTATGTTAGAGGATATATAGAGGAGGGAGGTGAGGTGATCCCCAGCAAGGGTACTGTGCTCAGTACTGGGTGCTGGACTTTATGAGGGACTTTGATGGACTCCCTAGAGAGTGTGGGACCAGGGCACCTGGGATGGTGAAGTGATCTGAAACCACGTCAGAGAAGAATGACTGAAGTGCTAGGGAACGCCTGGGTATGAAAAGAATTGAGAGGATCACTTACTGCTCTGATTAGAAGAATAGATAGTTAGATACAGATATATAGACATGTATAGATATCTGTATAGACACAACTATAACTGCCATGTTGAAGAAGAACTAGGTTTATTCAGAAGGCAGAAATAGGACCAGCAAGTTGAAGTTATAAGGACTCAGATTTCCACTTAATTTAAGGAAGGACTCCTTAGTAATTTGTTTGTTTTTTTTTGCAATGAAATAGTGAGGCTCCTACTGGTGGGAGGTGTTTTAGCAGTGACCAGATGGGTTAAGAACTACCCAGGTGGTACAATGGTAAGGAATCCACCCACTAATGCAGGAGACGCAGGAGACACAGGTTTGATCCCTGGGTGGAGAATTAGTGAGTTTTTATTATTCCTGGAATAGGAAATGGTAACCCACTCCAGTATAGAATCCCATGGATAAAGGAGCCTGGTGGGCTACAGTCAGACATGACTTAGCAACTGAGCAGGCATGAAGATGGCTTAAATTGTCAATTTTTCGAGGATGTTGTAGAACAGACCAGAAGTTTAAATGAAAGGTTGTCTGAGTCCTCTAAGGTCCTCTGACTCTAAGACAAAGACTCTAAGAGATCGGGAAAATGAGAGATAGAGGGGAAGGCTGACTGGCTCTGAATGTCCACCCAGGAAGTAAGCTTACTTAAAGGTCTTAATTCCATTGCTCTGGCCTCAGAGACCCAGCACTTCTTACCTGATCATCAGAAAGCCCAGCCCTGTTTGGGTTGGTCTGCCCTCCTACTCTGCAGCCTTGCTTATCTCAGCCACTGCTGGGGCTAGTCTCCTTAGATGCCTGGTTCCCAACCCCAGGCTTACCCTGATCCTGACTTTGACACAGGCTTCGCTGACTGCCCTGAGCTTTCTGTCCAGCAACTCTCTGACAGGAAATGGGCAGATGGGGTAATACGATAGAAGATGGGAAAGTCCTGACCTATTACAACTAGAAAGTTATTATTTAGTTTTTTAAAAAAGCACATCCAAGGTAATGTTTAATTAATGTGTTGTTTCTGAGATGAAAAGTGATTTCTAATAATGTTTCAGCCTTGACTCTGTCAATATTTTAACCAAAGACTTGGATAAATATAAATAAATTTTACTTATGAAATTTGTGGACAACATGAAGTTGAAGTGGACAATAAATATATGGGATCGAAATTCCAAAACATCATACTGCTTGGCTAGGATTAGCAAATCAGATCTAAGAAAGAGAAATATAAAAGAGGTTAATATAAATTTTAACACTGGAATTTGAAAGCCCAGCTGGACAAAGTTGCATGGGAAAGACTTATAGACAGGCAGCTGTTTTGAGTAATTTGGAGCAGTATGGTCTAATAGAAAATTACAAGCCATAGATATAATTTTACATTTTCCAATAGATCTAATAATAAAAAGAATCAGACAAAATTAGTTTTGATAATATGTTTTATTGAACCAATTTATCAAAAATATCATTTCAACAACTAATCAATATAATTATTGATACCTTTACATTTTTATACAAAATCTTTGAAATCCAATGTGCATATTACACTTAGGGCATAACTCAATCCAGAAGTTAAATTCACTGGAAATACTCAACCTGTCCTTAGATTTCATAAGACTTACTGTTGGAAAAGTAGATTCACATATCCAAGTTATTTCAAACATCGGTTCAGTTCAGTTCAGTCACTCAGTCGTGTCTGACTCTTCATGACCCCATGGACTACACCATGCCAGGCTTCCCTGTCCATCACCAACTCCCGAAGCTTGCTCAAACTCATGTCCATCGAGTTGGTGATGCCATCCAATTATCTCATCCTCTGTTGTCCCCTTCTCCTCCTGCCTTCAATCTTTCCCAGCATCAGGGTCTTTTCAAATGAGTCAGTTCTTCACATCAGGGGGCCAAAATATTGGAGTTTCAGCTTCAGCATCAGTCTCTTCCAATGAATATTCGGGACTGATTTCCTTTAGAATGGACTGTTTGGATCTCCTTGCAGTCCAAGGGACTCTCAAGAGTCTTCTCCAGCACCACAGTTCAAAAGCATCAATTCTTCAGCACTCAACTCTTTATAGTCCAACTCTCACATCCATACATGACTACTGGGAAAACAATAGCTTTGACTAGATGGACCTTTGTTGGCAAAGTAATGTCTCTGCTTTTTGATATGCTGTCTGGGTTGGTCATAACTTTTCTTCCAAGGAGTCTTTTAATTTCATGGCTGCAGTCACCATCTGCAGCGATTTTGGAAACCACCCCTCCCCCCCAAATAAAGTCTCTCACTATTTCCATTGTTTCCACATCTATTTGCCATGAAGTGATGAGACTGGATGCCATGATCTTAGTTTTCTGAATGTTGAGTTTTAAGCCAACTTTTTCACTTTCCTCTTTCACTTTGATCAAGAGGCTCTTTATTTCTTTGCTTTCTGCCATAAGGGTGGTGTCATCTGCATATCTGAGGTTGATATTTCTCAATATCAATATCGATCTTGACTGGCTTGTGGCTGCCATATTGGACCATGCGGCTTAGATGATTTAGTTGGCTAGAGTTGTTTAGGAGTCTATAGTGCAATGGGGCTATTAATAATGTAAAATAAGAAAGGTACAGTATTTGGAACAAGGAAGTTGACAGCTTTGTTCTACTTCATTTCATTTAGACTTAACCACTCCCATATTCTTGCCTGGAGAATCCCATGGACGGAGAAGCCTGGTGTTCTACAGTCCACGGGGTTGCAAGGAGTCGGACACGACTGAGCGACTTAATTTTCACTTTCACTTTCAAGAGCATTTCATTCAGGAATGAAAGGGATATAGACAGGCTGGAGGGGGAATGCCTATATGTGGGTATAAGAAGTAGGTGGTGTGTGGCGGGGCATGGTTGTTACTTCCTGGTAAATGGAGAGCTGGCTGGTGGGATGAGACTTACCCAAGAACATAGGCTGAGGGCCAGCATGGAAACAGAGTTAAGAACTTTCCAGTGGTCATACAGGGGGTCCTGTGAACTAGTGGACTCCTAACTCCTGGAGGGCAACCACCTTCTGAGGGGGATACCACAGAGGATTCCAGGAATGAATGGCATTTTGGCCTGGATCAACCTCAGTCCTTTTCAAGTCTGATTTTACAAATTCCTCCCCCCCACCCCCCCCCCCACCCCTCCACCGCCGCCTTTAGAGACTATTCAAGATTCTTTTTGGCAGGACTGGGGGCAGGGGGTGGGGGTGGGGCAACAAAATAACATTTATGAGTTAGAAGGGACTTTGGAGACTGTCTATGGCTGTCAGACTCAGGTGTCTGGAAGCTGGCACTTCTCCATTATAGTCTCCAGGTGAACATAAGCCTTGTTAAAAAGAAGACTTTTTTTAGGAGAAGTTACAGGGAGCAAGGCTGTCCTTTTTTTTTTTCTCACCTGGAATGAAAGGAGCTACTCCTATTTGCCTACCAGGACTCCGGCAAGGTCGACACTGATTTCCTTCAGCGGAAACCAGTGCATGGGCGCCACCTACAGGATTTGTGGAAAAGCTACGCCTGGCTTTCAGGAAGGACAAAGGTCCCAGATACTCATCTCAGGTCACCTGAAAATTATTGTTAAAGGCTGCCCACTCCAGTATTCTTGCTTGGAGAATCCCATGGAGAGAGGAGCCTGGCGGGCTACTGTCCATGGGGTCGCAAAGAGTCAGAGATGACTGAGCGGCTAAGCACACATTCAAAAAAAGGCTGCTAACCAGCAGTTTTCCAGAGGGGCGAGGTATACCTAGGAGTAGAGAAGAGGCCATGTGCCTCTTGGATATGTCATCAGGACCTTCCTAAAAATCCCTCCCTTCTTCCTCAAAGGCCCACAGTTTGCAGAGGCTTTTCTCCTTTGGCTTTTAAATACTTTTCCTTTCAAAACATCATCATTTAGTAAAATACAATTACTAAGAGTGTTACATGAGAGAGGCAGGATGGAGAAGTGGGAACGACAACACGGGCTTTTCACCTGGACAGAACTCAGGTTGAGATCCTGACCATGAGGACACCTAATGGGTGACTACGTGCTTGGTTTCTTCATCTGAGAATAATTATGTGGTTGTCATGAGGATTAAAGACATAGACGGTCTAGTATCAAGTTCTCCAAGGCTAACTGATTAATTTTTTTTAAAGATTTTTCTTTTTTAATGTGGCTGCTGCTGCTGCTAAGTCGCTTCAGTCGTGTCCAACTCTGTGCGACCCCATGGATGGCAGCCCATCAAGTTCCTCCATCCCTGGGATTCTCCAGGCAAGAATACTGGAGTGGGTTGCCATTTCCTTCTCCAATGCATGCATGCATGCTAAGTCGCTTCAGTCATGTCTGACTCTGTGCGACCCCATGGACAACAGCCCACCAGGCTCCCCTATCCACGGGATTCTCCAGGCAAGAATACTGGAGTGGGTTGCCATTTCCTTCTCTGTTTTTAATGTGGACCATTGTTTTTTCAAGTCTTTGTCGAATTTGTCATGACATTGCTTCTGTTTCCGTGTTTTGTTTTTTTTTTTTTGGTGGAGAAGCATGTGAGATCTTAGCTCCCAGACCAGGGATCGAACCCACAACCCCTGCATTATCCGCCCACAAACTTTCCTTTTCAACTGTCGCTTACTGGTGCCTTTCTGATGGTGTTGGCCCTATTCTGACTTGCAGAATACTATGATTTGTGTCTTTGTCTCATCTCCACTTTTAGACTATATGCTTATTGTGCTGGGACTGGATTGACATGTTTAAAGTCTCCACAGCATGTGACATCCTGGTTAC
Organism: Capra hircus; assembly: GCF_001704415.2. NCBI lineage: Eukaryota > Metazoa > Chordata > Mammalia > Artiodactyla > Bovidae > Capra > Capra hircus. The sequence goes on from NC_030821.1 coordinate 48,418,122, forward strand.
CCATAGAAGGCACTTAATACGAGCTTAAAAAGTGGAAGTCCAAAGTACAGAAAGACACTGATAGGAATATCAGGGAAAATTATTGGTAATACAATAGATCTGATTGCTGGAACTATTTTTCCTATTTTCAGTAACCGTTCCAAGGGTTGTTGAAGTCCCAACGATTTCTAGGGATGATTCTACTCCACTTCCCCTGTTATATATAAACACATTCTCCAATCCCTCCCGGCTTCCACCCATTCTCCAATCCCACCCGGTTACCCCAAGTGCCTTCTACATAGAAATTCTGGAACTGGGTGGGCAACCAGCCTGTGCTTGGGGTTTCCCTAAGAGGCAGAGCGCTTTCAGTTCAGTTCAGTCGCTCAGTCGTGTCCGACTCTTTGCGACCCCATGGCTTTCCTGTCCATCACCAATTCCGGGAGCTTGCTCAAACTCACGTTCATCGAGTCGGTGATACCATCCAACCATCTCATCCTCTGTGGTCCCCTTCTCCTGCTGCCTTCAATCTTTCCCAGCATCAGGATCTTTTCTGATGAGTCAGTTCTTTGCAGAGTGCTTTACTGTTCTTTTTTCCTATACCCGAGCGCCCTCTGCTGGAAATACTCAGAAGTGATTTTCGAAACTGCTGGAATCGACACTTTCTCATTTGCTGGGAAAGATGACCCTCCCCCTGAAACCCTCTCGCTCCCCGCCCCGCCCCGGTTCATCTAGGTGAAAGATGAGTATTTCCACTTCTGTTTTGTTTTCCCTCATCCCTGCTCTCTTCCCAGACGAACTCTTTCCTGGAAGCCTGCTCTCTTCTGTCCTGTCTCACGCCTAGCTCAGGGGTCCCTACAGGGTGAAATGACAAAGGGCAGACCCTCCGCCCTTCGGAAGGGCACCTGGAAGCTCTGAGGTTACTGAACCCAGAATCAATGCTGTGAATTCTAATTCACGTTAGAAGGCTCCGAGTTTTCTAGTAACTCCCAGGAGGCCGGGAAAGCGTGGTGGGACAGTGTGGTGGAGTAAGATGTGAGTCAGCCCACAGCCAAACTGGGCTAATGCACATTGGGGTGTCAGACCCCCTTGTTAGCGAGTCTCGGATCCATCCCCGGCCCCACCCGCGACGCCCCAGCTCTGCAGTGACTGTGAGTTAAACTGGAGGCCCATTGGGCTTGTCTCTTTTGAACAGTTGAAAATACAAAGATCAAATCTGCAGATGGGAAGGGGGGGCCTCTATTGTTCATGGTTTGTATCTAAAAATAAACTGGAAACTGAGGGAGAAAACCATTCCTGGGGCTGAAAGATAAATTTCTACCATGTTGTAGAGGACATCAGATTATATAGTGACCAATATTCTCACCAGCACTCTTCCAACAAATAGTGCCTTTCTGGAGCTTCTAGAGTGGCTCAGCAGTAAAGAATCCACTCCAATGCAGGAGACACTGGTTCAATCCCTGGGTACAGGAAATCTCCTGGAGGAGAGCATGGCAACCTACTCCAGTTCTTGCCTGGAGAATGCCATGGACAGAGCAGCCTGCGGGCTACAATCCGTGGGGTGGCAAAGAGTCAGACACCGCTGAGACATCTGAGCATAACTGGTTATTTCTGTTAACATTGCCTCACTGTAGACAGAGGGCTTGCTACCAAAGCACAATTCATTAGAGAGAGAATTTGAGGATGTTTTAGGGCTGTGTTTGGTATGTAAGGAATAGTTGGTCCAAAACACACACCAGGAAGAATATTCTGGCAAAGTGGCAAGTCACTGTTGTTTGCCTGAGTACATTTTCTTCCATAGAACACTTTCCGAGCTGGTTGTGGATGCTATTTTCAGCTGTGGATTATTCTGTTTTAGTTGTTAAATGATCATTAGTATTTTCTAATACTCAGCAAAAATCCCACCTCACCACAGTTAATGAGCACAGAATCTTTCTGACCTTGAGCAGAACATTGGATTATTTAAATTGAAATATAAAAGGCGGAGAGAATTTGTGATCTGCAGTGCATCACAAAAGACTCATTAGCCAGTGATTTAATAACTCCCAGCTATTGTGCACCATCCCTTCTCTGTTGGCTTTCATCATTTGATCAATTATACATTGTACAGTGGTGGGTGAAACACATAGAACTTCATATTGATTTAGTCCAGACAAGATCATTTGTCCAGTTTCCTCTTTTCAAAAGTTATCAGTGACAATTCTTTCCTCTTTGAGAGTGGTAGAAAAATAGATGATCAATAATTCTGCCTTCATTTATATATTTGTTTTAATGAAGCCTCTAACTGTCAAAATTAGGCTGGATTTTAAGTGGACTGTCCTCCATCTGCTGAGGTTTGTACAGCAGTGTTATTCAGATGAACCGTGTTGGGATATAGGTATCAAAGGATATGCAAGACATGTTCATCAGAGGTTTTTCTGTGGACACAAATCAGGCATTCTCAAAGAGGGAGGCTTGGAATGATGGTAGGGACAATGTCACTCCAAGCAGCTGACAACTGGGATTTCCCTGGTGGTGCAGTGGTTAGGACTCAGCACTTTCACTGCCTGGCCTGGGTTCAATCCCTGGTTGGGAAACTAAGATCTTGCAAGCCATATGATTTGGCCAAAAACAAAAATGAAAAATCAAGGGATGATAACTGATTCTTGCAGGGATGGGGGGTGCCTGGGGACAAAAATATCTATGCTACTTCAACAGATAGTACGTTGGTGTGTGGCCCTCCAAAGGGACCCAGTACATAAGAGCGCACCTGTAGCATTAAAATTTCATGGTGGGGCATGACTAAGCAAAGTGTCTATTGGTGTAGAAAGGTGTGTTTAAACACTGGCGCAGCTCTCCTGGTGACATCATCATGTGACAATGAGGAGGATGACAGATTTTTTTTCTTCAACTCTTAAGGTTACTAATTCTTTAGAAATAATTTTGTGCTGGGTCTTATTTGTGGCATGCAGGATCTTCAGTTTCAGTTTGTGGGATCTGGTTCCCTGAGCAGGGATCAAACCCTGGGCCCCCTGCATTAGGAGCATGGAGTCTTAGCCACTGGACTACCAGGGAAGTCCCATATAGGCTACTCTGTATTGATTTAATTTAATTTCATTGTGATAAGAATACTTAATAGTTGGTCTACTCTCTTCCCAAAATTTTAAATGCATAATACAGCAGCGTTGAGTACAGATGCATTGTTGTACAGCAGAGCCCCACAGCTTCCTTGTCTCACTCAACTGAAACTGTCTGCCTGTTGGTTAGTAACTCCCCTTTCCCCCCCACTCCCTAGCAATCACCATTCCACTCTGTGATTCTATGGATTTGACTACTTTAGAAACCTCATATAAAAACAATCATGCAGTATTTTATATTTTTCCATGACTGGCTTATCTCACTGATAATTAAGTTTTCAAGCTTCATTCATGGTGTAGCATGAGATAGGATTTCCTTCTTCTTTAAGGGTGAATAATCTGGTATATGTATGTCTCGATCCCTGGGTTAAAAAGATCCCCCCTGGAGAAGGAAATGGCAGCCCACTCCAGTATTCTTACCTGGAAAATTCCATGGCCAGAGGAGCCTGGTGGGTTATAGTACATCGGGTCTCAAAGAATTGGATGTAACTGCATGTATATAGCATAGTTGTCTTTTTAAATGTTTATTTTATATTGGAGTATAATTGATCAACAGTGTTGTGTTAGTTTCACGCATACAGCAAATGATTCAGTTTTACATATACATGTGTCTATTTTTTTTCAAATTCTTTTCCCATTTAGTTCATTACAGAATATTGAGCCACATTCCTGTGCTATACAGTAGGTCCTTGTTGGTTATCTGTTTTAAACGTTGCATTGTGTACATGCCAATCCCAAACTCCCAGTCTATCTCTCCCTTCTGACCTCTACCCCCTAGTAACCATAAGTTGGTTCTTTAAGTCTGTGAGTCTGTTTCTGTTTTGTCAATAACTTCATTTGTATCTTCTTTTTTTAAGATTCTGCATATGAGCAGTATTATATGATACTTGTCTTTCTCTGAGTTCACTTAGTACGATGATTTCCAGGTCCATCCATGTTGCTGCAGATAGCATTATTTCCTTCCTTTTAATGGCTGAGTAATAGTCCATCATTTATATGTGCAACATTTTCTTTATCCATTCATGGTTGATGAACAGTTAATTTGCTTCCATGTCTTGGCTATTGTAAATAGTGCTGCAATTTATGCAATAGAGCATAGTTTCTCCATCCATCCTTCCATCAATGGACAGTTAGACTATTTCCACATCTTGGTCATTCATTGTCAATAGTATTGCAGTGAACATGGGAGGGCTAATCTCTCTGAGATCCTGATTTCAGTTTTCCTCTTTATATAAATACTCGGAGGTGGGATTGCTGGATCACATGGTAATTCTATTTTGATTTTTTTGAGGATCCTCCACTTAGTTTTCTATAATGGCCATACCCTTTTGCCCAACAGTGGAAAAGGGTTCCAACTTCTCCACATGGTGAACATGGTGAACACTTGTCTTTTATGACCAGCCTTTTATTGAGGATATATCCTGTGCTGGGCACTGTGCTATTCACTGTGTAGCATGATGTCATTTAATCTTCAAAAGACCAAGGGAGGCTTGGAGAGGTTAAACAAATGGGCAAGAGGAGGTGGTAATATTTAGTTAGTGTTTAACACTCTGGCTGAGGCAGGAAGCAGGCCTCAGAGTGTAGAATTTACCAGTCATTTGACCCCTGCTAAGCCTTATTTCCTCAATTATAAATTAGAAATATTGAGATCTCCCTGATGGTCCAGTGATTAAGACTCCGCTTCCACTGCAGGGGGCACAGGTTTAATCCCTGGTCAGGGAAGTAGGATCTTGAATGCCATGCAGCATGGCCAAAAAAATTAGAAATATAAATAGTACTTCTCTAAATGGTTATTGTGAAAATTATGTGAGAAAACATATCTAAATTATTAAATGTGTATAAAGTACATGTTGATTATTGCTATACTACTAATAATTTTTATTATTAAGGTATTTGCTCTTAGCCACTTCCCTTTTTATTTCAGCTGGAATTCTAATATTTGGTTTCAGTATGTGTGCTTTTTTGGCTCAAGTCCATTTCTTACATTTAGTTTCTCCCCTTGAACTGCATAAACATTAATAAATATGCCTCTAGCAATAATAAACTGACAGTTTTAGGAAATAGCCAAGGACACAAAAATACTGTTTTATAGAGGCTATTTTATGTTTCAAATATAGATTTGGCATTTGAAATATATATTCAACAAAAGGCAAAGCACTAACAAACATTTTTGGACATATATGACAGAGGATTAATGTAATTAATAGCCAGAGAGCTTTTATAAATCATTAAGAGACAGCAAATATTCCAGTAGAAAGATGGGCAAAGAGCATAAGGCAATTCATGCCAAAAAGAAATGCAAATGGCTAATAAATATGAAAAAATATTCACTCTGTAATGTTATAACCATGAAGGATCATTTTGGTTCATAAAATTGGCAAAATTTAAAATCAGAATATTTATTGCTTGTAAGGATATGAAAATTGAGCAATCATACATTACTGCTGGTGGCAGAAAATGATAAAACTCATTAATGAGAAGAATAGCGAACTTCCTGCTGGTTCAGTGGATAGGATTCTGCCTGCTAATGCAGGGGACCCCAATTAGATCCCTGGTCTAGGAAGATCCCACGCGCCGAGGAATGGCTAAGCCGGGGTGCCACAACTACTGAGCCAGCTCTCTAGAGCGCAGGAGCTGCAGCTACTGAAGGCCACGTGCCCAGAGCCTGTGCTCCGGCACAAGAGAAGCCACAGCGATGAGAAGCCTGCGCACCAAGGGGAGTAGCCCCTGCTGATGCACGTAGCACAGCCATAAATAAATCAATAAATACTTTAAAAAATAGTTGTTTCTGGAGTAAAGTTTGTATGTATCAAAATCTTTTAAAAATATGCAAGCCTTCTGGCCTAAGACTTCTAGGAAAATCTTAGATGAATTGAAAGCTGTGTTTATATAGGAATGTTTATGCAGCTGTGTTTCTAATAAAAAATTTGAAACAACCTAAATGTGCAGTAATAGCTATTACAGTTATTATTATCAAAGACCAGACTTGTTCTTGTGAGAGGGAGTTTTTTTTCAAGTGATACTGTTGAAGCCAAAAAATCAGACCCGTGGTTTATATAAGAAGAAAAATGTGCATATAGCCTTAGGAAAATACTGGAAGCACATGGCTCAAAATTTGGAAGCAGTTGTCTTTAGGTAGAGAATTACAGGTTTTTTGATTTTTCTGCAAAGAGCACATGTTACGTTTTAGTTGTTATTGCCACATTACAGACCATGGTAAACTTTCGGCATAAAGCAAGAGTAGTTTTACTGTGTTTGTGTCAAGAATCTGGAAAGGTCAGGTTGGCTTTGCTGCAACACATTTCACACCACACCTGGGGATGACTGAACAGCTAGGGGCCGGAACCACCCGAAGTCTCCTTCGCTCACGTCTGACCCCTGGGATGCTCTGATGACCAACCTGTCTCCCGGAGTGCCTTCGGGTGGCCTCTCTGTGTGGCTGGCCTCTCCCTCCCAGCCTGGCGGCCTCAGTGTAGCAGAGGGCCCCAAGTGTGCATGGTAGAGTGAGCAAGGCAGACACTGCCTTTTCTGATTTGGCTTTGGAAGTAGTGTGGTCTCACTCTGTTAGTTCTACTGAGTCAAGAGTCACCGGCCATCTATATTCAAGGGAGAAGGGACACAGACTCCATCTCTTGGTCACATTGGAAAAAAGCGAGGTGGGAGATGCCGTTGCAGTCATCTTTGGAAAATGCACACATCTTAATTTTGCAGTTAAGGAAAAAGCTCCATAAATATTATTGCATTAACTTTTTTTTTTGAAAAAAGCTTATTATAGGACTTCACTGGTGATCTAATGGTTAAGAATCTGCTTGTCAATGCAAGGGACACAGGTTTGATCCTTGGTTGGGGAACTAAGATCCCATGTGCTGAGGAGAAGCTTAGCCCATGCACCACACCTACTGAACCCACAGCAGCAATTACAGAAGCCCTGGTACCTAGAGCCTGTGCTTCGAAATGAGAAACCATGGCAATGAGAAGCCTGAGCACTGCGATGAAGAGGAGCCCCGGCTTGCTGCAAGTAGAGAAAGCGGGCGTGCAGCAATGAAGACCCAGCACAGACAAAAACGAAAAAAAACCTTTTATAAAGCTTATTATAAAATACCTATGAGCCTAATTAGCTGAGATCTGAAGTGGAAAACCATTTGGCATAATTGAGACCAACCTTGCTAAACATCTGTGTATTGTTCCTCATGTCCTGGGTGAGTTTCCTGTCCTTGATATGTTCCTGTGTGTGGTCACAAGGGTAGAAGTGGGGATAAGTAGGTGTAGGGCTGTCAGGTACAATACAGGGGGGACTTCCCTGGTGGCTCAAATGATAAAGAATCTACCTGCAAGGCAGGAGGCCCGGGTTCGATTCCCTGGGTTGGGAAGATCCCCTGGAGAAAGGAATAGCTACCCACTCCAGTATTCTTGCCTGAAGAATCCCATGGACAGAGGGGCAGCCTCAATAAAGGGCATCCAGTTAAATTTAAATTTTAGATAAATACCAAATAAATGTTTATCATAAGTCTGTCCCAAATTTTGCACTGGCCATCCTTGTGCTATACAGTTATTCATTGTTTGAAATTTAGATCTAATTGAATGTCTTACATTATTGTTTTGCTAAGCCTGGCAGCCTGATTAGGGGGACCTGGGGAGAGGAGCCTGATGGACTGTTGTTCCCTTCAGACTCCCCTCGGTCAGTCAGGGAAGGGAGGAGTTTTTGGCAGTGGTGTGGGATTCTATTTTCAGCGTGGGCATCAACACTCTCAGAATAGAAGAGGGTGAGAGATGGGGTGAGGGAAAGAATGTTTTCCAACATGTGAGGGGAATTAGCCTGCAGAGACTGGAAACCTGGATTTGATTCCTGGACTTGTTGAAAACTCACTATGACCTTGGGCAAGTCACTAAATCCTTCTATGGCCAAGTCTCTTGGTGAATCATTCTAGCTTGATATAGGGTTGTGGAGAGGATGAATGTGAGATGAGTAAAATTATTTCAAGATCTTTAGAAAAGCTTGGGGCTGGTTCGTTCTCACTCTGAACCTGGGCATACCTGGGGGCTCGTCTCCGCAAGCTCTCTCATGTAATCACTGTTCTTAACCAAAACATCACACCAAAATGTTGTTGTTGCTTTTTTAAATCCATCAACGTCAGTCCCACTAGAAGCTACATGAACTCGGACAATAGCAGAAGGTCTTGTTAATTAAAGAGTTGAATGTGTTATTAAGTTCTTTTTCTTCCTCTTCCTTTACAGACTGTGACTTAATATTGTAAGTCAACCAAATGTCAATAAAAAAGAAAAGCTTAAAAAAAGAAGTTATATTCTTCTCTGTTAAACTGTGTTTCCAGTAGCTAAAACTGAAACTAGTGAATATATATATGCCTGTTGCAGCTATGCAGGATCCTTTCCTACCTAGCAACTGACAAATAACAACAAAAAAAGAAGAAAAACCTTTGCCATTGGCCAGATCTCTTTTTGGTGAGGTAATTAGGGCAAAACTTATATTAATCAGGAGCCCATTTTCTGAAATCTTCAAAATCACCCCATCTCCAATTCTATCTTTTAGCACTTGGAGCATTGTTTAGTGAGCACTCTAATATTTGCCGAGTGTTGATAAAACAAGCCACTAAAAAACACGTTAAATTTATTAAAAATAAATTCAAACAATTCTAAGGATACCCTGAGGCAGGTATACATGCAGCTCAGTTTCTTATTTCTGTATTTCTTATTTCAGATGCAGTCTTTTATTTATTTATTTATTTATTTATTTTTATTTATTTATGTTTAAACTGCCTGTTTTGTATTGGAGTATAGTTGACTAACAATGTCGTGATAGTTTCAGGTGTACAGCAAAGTGGTTCAGTTATACATACACATGCATTTATTCTTTTTCAAATTATTTTCCTGTTTAGGTTGATATAAGATATTGAGCATAGTTCCCTTTGCTTTCCAGTAGGTCTTTGTTGGTTATGCATTTTATTTTTTTCAATTTTTCTATTAGGATATAGCTGATTAACAATGTTGTGATAGTTTCAGATGAACAGCGAAGGATCTGAGCCATCCATATACATGTCTCCATTCTCCCCCACACTCCCTCCCATCCAGGCTGCCGCATAGCACTGAGCATAGATTCATGTGCTACCAGCAGGGCCTTATTGGTTATCCATTTTGCATGTAGCAATGTGTACATGTCCATCCCAAACTCCCTAATTATCCCTTCCCCCTACCTTTGCCCTCAGGTAACCATAAATTCTTTCTCCAAGTCTGTGAATGTGTTTCTGTTTTGTAGTAAGTTCATTTGTGTTCTGTTTTAGATTCCACGTGTAAGCAATATTCTGTTTTTCTCTCTCTGACTTACTTCACACAGTATGACAATCTATATGTCCATCCATGTTGCTGCAAATGGCATTATTTCATTCTGTGCAGTGGCTGAGTGATTGTATATATGTACCATATCTTCCTGATCCATTCCCCTCTTGATGAACATTTAGGTTGATAGAGAGTCTTGGCTATGGTAAACAGTGCTGCAGTGAACATTTGGGTGCGTGTATCCTCTCAGACCACGTTTTTCCCAGATGCATGTCCAGGAGTGTAGCCTTTTAGATGCAGCATATATGTCTAGGACTATGGCTGAGGTCTGGCAATATCCTTAGCTGTAGAGGAAAGTTGAATACATATGTGTTTTTTTTAACCAATATTTTTAAAAATTTATCTTAATTGGAGGCTACTTACTTTACAATATTGTGATGGTTTTTGCCATACATTCACATGAATCAGCCATGGGTTTACATGTGTTCCCCATCCTGACCCTCCCTCACACCTCCCTCCTCATCCCATCCCTCAGGGTCTTCCCAGTGTACCAGCCCTGAACACCCTGTCTCATGCATCAAACCTGGACTGGTGATCTATTTTACATATGATATATGCTATTAATATAAAAACATTATATGATGCCTAGATGGAGATGTTAATGTTAAACATAAATTATCACAATTAAAGAAATAAACATTTTTTAAAAAATTAGGGATCAAGGATGTATGCTCATTTCACTAGAAACTTAAACAATTGCATTCACAAAATAATCTTCATAATCATAGCTTTACCATATCTAGAGAACATATTAAAAGTGTTCTGGGAAACCCACTAAAGTCATTTCCCTTTGAAATTTTTTATTGGTGATTTGTGGGCTATTTTATGATGACTGAGATTCCACTTAGACTATATCTAGATTTCGCTTATCTTGCTTGAATATTAGATCCTTATGGAGATGAGATCATGTTCATTTTGTTCTCTGGGTCCTGTAATAATTGACTCAGTAAATAATTGACTCTTAATAAATACTTGATAAGCAAATGAATAATTTGATGAATAGTAGTTTTTCTTCATTTCTTTTTTTTTTTTTTTTGAGATGGATAGTTCTTAAACTTGGGTCTTATAACTGTGGCTCAGAGAGGTTAAATAAATTCCTCGAGGTCACACGGTAAAGATGGCACAGGGGTTCCAACTCCAGGATCCCAAGGCCATCGTAAGTATTATGTTCAGTTGCCTATTATGGTTAATTGTTATGTTAAATTGCCTTTTAAAATGATATATACATACACATGCATCTATGTATATATGTATATATACATATATAAAATGGAGGTATATATTTAATACAAAATATTAAATGTCTTAGAATTCAGAGCTATCATCTCATGATACGGGTAATTAGAGGAGGTTTGGGGAAGGGGCTGGGATTTGAAATGGGCCTTGACGGATGGGAAGCGTTTCAATAAAACACTTCAGTAGAATGGAAATGGAGCATCTCATTAGGGGAGCAGGATAAGCAAGGTGAAGAGGTGGGAAGAGTTCCTGCAGGAAAGGAGTGAGGAGTGAGTACACCTGGGAGCAGATGGGGGAATGGTCTCATAACCCAAGGTCTCGTGTTTTATTTCCATCGTGTATACCAGTATGTCATGCATGTCAATAAAGAGGAGTCTAAACAGACTTAACAGCAGTGAATTATGGATAATTATAGTATGCTAATCTCTTGAAAGTGTTCTGGAGAATTAAAATTCTTTTCTCCGAGAGCGTTTATCTTTGGGCCTGAACCATTTCAAGTGCTTTCTACTGCTCTTTCAAGAATGTAATTCCTTCCCATCTCCTTGCCGTCTGTTCCACTATCGTGGGGCACACAGATGACGTGGGGGGGACGCAGGCGGCCCTGGCAGTCTTGGCTCTGCAGCCCGTCTTGGGGGACCTGTCTGGGTTTCCTTTGCTTTCCCAGGACACAGCACAGAGATCTGGGCTCCATGTGAGCCTGGTCATGGCCAGCAGGCTGGCCTCAGCAGAAAACATTTCCTGTAAAAGGTAAAGCTAATATTCTTAATGGCCACATTGGAAGGGTTGTTAGCTACTTCCCACAGTGCCTGCCTATGCAGATGAGTTCTGATTATTGATAACAGTACATTCCTGGGATTAGAAGGATGTCTTCAGGGGTTGCTGGAGAGGACAAACCGAGAGCTGTCTTTTAAATCTAATTGTGCACCGCTTCTACCTGAAAACAGTTTAAAAAGTTTTCATTTCCTAAATATGGATTATTAGCATTTTGTCCTCCCTGCTCCAAGGGCTGTGTAAAATCCTGGTGGATTTGAGACACTTGACAAAAGAAGAATTTCATTCTACTTATTTATCTTTGCTCTTAAAACTTTTTTTTCATGACTCTTCTTTTTTAAAAATTATTTTATTATATTTTATTTATTTACTGCTGTGCTGGGTCTTTGTTGCTCTTCATGGGTCTTCTCCAGTTTCCACAAACAGGGGCTTCTCACCGCAGTGGTTTCTCTTGTTGTGGAGCATGGGCTCCAGCAGTTATGGTACACAGGCTTAGTTGCTCCGAGGCATCTGGAATCTTCCCGGACCACAGATCAAATCCTTGGCCCTTTCATTGGCAAGTGGTCTCTTTACCACTGAGCCACCAGGGAAGCCTCTCATGACTCCTCTTTTTTTTTAAAAACAACAACAACTGTGTTTTCATTCTTTTTTATCCTGTATTGTCAGGAGTGGGGGTTGTATTTTAGTTTTTTTTTCTAAAAATATCAATTTACCATTAAATCTGGAGCTAATTAATCAGTATTAGCATACAAGTCGTTTATATTGATGGATTTTTCCTTTATAATAATTTTTTGGGAGTCTGTACCTGATGATGGTACAGATATTAAAAAAGCCTGAGAGGGACTTCCCTCGTGGTCCTGTGGTTAAGATTCTGCCTTCCAGTGCCAAGGGCAGGCTTTTGAACCCTGATCGGGGACTAAGATCCCTCATGCCGAAGGGTGCAGCCAAAAAGTAAAAAAAAAGAAAAAAAAAGGCCTGAGAATTCATTCTTAAAAAGGAAGCATTTCTCTTATTTCCTTAGCTGTTCATTTCTTGTTCACAGAAGCCCTGAAAATGATAGATTGTTCCTTGGATATCATTTCAGAGGCTTTTACAGCCCATTTAAGGGTGTGTGTGTGTGTTTATCCTTTTAAATATTACACACACACTCAAAGGATGGCTTGCACATGCACCTTGCATGTGGGACCTTAGTACCATGACCGGGGATCAAACCTGAGCCCCCTTCATGGAAGCTTGGAGTCTTGGACCATTAGGGAAGTCCTGTACCGTGCTTTTTGAATTACACTTTTTTATTATATTATAGACAGAACTGCCTGATTTGTTAAACGATCTACACAGTATTCAATTTGGCAGCCCACTCCAGTGTTCTTGCCTGGAGAATCCCAGGGACAGGGGAGCCTGGTGGGCTGCCGTCTATGGGGTCGCACAGAGTCGGACACGACTGAAGCGAGTTAGCAGCAGCGGCAGCAGCAGCAAGCAATTCTTTAGCCAGACATTTTGTTGTTTCAGTGAAAATTCTTGTATAAACAGTATTTGTTATAGGTGTGAGCATAACTGTTGGATCAATTTCTAAATCTGCAATTTTGAGACCAAAAAACATGCATTAAACATTTTGATAAATATTTCCATATAGTGCCTCCAAAGAAGTCATATAAATTTATGTTTTCACCAACAAGGTGGTAAATTGCTAGTTTGCTCCTTTTCTCACCAACATGGTGTGTCATCAGGTTTTTGGTATTTGCTAATATGAAAGTCATGATGGTATCTCATTGTAGTTATAATTATTTTTCTTATAAGCAAAATTGAACATGTGTTTTTATGTATAAAAGATCTTTGTATCTCTTTTGTATAAACTGTTTATCTACTCTTCTACCTATTTTTGGTGACTGATCTTTTTCTTACTGATTTTAGGCATTCATTGTACATTAATGAATTACTTGTTTATTGTCTGTGATATTTGTGGCACTTATTTTTTTCATATTTTATTCTTCCTTTTGATTTCATTGATTTTTTTTTTTTCATGGCTTTTGGATGCTGTATCTTACTAAAGCTTCCCCAATTCTGAGATTATTTTTAAAAATCTTCCTTGTTTTCTTCTCATACTTTTGTGTGTATATGTGTGTGTGTATTTACATTGAAATCTTTGATTCATTTAGAATTTAGTTTGGTATATAAATAAAGTAGGGATCACTTACTTTATTTTTTTTCAGATGGCTACTCATTTAGCACAGTATTATTTGTTGGTTACTCTTTTGTTTCCTTGCTTATTTGAAAGCCAGTCTTTATAGTATACTAAATTCCTGAATGAATTTGGGTTTATTTCTAGACTGTTCTGTTCCATTGATGATCTCAAGGAAATCTGACAACTTTTAAGGAATTTTTGTAAAATTATTCATAATTTAATTTATGTACAGTGTTTCTTATCAGTTTTTTAAGAGATTTGATTTCTGGTTTGTTAAAATTCCTCAAAGACTTTTAGATCTGTCAATGTTTTAAGTCCAACTTTCAGCCCAAAGAAGCCTCCATTGTGTGCTGGTGAAAAATTGTGGTTTCCCGTGCAGACATTATGTCTGAAAACAAAACATTTCACATTTGTTTTATTAATGCTCTTCCTTGTTTTCTGTTTTGTCATTTAAAATTGAAATATATTGATGAAAATTACAATTGTCAGCATTATTATGCCTCGTTACCTTGTCATGAAAGATGAAACTTTCAAGTCTTTACATTTTCCTCGGAGTTAAAATTTTTTAAATTGTGGTGAAATAGACATAACATAATGGAGAAGGAAATGGCAACCCACTCCAGTACTCTTGTCTGGAAAATCCCATGGACGGAGGAGCCTGGTAGGCTGTAGTCCATGGGATCGCTAAGAGCCAGACACAACTGAGCAACTTCATTTTCACTTTCATGCACTGGAGAAGGAAATGGCAACCCACTCCAGTGTTCTTGCCTAGAGAATTCCAGGGACGGGGGAGCCTGGTGGGCTGCTGTCTATGGGGTCGCACAGAGTCGGACACGACTGAAGTGACTTAGCAGCAGTAGCAGACATAACATAAAGTTGACCAGGTTAACCATTTCTAAATGTATTTAGTTCCGTGGCACTAAGTACCTTCACATAGTTAGGCAACCATCACCACTGACCATTTACTTTTTAAAATAAATGTATGGCTTGTCTTTCAAAAGACAGAAATCACCTGAGAATGGTATGTGGAATCCTTGGGAAACAAAAGCCGGTCAGTAATTTGAAGCTGATGTGCACAGTGTCTTTCTGGAGCACAGACGCGTTCTATAAAAGGAATGTATTTCTTGGCTCTAAATCCCGATACAGTAAAACTGGCCATTTAGAAATTGATCTGAAACTCAGTTCTTAAACTGTCAGATTCAGCCTGAGCTCAGAGTCAAACTCTGGCCTCTACCCTTCGTGACTGTTAGGACCATGGGACACGTCAGCACCCTCTGCTTAGTTGCTATGGCCTTCTTTGTGCGATTGTCAAGGCCCAGTGCTTTTCTCTTTTTTTGGATGAGATTCTCCAAATATTATTTAGATAAATGGATAAATATGTCTTTCACACCATCTGAATATGTATGTCCTGTCCCCCCCTCACCTTCTCATCTTGCTTCAGGTGTCAATGAGCCAGCTAATGTGGGAATATCTTTTTTCTAATTGCATGTAGGCATATGCCAGTAGTGCTCTGAATGGAGGTGCCAGCCCGCTATATTGCTGCTCACTGCCGCTTCCTAAATATCCAGGCAGGACTCTCCATCCTTCTGAGTGGAGAGGCGCTTTCCCAAATTGCAGTGTTGGAGGGCCATATGTTAATGAAAGGGGGCAGGAGGGAGTCAATTAAAGGAAGCTCTTGGCCTCTTTCCTGGGAGGAGTGAGAGCTTTGAGCTGGATCCGGAGCAGCTGTGCAAAATCCTGACCCTCTGCCCGTCCAAGCGGCCTCTTTTCAGCAGATTGCTGCTGTAAGAGAAAAGGAAGGGCCATCATTGTTCCATTCTCCTTTGCTCTTGCATCCTATTTTGTGCATTCTCTTTGACTGTGCTTATTTGCATAACTTGTCTCACAAAAGTTAAAAATTGTCATCCCATTATGGAAAATGGTAGGACACAGTGGATTATATGTGTCACTGGAATTAATCTTTGCATCAGAAAAGAATGAGGATTTCTCCAGTCTCCACTTTCTAAAGCATGCTGAGAAGACGCTACAGAGAGGAAAGAAAAAAAAAATTGGAACGAGCATTAAATGAACCAATGAAAGTCAGTAGGTGCAAGAAACATGCTAGAGTCATGACTTGGTTTGTTTGTTTTTCTATAGTTGACTTGAAGCTAAATTAGTTAGTTTTTCTCATCTGTAAAATGAGAATAAGGGACTTCCCTGGTGGGTCAGTGGTTAAGAATTCTCCTTCCAATGCAGGGGATGTGGGTTTGATGCCTGGGTGTGGATCTAAGATCCCACATGCCAAGGGGCAACTAAGCCTGTGTACTGCTACTAGAGAGAAGCTGGTATGTGGCAAAGAAGATCCTGTGTGCCGCAACTAAAACCCAATGCAGCCAAAATAAATACATAAATAAAAATGAGAATAATAATAGTATCTTTCTGGTAGGGTTGTGGTGAGGATTAAGCAATTTAGCAGAGGGCCTGGGACTGAATAATCTAAGTCCTTGCTAGAATTATCAGTATTATCATTATTACCATCATTTCTTGGTCTGTCTTTGATACATTCTGAGACATTGGCCATTTTATGTTTTCCTTCTGTTGGGGCATTGCTTCCACTTCTTCTCAAGAGGCAAACACTACGACGATCCCTCTCTCACTGTGAAACAAAATACAACAAAATAGTTAAGTTGCTTCAGTCTTGTCTGACTCTTGGCGACCCCATGGACCATTGCCCATCAGGCTCCTCTGTCCATGGGACTCTCTAGGCAAAATACTGGAGTGGGTTGCCGTTTCTTCTTCCAGGGAATCTTCCTCAAACAGGGATTGAACCTGAGTCTCTGATGTCTCCTGCATTGCAAGCAGATTCTTTACCCGCTGAGCCATCACGGAAGCCCATCAAAGAAGGAAGGTTATGAGCTAATTTACGTTTTGAATTGTCCCAGTTGCTGAGTGGAGCGTGAACTGAAGGTAAAGAGTGAAAGCAGAGGGAGCATTTGGACACTGATGGCACATTGGGGTTTTTCTAGTTTGGTACTTCCTTGACTTCTGAATTCTGTGAACTGTTAATGTAGAAGAGAAATTTTGGGCAACCAGCATAGTGATGCTATTTGTACCTTTGCCTTGAGAGTCACAAAATCAAAAGCAACAACTACTATCATCTCAAACAACCACCATTTCATAGAAAAGTGGAGATTCTAACAGTGAAAAGGTTGTTGTTTTTCAGTCGCTCAGTTGCGTCCGACTCTTTGCGACCCCATGGACTGTAGCATGCCAAGCTTCCCTGTCCTTCACCATCTCCCAGAGCTTTCTCAAACTTAGGTCCATTGAGTTGGTAATGCCATCCAACCATCTCGTCCTCTGTCTCCCCCTTCTCCTGTCTTCAATCTTTTCCAGCATCAAGGTCTTTTCCAGTGCCAGCTCTTTGCATCAGATGGCTAAAGTTTTGGAGCTTCAGCTTCAGCATCAGTCCTCCCAATCAATTTTCAGGATTGATTTCCTTCAGGATTGACAGGTTTGATTTCCTTGCTGTCCAAGAGACTCTCAAGAGTTGCCTCCAACACCACAGTTCAAAAGCATCAATTCTTTGGTGCTCAGCTTTCTTTTTGGTCCAACTCTCACATCCAGACATGACTACTGGAAAAACCATAGCTTTGACTAGATGGACCTTTGTTGGCAAAGTGATATCTCTGCTTAGGGATGATTAATTTTGTGTAGTCTCAGAATTAAGAGTAACTTTGAAGTTCAATAAAGGTAGGGTTGGGGGATATATTGACATTGTTCCTTTTTTTTTTTTTTTGCCGTTTTATCTTGGATTAAAGTTTGTCCTAGCTGCACTTGTATTTAGGAACCACTGATCTAGTTCACCTTTCCAGTTTTGACAGAAATCCCAGTTACAGCATCCATGACAGACGGTCTTCTAGCTTCTGCAGGAATATTTCCCTGGGGGGATACACACCGTCTTACCAGGCAGCCAATTCCATTGTGGGAGCATCCTAAAGGCTAGAAGCTTCACTGCCACCTCCACATCCTAGCCTGTCCTCTGGATGTGTATGTGTGTGCGTGCATGTATGTTAAGTCACTTCAGTCGTATCTGACTCTGCGACCCTGTGGACTGTAGCCCACCAGGCTCCTCTGTCCCTGGGATTCTCCAGTCAAGAACACTGGAGTGGGTTGCCATTTCCTTCTTAACTGGATGTGCACAGACCAGAGCGAATCTCTCTTCAGCATCTCAGTGTCTCAAATACCAAAAGGTATCAGTCATGTCTACCTGTTTCAAAAGGCCTACATTTCTAGTTCCTTTAACTAATTCTAACTGGATACACAAAATTAGAGATACCAAGGGAACATTTCATGCAAAGGTGGGCTCAATAAAGGACAGAAATGGTATGGACCTAACAGAAGCAGAAGATATTAAGAAGGGGTGGCAAGAATACACAGAAGAACTGTACAAAAAAGGGCTTCACAACCAAGATAATCACGGTGGTGTGATCACTCACCTAGAGCCAGACATCCTGGAAAGTAAAGTCAAGTGAGCCTTAGAAAGCATCACTACTAACAAAGCTAGCAGAGGTGATGGAATTCCAGTTGAGCTATTTCAAATCCTGAAAGATGATGCTGTGAAAGTGCTGTATTCAACATGCCAGGAAATTTGGAAAACTCAGCAGTGGCCACAGGACTGGAAAAGGTCAGTTTTCATTTCAATCCAATGCCAAAGAATGTTCAAACTACCGCACAATTGCACTCATTTCACATGCTAGTAAAGTAATGCTCAAAATTCTCCAAGCCAGGCTTCAGCAATACGTGAACCGTGAACTTCCTGATGTTCAAGCTGGTTTTAGAAAAGGCAGAGGAACCAGAGATCAAATTGCCAACATCTGCTGGATCATCACAAAATCAAGAGGGTTCCAGAAAAACATCTATTTCTGCTTTATTGACTATGCCAAAGCCTTTGACTGTGTGGATCACAAGAAACTGTGGAAAATTCTGAAAGAGATGGGAATACCAGACCACCTGACCTGCCTCTTGACATGGAACAACAGACTGGTTCCAAATAGGAAAAGAAGTATGTCAAGCCTGTATATTGTCACCCTGCTTATTTAACTTCTATGCAGAGTACATCATGGGAAACGCTGGGCTGGAAGAAGCACAAGCTGGAATCGAGATTGCCAGGAGAAATATCAATAACCTCAGATATGCAGATGACACCACCCTTATGGCAGAAAGTGAAGAGGAACTAAAAAGCCTCTTGATGAAAGTGAAAGAGGAGATTGAAAAGGCTGGCTTAAAGCTCAACATTCAGAAAACTAAGATCATGGCATCTCGTCCCATCACTTCATGGGAAAGATGAGGAAACAATGGAAACAGTGTCAGACTTTATTTTGGGGGGCTCCAAAATCACTGCAGATGGTGACTGCAGCCATGGAATTAAAAGATGCTTACTCCTTGGAAGGAAAGTTATGACCAACCTAGATAGCATATCAAAAGCAGAGACATTACCTTGCCAACAAAGGTCCGTCTAGTCAAGGCTATGGTTTTTCCAGTGGTCATGTATGGATGTGAGAGTTGGACTGTGAAGAAAGCTGAGTGCTGAAGAATTGATGCTTTTGAAGTGTGGTGTTGGAGAAGACTCTTGAGAGTCCCTTGGACTACAAAGAGATCCAACCAGTCCATTCTCAAGGAGATCAGCCCTGAGTGTTCTTTGGAAGGAATGATGCTAAAGCTGAAACTCCAATACTTTGGCCACCTCATGCAAAGAGTTGACTCATTGGAAAAGACTCTGATGCTGGGAGGGATTGGGGGCAGGAGGAGAAGGGGACGACAGAGGATGGGATGGCTGGATGGCATCACCAACGCGATGGACATGAGTTTGGGCAAACTCTGGGAGTTGGTGATGGACAGGGAGGCCTGGTGTGCTGTGATTCACGGGGTCACAAAGAATCAGAGATGACTGAGCGACTGAACTGAACTGAACTGAACTGGATACAAACTAGGAAGATAGAAACACACAGTGTATGCAATGAAAGTTCTAAGATTGCTGCTCTGTTACCACTCAGCAGACTTTCAGTGGGTGTTTGGTGTCTGTTCTGCTGTCTAGTCCCACACACAGGAAATAGAAAGTTAGAAGGAAAGTCTCCCTTTAAGCAGATTTGAAGGCTAGCTACTTGGACATCTATTTTAGAATGGAGGCAGGGGGAGGAATTTAACTCTGCACACAGATCTTGATCTCATAACCCCGCTCTGGGCATTAACATCATTTGTTTAAGAGAGACCTGGATTTAGGGGACAAATTAATTCATGTTCAAAGCTTTAAGGCTTTAAAAAGAATCCAGCCCTGCTGGTGAGTAATGTCAGGGAGACTATTCCTGACTTAAAGGGAATGTAGCTTTGAATTAAGGCTTGTGAAGGCATCTAGTGTTTTACTGGCTACTCAGTAAAGGTTTATTTCATTTCTTTCCTTTCTCCCTTCCTGTCTCTTTTTCCTCCTCCTCCCCTCCTTCCTCCTTCCTCTTCTTTCAATCTGTTGTTGTTTAGTTGGTAAGTTGTGTCTGACTCTTTCCCACCCCATGGACTATAGCCTGCCAGGCTCCTCTGTCCATGGGATTTCCCAGGCAAGAATACTGGAGTGGGTTGTCATTTCCTACTCTGGGGGATCTTCCTGACCCAAAGATCAAACCCATGTCTCCTGCATTGGCAGGCAGATTCTTTATCACTGAGCCCTTGAATCTGTTAAGAGAGTATAGTATTTTGTATCTTCATCTTGTCAAAGCGTGAGTAGATTTGTTAAATATCTGGTTCAAACTTGATAGTCCTGTGACCCTTATATACTTATGACAAAAATACATTCCTTTAAGATAGTCCTCTAAGAATGCAGTTTCCTAAGTTTTGTACATATTGGACATTTAGTTCAGTTCAGTTCAGTTCTGTCACTCAGTCGTGTCCAACTCTTGGCAACCCCATGAATTGCAGCACGCCAGGCCTCCCTGTCCATCACCAACTCCCAGAGTTTACCCAAACTCATGTCCATCGAGTCGGTGATGCCATCCAGCCATCTCATCCTCTGTCATCCCCTTCTCCTCCTGCCCCCAATCCCTCCCAGCATTGGAGTCTTTTCCAATTCTTCGTATGAGGTGGCCAAAGTATTGGAATTTCAGCTTCAGCATCAGTCCTTCCAATGAACACCTAGGAACTGATCTCCTTTAGGATGGACTGGTTGGATCTCCTTGCAGTCCAAGGGACTCTCAAGAGTCTTCTCCAACACCACACTTCAAAAGCATCAATTCTTCAGCACTCAGCTTTCTTCACAGTCCAACTCTCACATCCATACATGACTTCTAGAAAAACCATAGCCTTGACTAGACAGACCTTTGTTGGCAAAGTAATGTCTCTGCTTTTTAATATGCTATCTGGATTGGTCATAACTTTCCTTCCAGGGAGTAAGCGTCTTTTAATTCCATGGCTGCAATCACCATCTGCAGTGATTTTAGAGCCCCCGAAATAAAGTCTGACACTGTTTCCTCTGTTTCCCCATCTATTTCCCATGAAGTGATGGGACGAGATGCCATGATCTTAGTTTTCTGAATGTTGAGCTTTAAGCCAGCCTTTTCACTCTCCTCTTTCACTTTCATCAAGAGGCTTTTTAGTTCCTCTTCACTTTCTGCCATAAGGGTGGTGTCATCTGCATATCTGAGGTTATTGATATTTCTCCTGGCATTAAGAATCCTAAATATAAAAGACAAGGTTCTCTTAGTTTAGATGTTTATATAATAAGCAAAGTCATAGGCAAAGGATGAAAAAAGTTCCATTTGGGGGCGCAGATAGCCCCTGTGAGGTAGTGGGACTCCTAACTTGCCTGTATGCTTCTAACAATTTTGCTTTTTTCATCTTCGAATGCCATGTTGTTGTTGTTTAGTCACTCAGTCGTGTCCGACTCTTTGCAAACCCTATAAACTGTAGCCCGACAGGCTCCTCTGTCCATGGCATTTTCTAGCCAAGAATACTGGAGTGGGGTGTCATTTCTTTTTCCAGGGGATCTTCCCAACCCAGGGGTCAAAACTGTGTCTCTTGCATTGGCAGGCAAATTCTTTACTACTGAGCCACCAGGGAAGCCCATCAGATGCCATACACTTGAATTTTTTTAAAGGTATAGGATGATGATTCTATCTTCTCTGTGGGTAACATTTTTGTCAAGATAAAGTGTGACCAACTCTTGACTTGAATCCCAGTGTGTCTGGTGTGAAACTTGAACTCCTTTTTCTTTCTTTTTAATTAATTTATTTTGGCTCTGCTGGGTATCTGCTGCCGTGAGTGGGCTTTCTCTAGATGCAGAGAGCTGGGGCTACTCTCCAGTTGTGGTGCTCGGGCTTTTCACTGGGGTGGCTTCTCTTTTTGTGGAGCACAGACTCTAGAGCTCAGGTTCAGCAGTTAGGGTTAACCCTAACCCAGCCCTAACCCTAACCCTAACCCTAAGCCTGTGGTGCACAGGCTTAGTTGCTCCACGACATGTGGAATCTTCCCAGACCAGGGATTGAACCTATGTCCTCTGCATTGGCAGGCAGATTCTTAACCACTGGACCCCCCGGGGAAGTACTGAACTATTTGTTTTTGTTAGAAATGACCTGGAATATCTTTGTCTTCAGTGTTCACTACTAATGTTGTTGGGCACTTGTTTAGGTGACAGAGGGAGCAGGTCTTAGGGAGGGTGCAAGTGGCCAGGCTCAAACCAACCTCTTCTAGGAAAACCTTCCTGACTTTGAAACTGCCTTCACTATACAGCTGTTACTTGCATTTCATTTGGCCTGTGGACTGTTGTCTGTGTAAGATCTGTGATTACAGTTCACCATGGATCTTCTGTCTACTGAGCTGGGGTGGTGGGTTCCTTGGATGATAGGGTTAATCTGCAGAGTTCTGAGGCAACCATCCACAGACTGAACTTTCCCACTTAGCATTTTCTCTGGTGAATGCTTCAAAGTTGCAAAACCCACTCCTTCCCGTGAAGAATTTGCTATCATTTTGGGCTTTCTGTCCACTGTGGAGATGCTAATTCTGCAAGTGTAATGTCAAGAGCATGTTTGCTATTTTAAGCGAAGACATGGAAGTAACCTAAATGTCCATCAACAGAGGAATGGATAAAGAAGATGTGATGTGTATGTGTGTGTGTATATATATATATAATGGAATACTACTCAGCCATTAAAATGAATGAAATAATGCCATTTGCAGCAACATGGACGGGCCTAGAGATTGTCATACTGAGTGAAGTCAGTCAGAGAAGGAGAAATAGCATATGAGATCCCTTAAATGTGGAACCTAAAAAGAAATGATATGGATGAACTTACTAACAAAACAGAAAGAGATTCATAGTCCTAGAGAACGAAAGTATGGTTGCCTGCACACACTGCTGTATTTAAAATGAATAACAACAAGGACCTACTGTATGGACATGAAACTCTGCTTAGTGTTACGGGGTAGCCTGGATGGGAGGGGAGTTTAGGGGAGAATGTGCACATGTATGTGCTTGGCTGAGTCCCTTTGTTGTTCACCTGAAACTATCACAACTTTGTTAATTGGCTATACCCCAATACAAAATGAACAGTTTAAAGAAAAAATAAGAAAGAGCATGTTTGTGATTTTAAAATTTTTGTTGTAGAGAATTAGAGGTCCAGTAACTTACTATTAGCATAACATTTACCATTATTTATACATTTTTTAACTAATTAAGAAACTTCTAAATATTACTATTATTTTTTTCACTTTTCTTTGCATTAATTTTTTTTGTGGCATAATATTCCTGGGCCATGTTTATATACTTCAGTTTCTTCTGGGGTATCTTTTTCTTCTGTGCAACCTCCCCTTCCAGTTTAGGAATAATTTGTTCTTTTTCAGTGAGGATCGTCTCCATGTGGCAGGGAGAGCCCCCATAAGGGTTGATCTGACTGTGAGCTCTATAAGTCCTGAACCTCCTCTTGGGGCCTTGGTTCACAAGGATGTGCTCATGGCCAGAGAGTCTACATCTAAGCCCTTAAGTTCAGCATTACTGTCTGCATTTTTGAGCATGTGCAGTAAAAATTCAACACTCTTTGTGGGCCACTGGTCCTGTGTCCAGCTCCACTGTTGGGCCAGTGCACACCTACCAACTCCACCATTGTAACAATGGAAAGGCACACGTTGCTTCTTTAAAGTGACATCCTTCAGATGTGTGTGTGTGTGCACTCAGTCGTTCAGTAGTGTCTGACTCTTTGTAACCCCATGGACTGTAGCCCGCTAGGCTTCTCTGTCCACAGAATTCTCCAGACAAGAATACTGGAGTGGGTTGCCATTTGCTCCTGCAGAGGACCTTCCTGACCCAGGGACTGAACCCACATTGCTTGTGTTTCCTGTATTGGGAGGCTGATTCTTTACCACTGAAGAATCTTTACCCTGGGAAGCCATCCTTCAGATACGTGGTGGCTTTTCAGTTATGCATACCCGTTAATGGCCTGGGCAGTTTTCTGAATGTTCTTAAAGTAAACAGGAAGATTTGAACCTCTTGATTTGCATGATTTTGTGGGGTTTTCTGGATCAGGTGAATAGCACACCATTTTCAGAGGCCACCTCAGGCTGCTTACTGGAAAACCCTAAATGTTATTTTTTCCCCAACTTTTTTTTTTTGGCCATGTCTAAGAGACTTACGAGATTTTTTTCCTCCGACTAGGGGTGGAAACTGGGCCCTCAGCAGTGGAAGCACGAAGTGTTAGCCACTGAACCACCAAGGAATTTCCCCTCAACATTTTAGTTTGAACATTTTTAAATATAGAGAAAAGTTGAGAGTTTTGCAGTGAACACCTATATACCTATGTTTAGGCGCTGGTCAGTAATAGTCTTTAAGTTTTGCTGTTAGCAGATGTTAAGTATTTTAGATGTTTGAAGGAAATAACTATGAATGTGACAAAGATTTAGCTATAAGGTGCTTATTAAAAAAAAAAAAAGATTTAGCTATAAGGTGCTTATTGATGTCCAAGCATAAAATTGGAAAAATTCTGAATGTTTAATTAATCATTGTTTTTTTAATCCTGCCATTATATTAGAATCTCTTGGGAAGCTTAAAAAAAGCACTGGTGGCTGGACCCCTTCCCCCAGATTCATAATTAATTGTTCTGAGGCAGGGCGTGGGCAGTACTTCTAATATGCAGGTAAGATTGAGTACTTCTTGGATAAAAAATACATTTAGGAGTTATTATACAATAAGGAATGGGGGCTTCCCAGGTAGCTCAGCTGGTAAAGAATCTCCTGTGATGCAGGAGAACGCAGTTCGATTCCTGGATTGGGGAATTCCCCTGGAGAAGGGAATGGCAACCCACTCCATTATTCTTAGCTGAAGAATCCCCATGGACAGAGGAGGCTGGCGGGCTATAGTACATGGGGTTACAAAGAGGCAGACATGACTGAGTGACTAAGCACAGCACAGCACATATAAAGAAATACTATGGAGCCATCAAAATGATGCTATGGAAGAATATTTATTGGCATAGGAAAATGTTCAAGAAATACTGACTTGTGAAAAAAATCTTAGTTTACTGCATACTATATATAACAAGATTCTAATTTTATAAGAATGAAATTTTATATCTGCTTATAATTACTAAACAAGTATATTCCAAAAAGTTAGCAGTGGTCATCTTTGATTGATTATTTTTTCCTTCTTATTGTTTATCTGTATTTTCCAGATTTTCCATTATGAGCAAACATTTTATTCATAATAAAAATGAGTTACTTAAAAAAGATTTCCCAGGTGTTTATGAAGCTCTGCCAAAAGGCATCAATTTCTTAATGATTTGTATGAACTAGAAGTACAGAGTTTACATAAATCCTGGATGACATATCGAAATTGTCTAGATGGAACTTAAACTATTTAGAAACCCATTAGGTCAGCAGTTCCCAAACTCTGGTAACTTTGAGCCTGCTTCTGACTGGGGAGGTTATAGAGGGGACCAGGAAGCCAAGCTGAGTCTGTGATAATTGTCACGAACCACACCTTGAAAACAGAACAGTATGAGTGTTATCAGAAATACATACCCAGGGTCTTCCCTGGCAGTCCAGTGGTCCAGCAAGATCTCACTTGCTGTGTGGCCAAACAATTAAAAAAAAAAAGAAAGAAATACATACCAATAAGAACAAATCACAAAACAGCTCTCAAATGATGTTTAATAGTATTATCTTCTACTTAAAAGCATTTACTTCTTATACGCCTGTGAACCTTCCAGCTAGAGTCATTCATTTAGCAGGTATTTCTGGGGATTTACTGTGTATCAGGGGCTGTGCTAAGCGCTGGAATCCAGTTGTGAACAAAACAGCCTTGACCTCCGCCCACCTCTGCCTCCCTGCCACCTTCCTATCACTCCTTGGATGATGTCTTGGTAAATTCCATCAGATTCACTCGTTCTGTTTTCCCTTCATCTAGGTAAAGGGAATATTGACTTAGTTTGGAAAAAGGAGTCCCTTTGATTTGCATCTTCATCTCACCACAATGACCCACTCTGTACATATTGTGATTTTCTTCTTATGTTCCTTTAGAATGTTACATCTTTGTCAGCTCAGGCTGCTGTGACAAAATACCACGGACTGGCTGGCTTATTACAGTGGTCATTTATTTTCTTACAGTTCTGGAGGCTGTGAAATCTGAGATCATGTCCATCAAGGTGTTTGGTTTCTAGTGAGAGTGCTCTTCCTGGCTTGCAGACCACTGCTTTCTTCCTGCGTCCTCCTGTGGCAGAGCAGAGGGTGTGGAGGTGGAGGGGAGGAGTGCAAACTCAACGATGTCTCTTCCTCTTTCTATAAGGGTGCTAATCTCATCATGGGGACCCCACTCTCAAGACCTCATCTAAACCTAATTACGTCCCCAAAGGCAAATATACCTTCAAATACACTGGGGTCAGGGCTTCAGCATATGAATTTTGGGGCACACATAACATTCAGTCATTAGTCAACTCCTGATAATCAGGGTGAAGCATGAAAACACAAAACTGCTGAAGTCCTGTCCCTATTTATGTAGAAAAATTTGTACACACAATATAACGTGTTAGGCACACTACCACATGCATATCATAAAATAAAACATATGATACCTAAAACTGACATTTCAAGGGCAAACTCATAGGACTGAGTTTCCCAAACCTTCACAGTTCACAGTGCCCATAGTGTCCCAGTTCCATTCACTAAGTAATTAGGCCCAAGCAACTGTTGTTATTCAGCCGCTCAGTCTGACTCTTTGCAACACCATTGACTGTAGCATGCCAGTCTGATTGGACTGTAGCATGCCAGTCTGACTGAGCCTGCTTCTGACTGGGGAGGTTGTAGAGGGGACCAGGAAGGATCTCCCTGTCCTTCACCATCTCCTGGAGCTTGCTCAAACCCATGTTCATTGAATCAGTGATGCCACCCAGCCATCTCATCCTCTGTCGTCCCCTTTTCCTCTGCCTTCAATCTTTCCCAGCATCAGGGTCTTTTCTACTGAGTTGGCTCTTCACATCAGGTGGCCAAAGTAGTGGAGCTTCAACTTCTGCATCAGTCCTTCAGATGAATATTCAGGGTTGATTTCCTTTAGGATTGACTGGTTTGATCTCCTTGCTGTCCAATTTGAAAAAAAAAATACACACATAAATTGAAAGAAAAATTTATATTTTTATTAAAAAAAAAAACACCCTTAGCACAAGTAGTAATAAAATGTATGCCTGCAGGGCTCTGCTTGATTTTTTAAACCTTGGAACCATATGGGCACTTCCACTTTCTGTTTCACACTCATTTTTTTTGTGTGTGTACTTGCTTTTTATCAAGCCAACTTCCAAAAACCTAGTTTTGCAAAGACATGACACCATTGAAAGGAATGAAGCTATCTGATGTTGAAACTGTGACCTGCCTTAGGTTAGCAGGTTGTGTCATGTCTGGCGAATGTCTAGTGTCTCTCGAAAATTAAAAATGTTCTGTGAGTTCCCTGTGGTACCCCAGGGGGTGTGGGTACATAGTCTGAGAACATTATTAAATATTTAGGGAATCTGGTTCATGTAGGATCATTAATTCCATAAATGAACAGAAACTGGTATTATCCTTAGATTTGGTTACTTAAGAGGGTTGAAAGACCAGTCACTGAATCGGCCTTTTAAAGATGCTCCATGGGATTCTCCAGACAAGAATACTGGAGTGGGAAGCCATTCCCTTCTCCAGGGGATCTTCCCAACCCAGGGATTGAACTCAGGTCTCCCACATTGCAGACAGATTCTTTACCATCTGAGCCACCAGGGAAGCCCCTCAAAGATGCTCAATAATTCCTGAATTGTAGGATGTTACTAAGTTTTATCAAAAGTTTTTTTTCTTTTCTCAGAACTCTAAATGTGCTTGGAGAAATAAAATAAGGAATACTGGAGAAAATGGGTTTTGTTTTTTCTCCTTTTGGTCGCCCTGCAGCATGTGGGGCCTTAGTTCCCCGACCAGGGATGGAACTTGTGCCCCCTGTAGTAGAAGCACGGAGTCTTAACCACTGGACTGCCTCAGAAGTCTTGGAGAAGACTGTTTTTGAATTTGGAAGTTTAATAGGCATAGAATACTAAAATTGAATAATATTAGAAAACAAACACTGGCTTTCTGCAAGGTCTTAACTATCCTTGTACCAGAAAAGAAAACTTAGTCATCAAGAGTCCATTGAACATAGAAAACGTGCAGCCACTGACCTTATTCTGTGGCTCAGGGCAGACAGAAGCCACTGTTCCCTGCCAGGGAGTGGTTTCCCTGGACTGGGCAAGTGGGTATGAGAAGGAGTGGGATTTGCAGGCATTCCTAGTCAGGCTACCTGCCCTGGAATGGTGCTTGCTGGTGACTCAGCAAACAAGGATTCCTGGCTATTCTGGGCAAGGTTGGGAGGAGCCTGAGGGTGTGGTCCTTCTGGGAGGGGACAGTTGGCACAGATGCTGCTGCTTTTTTTTCTCTTGCTACACTGAGTGGCATGTGGACTTTTAGGTCCCCTACCAGGGATCAAGGGCTTCACAGGTGGTGCTAATGGTAAAGAACCCACCTGCTAATGCAAGAGACACGAGAGACTTGGGTTCAGTCCTTGAGTCAGGAAGATCCCCTGGAGGAGGGCATGGCCACCCATTACAGTATTCTTGCCTGGAGAATCCCATGGACCAAGGACAGGCTACGGTCCATGGAATTGCAAAGAGCTGGACATGACTGAAGCGACTTAGCACGCATCACAGTCTAGAACATCAACTCACTTATTTATTATTTCAGCCTCCTACCATGTGACAGGCACCTTGCTAAACACTGAAAATAAAAGGATAAAATATGAAGTCTGGGATCTTACTTTTTTTGATGGCTCCAGTCTTGTGGAATTGCAATTCAATATTAATTTTTTATTAAAAAAATTATCTTTCTTAGAACCACTTGGTTTTGCAACTCTCAATTGTGCATTCAGTCTGCATCTTTCACTTTTTTTTTTAACTTTAAGAGTTCTAGCGAATGAGGTTGGAGCAAAGTGCTTGGAGTTCTTTGTCATCCTGCTATCATCATGAGTATGTTTGAATTGTTCTGTAGGAATCTATCATTCTGGAACTAACATTGGCATATCCATGGCAGTCTTGTACTAAGGAGCAAAATAAAAAGTCCTGAATGGGATTAAATGGGTCCTTTATTTTCCACGACATAGAGATTTGCATTAGACCAGTATTCACTAAATGAACAAAAAGTATACTCAGTGACGACTGGATGCATTTTTAAATGGGTTAATCTCTGGGTCAGCTGAACAGATTTCTGGGAATCTTTTGCCAAAAGCCCTCAGGCTTAAATGTATGGTGAGTGGGGTGGGGATTTTATCCTTTTCTAGGTTGGTTGATTTCACTCTTAAACTGGTAACAATAAAGAGGTATTCAAGAAGAGGCTGTTTGAAGTGAAGAAGAAGGTTTGTCTAATATACGGTTTGTTCATAAGTTTAATCCTCCTAGAGAAAGCTAGGATTTTTTCTCTCATTAAAAGTTTGTTAAGCCAGTGAAATATTTGGGGATATCATTTATGGTTTATGAAACTTACTTTAATTAAATGTGCATAATACTTTCAGACACTTTGTATTCCCAAGTCACTTTATGGTTGCTGCTGTAGTTTTGTCAGTAATGCAGGTTTTTAGTGATTTTTCCCATTGCTTTTTTTTCCTCCTGTGTTTATGTTGCCTTCTGAACTGTTTCTATCATAAACCATGTCAGCTCCCGGATTAGAAGTGTGGGAGTTGGGAAGAGAAATTATAGTCAATTTCTATAAACCTATGCTGAGTCAGCATCATTTTTACAGCTGATAAATTTAATCCCAGTGGTATCACATGTTCTTCAAAATGGCTAATGCTCTTTGAAAGGCAAGCATATCAGGACATTTAAAAAAGTTTGAAAAGTGAAAGTGAAAGTCACTCAGTCATGTCCGACTCTTTGTGACCTGGTGGACTATCCAGTCCATGGAATTCTCCAGGCCAGAATACTGGAATGGATAACCTTTCCCTTCTCCAGGGGATCTTCCCAACCCAGGGACTGAACCCAAGTCTCCCACTTTGCAGGCGGATTTGTTGCCAGCTGAGCCATCAGTTCAGCTCAGTCACATCCTACTCTTTGCAACCCCATGGACTGCAGCACGCCAGGCTTCCCTGTCCATCACCAACTCCTGGAGTTTACTCAAACTCATGTCCATGGAGTCAGTGATGCCCTCCAACCATCTCATCCTCTGTTGTCCCCTTCTCCTCCTACCTTCAATCTTTCCCAGCATCAGGGTCTTTTTCTATGAATCAGTTCTTCACATCAGGTGGCCAGCGTATTGGAGTCTCAGCTTCAGCATCAATCCTTCCAATGAATATTCAGGGTTGATTTCCTTTAGGATTGACTGGTTGGATCTCCTTGCAGTCCAAGGGACTCTCAAGAATCTTCTCCAACACCACAGTTCAAAAGCATCAGTTATTAAAAGCTTCTGCACAACAAAGGAAAATATAAGCAAGGTGAAAAGACAGCCTTCTGAATGGGAGAAAATAATAGCAAATGAAGCAACTGACAAACAACTAATCTCAAAAATATACAAGCAACTTATGCAGCTCAATTCCAGAAAAATAAACGACCCAATCAAAAAATGGGCCAAAGAACTAAATAGACATTTCTCCAAAGAAGACATACGGATGGCTAACAAACACATGAAAAGATGCTCAACATCACTCATTATTAGAGAAATGCAAATCAAAACCACAATGAGGTACCACTTCACACCAGTCAGAATGTCTGCGATCCAAAAATCTGCAAGCAATAAATGCTGGAGAGGGTGTGGAGAAAAGGGAACCCTCCTACACTGTTGGTGGGAATGCAAACTAGTACAGCCACTATGGAGAACAGTGTGGAGATTCCTTAAAAAATTGCAAATAGAACTACCTTATGACCCAGCAATCCCACTGCTGGGCATACACACCGAGGAAACCAGAATTGAAAGAGACACATGTACCCCAATGTTCATCGCAGCACTGTTTATAATAGCCAGGACATGGAAACAACCTAGATGTCCATCAGCAGATGAATGGATAAGAAAGCTGTGGTACATATACACAATGGAGTATTACTCAGCCATTAAAAAGAATTCATTTGAATCAGTTCTGATGAGATGGATGAAACTGGAGCCGATCATACAGAGTGAAGTAAGCCAGAAAGAAAAACACCAATACAGTATACTAACACATATATATGGAATTTAGGAAGATGGCAATAACGACCCTGTATGCAAGACAGGAAAAAAGACACAGCTGTGTATAACGGACTTTTGGACTCAGAGGGAGAGGGAGAGGGTGGGATGATTTGGGAGAATGGCATTCTAACATGTATACTATCATGTAAGAATTGAATCGCCAGTCTATGTCTGACGCAGGATACAGCATGCTTGGGGCTGGTGCATGGGGATGACCCAGAGAGATGTTATGGAGAGGGAGGTGGGAGGGGGGTTCATGTTTGGGAACGCATGTAAGAATTAAAGATTTTAAAATTTTAAAAATAAAGAACTAAAAAAAACAAAAGCATCAGTTATTTGGCATTCATCCTTCTTTATAGTCCAGCTCTCACATTCATACATGACTACTGGAAAAACCTATCAGGGAAGCCTAAATGTGATTAATCTGGACTTGTAATTTTATTTATTTATTTAAAACAATTTTTATTGGAGTATAATTGATTTACAATGTTATGTTTCAGGTGTACAGCAAAGTGAATCTGTTATACAAATACAAATATCCACTCTTTTTTAGATTCTTTTCCCATATAGGCCATTACAGAGTATTGAGTAGAGTTCCCACTGCTATACAGTATGGACCTGTCATTTTAAACATTAGAGCTGATATGAAGAACATAAATTATTTATTAAACACAGCTCTTTAGAAGTGCTTTTTATTTTCTTAAGAAACAGAAATAACAATAATATGAAATCATATAAAATATTCCTGTAGGAATTTTTCTTTTCATTAAACACAAAGCAACTTGGTTAGCCAGGCTTTCCTAGTGGCTCAGACGGCAAAGAATCCACCTGCAACAGAAGACCCGGCTTCCATTCCTGGGTTGGGAAGATCCCCTAGAGAAGGACATGGCAAGCCACTCCAGTATTCTTGCCTAGAGAATCCCATGAACGGAGGAGCCAGGCAGGTATAGTCCACAGGGTCACATAGAGTGGGACACAACTGAAGTGATTCAGCATGCACACACGCAACTTGGTTAACCAAAACAGTGCTGTATCATTTTCTTCTTTAAGCTTTAATCCTTTAGGACCTGAATATTTGTTCACTTCCTTTTCTCTTAATCACAAGTTAATTTACAGGACCCCGGTGAGCTCATAGAGTCTCTCTTTTGGAAACTGTAATAATAAATGTAAAAATCGTCAGCATCTATTATGTTACTTTTGTGCATCACAAAACCTGCACAGCCTTCTCCTGTGGTCCTACATGGAGATGCTCTTGCCTGGATGTGTGCAGCTTCCCAGGGTGGGAGCTGGGGACCATCTACTCCCCAGGGAGCACAGGCAATCTTCATGGCAGGAATCTTAGTCTCACAGTGATTAGAATTGAAAACAGAGGGACTGTTCTTTTTCTTCTCTTTCTTGATTTAATTCTTTCTCTTTCCTTCTCTCTTTCCCCCTCATAGTTGATATTTTTGCTTTTCTTAAAAATTCAAAATTATTATGGGCATTTTCTAATATGCAAAAAAATTGAAAGTATAATAAGAGCTCATATATCCACCATCTTTAATAATGGCTAGCATTTTATCAAATTTGCTTTATATCTATTTATTTCAATTTAAAAATTATTTGTGGTAATATATCCCACTAAGAAATATATAGGCCAAATGTCATTGAAACATGTATACTATCATGTAAAAATCGAATCACCATTCTATGTCCGATGCAGGATACAGCATGCTTGGGGCTGGTGCATGGGGATGACCCAGAGGGATGTTGTGGGGAGGGAGGTGGGAGAGGGGTTCATGTTTGGGATCGCATGTACACCCGTGGTGGATTCATGTCAATGTATGGCAAAACCAATACAGTACTGTAAAGTAAAATAAAGTAAAAAAAAAAAAAGAAAGAAATATATAGGCCAACTGTATGTTCCAAAAGTTACTTGAGTGACTTACCTAGTGGTGGGTCCAGTGATTAAGACTTTGTGCTTCTAATACAGGGGATGAGGGTTCAATCCCCATTCGGGGAACTAAGAGCCCGCATGTCTCAGGGCCAAGAGATAAAAAAATTAAATTGAAGATAAATAAATAAATAAAACTCACTTGAATTTACTTTTTGCTTTGTGTCAATATGATAACTCATTTGATATAGAATTAAGTTTGTTTCTTTTTCTTCTCAATTTTAGGGTTGCTATCTCTTTGATTTAATCTGTTCTTCGAACATTCAAAACATTTATATGGGTCAGAAATCAAAACTGTATGTAAAAAGTTCTATTCAAGATAGTTTGGCTTCCATCTCTCTCCTTTCTCCTGTTACCTACTCTGCACCTCCCTGTGCTGACTTGCTAACTCTTTTCAGTATTCATTTCTGGTTTATCTTCCCAGAGTTTTTGGAAAAATAAGCTAAATTTAAAATTATATACAATATGATATTACTCAGGCATTAAAAGCAATGAAATAATGTCATTTTCAGCAAAATGGGTGGACCTAGAGAGTGTCATGCTGAGTGAAGTAAGTCAGACACAGAAGGAGAATTATTGTATGATACCTGTTATAAGTGGAATCTAAAAAGAAATGATACAAAATGAAATTCTGTGTGCACCTATTAATTGTTACCTTTTTGCTAAATAAATGAAACTTTTTTATGAGACATATTGCTTATAATTGAAAGTCCTTGGTTGTGGAGGTATAATGACAACAGAAACTTGAGGCTGCCTGTTTGCATGAGTTCTTTTTACAAAATATGGAAAATGAAGATTTTAAAAAGGACATTTTCTTCCAGATGTTTGAAATCAGAAACATAAAACAAAATAAATCTTTTAGTACTAAATAAAAAAACACATATGTATGTGTATATATACATGGATATACATATTTCTTATTTGATCTTTGCTACATAAGATGTAGCATTTGATATGTACTGTGGTACATTTCTTTCACTTAATGTATACTGGAAACCACTCAAATCACTCCTTATCAGTACATAGAAATCTTACTTATTCTTTTTCATGACTCAATATACTTTATTGTGTGGGTAGTTTATTTAATCAGTTCCTTACTGTGAACATTTGAGTGTTTCCAATATTTTGCTATTACAAACAATTTTATAATGACTAAATGCAAAACTGTTGTTTAGTGTTAATCTATCTATGGGATAGGTTCCTAGAAGTGAGATTGCTGGGTCTAACGGGAAGTGTTTCTGTAATTTACTACCACCAGCAATGTGCGAAACTGCTGGTTTCCCCACAACGTCACAGGACTGGGCTTTGCCAAGCTTTTGGATTTTTGCCCATCTGATACGTGAGAAATTATACCTCAGTATAGTTTTAGTTTACATTTCTGTTCTTTTGAGCAGAAGTTAAGCATCTTTTTCACATGTTAACAAGCAAATGGAGTTTTTTTCTGAAAACTGTTTAAGCTTTTATTTTTTCTATAGGGATTTTGTCTTTTATCTCAAATTTGAAGAACTTTTCACATATTAGTTCTTTGTGATGTAAAGTTGTAAATATTTTCTCACAGATCATCATTTTGTTGTTCTGACTTTCGTGTGATTGCATTTTTTTCTGTTGTGTAATTTGCTTTTGAAATGGCAAAAGTAACGTAACAACATTTTCAAAGAAAAAAGCCCCATATAGTTTCAAGAGAACTTTTTATTTTGCAAATTCCCTCCTAGATATGTCCATATTCATGTTTCAGTCAGTTCAGTCGCTCAGTTTTGTCCTACTCTTTGCAACCCCATGGACTGCAGCACGCCAGGCTTCCCTGTCCATCATCAACTCCTGGAGCTTACTCAAACTCATGTCCATGCAGTCAGTGATGCCATCCAACCATCTCATCCTCTGTCGTCCCCTTCTCCTCCTGCCTTCAATCTTTCCCAGCATCAGGGTCTTTTCCAATGAGTCAGTTCTTTTCCAGTAGGTGGCCAAAGTATTGGAGTTTCAGCTTCAGCATCAGTCCTTCCAATGAATATTCAGGACTGATTTCCTTTAGAACAGATTGGTTGGATCTCCTTGCAGTCCAAGGGACTCTCAAGAGTCTTCTCCAATACAATAGCATCAATTCTTTGGTGCTCAGCTTTCTTTATAGTCCAACTCTCACATCCATATATGACTACTGGAAAAACCATAGCTTTGACTAGACGGACCTTTGTTGGCAAAGTAATGTCTCTGCTTTTTAATAAGCTGTCTAGGTTGGTCATGGCTTTTCTTCCAAGGAGTAAGCGTCTTTCAATTTCATGGCTGCAGTCACCATCTGCAGTGATTTTGGAGACCTCCAAAATAAGGTCTCTTACTGTTTTCATTGTTTCCCCATCTATTTGCCACGAAGTGGTGGGACCAGATGCCATGATCTTAATTTTCTGAATGTTGAGTTTTAAGCCAACTTTTTCACTGTCCTCTTCTTTCACATTCATCAAGAGGCTCTTTAGTTCTTCGCTTTCTGCCATAAGGGTGGTGTCATCTGCCTTTCTGAGGTTATTGATATTTCTTCTGGCAGTCTTGATTCCAACTTGTGCTTCATCCAGCCTGGCATTTTGTATGATGTACTCTGCATATAATACCAGACCACCTGACTTGCCTCTTGAGAAATCTGTATGCAGGTCAGGAAGCAACAGTTAGAACTGGACATGGAACAACAGACTGGTTCCTTGTCACCCTGCTTATTTAACTTCTATGCAGAGTACATCATGAGACACACTGGACTGGAAGAAACACAAGCTGGAATCAAGATTGCCAGGAGAAATATCAATAACCTCAGGTATGCAGATGACACCACCCTTATGGCAGAAAGTGAAGAGGAACTCAAAAGCCTCTTGATGAAAGTGAAAGAGGAGAGTGAAAACGTTGGCTTAAAGCTCAACATTCAGAAAAGGAAGATCATGGCATCCGGTCCCATCACTTCATGGGAAATAGATGGGGAAACAGCAGAGACAGTGTCAGACTTTATTTTTTTGGGCTCCAAAATCACTGCAGATGGTGAAATTAAATCACTGCAGCCATGAAATTAAAAGACGCTTACTCCTTGGAAGAAAAGTTATGACAAACCTAGATAGTATATTCAAAAGCAGAGACATTACTTTGCTGACTAAGGTCCGTCTAGTCAGGCTATGGTTTTTCCTGTGGTCATGTATGGATGTGAGAGTTGGACTGAGAAGAAGGCTGAGCGCCGAAGAATTGATGCTTTTGAACTGTGGTAATGAGAGTCCCTTGGACTGCAAGGAGATCCAACCAGTCCATTGTGAAGGAGATCAACCCTGGGATTTCTTTGGAAGGAATGATGCTAAAGCTGAAGCTCCAGTACTTTGGCCACCTCATGTGAAGAGTTGACTCATTGGAAAAGACTCTGATGCTGGGAGGGATTGGGGGCAGGAGAAGAAGGGGACAACAGAGGATGAGATGGCTGGATGGCATCACGGACTTGATGGATGTGAGTCTGAGTGAACTCCGGGAGATGGTGATGGACAGGGAGGCCTGGTGTGCTGCGATTCATAGGGTTGCAAAGAGTCGGACACGACTGAGCGACTGAGCTGAACTGAACGGAACTCTGCATATAATTTAAACAAACAGGGTGACAATATACAGCCTTGACATACTGCTCTCCCAGTTTGGAGCCAGTCTGTTGTTCCATGTCCAGTTCTAACTGTTGCTTCTTGACAGGCATACAGATTTCTCAGGAAGTAGGTCAAGTGGTCTGGTATTCCCATCTCTTTCAGAATTTTCCACAGTTTGTTGTGATCCACTCAGTCAAAGGCTTTGGCGTAGTCAATAAAGCATAAATAGATGTTTTGAATGAAGAGACGGAGCCAAAGCAAAAACAACACCCAGTTGTGGCTGTGACTGGTGATGAAAGGAAAGTCTGATGCTGTAAAGAGCAATATTGCATGGGATCCTGGAATGTTAGATCCATGTTTAGCTATGATCAATTTTAATTACTGGTCACATCTTTTGTCACTTAAAATTAGAAGATAAACCACTGGCTGGACCAAATTCTGACCAATTTGGTAATGTCTTAAAAAGGAATGAGCCTGCACCAGTGCCCGGAATCCTGATTCATTTCCTCCCAAGGTCACTGGAAGTTGTTTGCAAGCGAGAATCAAATCCTCCCAGCACCTGGAAGGCTGAGTCAGTTCTCCGGCCAACAACTGTATCAGCCAGAGTTCCATTTGTTGTCTTGAAACTAGTTAACTCCCCATGGCTTTTATGTCTGTCCCTAGCCACCACTGATGCCAGGGTTGGAAGGCTGTCTGCTGTTTCCTAGCCTCTTATTTCAATATGATTGTGCTTCTGTCCTACATACGACCATTTCTCTCCTCTCTTCTCACTCTCTCCTTTTCCTCTTCTTCCTCTCCTCTCTTCTCTCTTAGATATGACATTTTATTTTAAAATATATATATATTTATTTATTTTCCTGAGCCATAAGTGGATTTCCATTCTCTCCTCCAGGGGATCTTCCCAACCCAGGGATTGAACCCAGGTCTCCTGCATTGCAGGTGGATTCTTTACAGCTGAGCTACCAGGGAAACCCAAGATATGACCTTTTATTAAAAAATTTTTTTATTTGACTGTGCCATGTCTTAGTTGCAGTGTATGGGATCTAGTTCCCTAACCAGGAATCTAACCTAAGCCCCCTACATTGGGAGTATGGAGTCTTAGCCACTGGACCACCAGGGAAGTCCCAGTTATGACCTTTTATACTCAATAAATACAGTTAACAATAGTGTGGAGATAATTTACTCCATGTCTAAATCTGTCTAACAGACTATTTCTATTGGAAGTGGAGGGGGTTAGGGATCTCCTCATACCCAATCTTTTTATTTTTAAATATTTTATTCATTTATTTTTTTTTCACCACACTGTGCAACTTATAGAATCTTAGATTCCCAGTCAGTGATTGAACCACAGCCCTCAGTCTTGAGAACACAAAATCTAAATCATTGGAGAGCCAAGGAATTCCCCACACTCAATCTTTCTTTAAATATTTTTCTTTGGCAAGTGGGAGGTGAGCAGATTCATAATTCCAAATAAATACACAATATAATGTGTTTTTTAAATTTAAAGCTTGAAGCTCTTTTTGATGTAACAAACATCATGGGCATCTAAATAATCTGTAGAAAATACAGTGAGCTCATTTTTATTTCTTATTTTTAGAAAGATAGTTACATAATGAGTCTAGTCACATCTTAGTTTGAGTGAGCATTTTTCTCGTCCTATACTGCTGCTGCTGCTGCTGCTGCTGCTAAGTCGCTTCAGTCGTGTCCGACTCTGTGCGACCCCATAGACGGTAGTCCACCAGGCTCCCCCGTCCCTGGGATTCTCCAGGCAAGAACACTGGAGTGGGTTGTCCTATACTACTTCTTTATTAAATGGGAGAATATATTTTTGGGTGGCCATTAGTTACTGAAAGATGACGATATAGGATACACCTCACTTCTTGGGGGGTCTCTGTTTTTCCTTCTTGGCCGCATTGTGAGGCTTGTGGGATCTTGGTTCCCTGACCAGGGGTTGAACTCATGCTCCCTGCAGTGAAAGTGCAGTGTCCTAACCCCTGGACTGCCATGGAATTTCCTCTATTTCTTCTTTAATTCCAATATTATAGAAGATTTTTTTTTCTAGAAGAATTTTTAAAGCCCTGGTATTAGTAATAGTGGGGCCTTAATGTCAAACCATCATGTTGACACCTTACACGTGTACACTTTTTGTTATTATAATTTCATAACACTGTAAAAGAATTTTTAAAATAAATACAATATATACTGATACACATCACCCCTCCCCACCCAAACAAAAACCAAAACCTGAACGGTGGGGCCTTGTATCAATACAACATGTTCACAGATGTTTTTGCATATGTCAACTTGTTGGACTCTGGCTAGTTATTCCTCTGATAATAGGTTAGTTAACAGTTATTGAGATATAATCGATATATAACGTTGGATAAGTTTAAGGCATGCCTGTTCATTATTGAGTCATGTCCAACTCTTTGTAACCATGGACTGTAGCCCACCAGGCTCCTCTGTCCATGGGATTCTCCAGGCAAGAATACTGGTATAGGTTACCATTTCCTTCTCCAGAAGAAGGTGTACAATATAGTGATGTGATATGTGTGTATATTGAGAAATGATTGCCACAGTAAGATTAGTTAATGCATCTGTCTTCTCACATAGTTATCCCTCCACTTTTTTTGGTGATGAGAACTTTTAAGATTGGCTACTTTCAAGTGTTTAATACAATACTATTAACTACAGCCATCATGTTGCTCATTCAGTTCAGTTCAGTTCAGTTGCTCAGTCATGTCTGACTCTGCGACCCCATGAATTGCAGCACGCCAGGCCTCCCTGTCCATCACCAACTCCCGGAGTTTACCCAAACTCATGTCCATTGAGTCAGTGACGCCATCCAACTGTCTCAGCCTCTGTCGTCCCCTTCTCCTCCTGCCCTCAATCTTTCCCAGCATCAGGGTCTTTTCAAATGAGTCAGCTGTTTGCATTAAGTGGCCAAAGTATTGGAGTTTCAGCTTCAATGTCAGTCCTTCCAATGAATACTCAGGACTGATCTCTTCTAGGATGTTGCTCATTCAGTTCAGTTCAGTTCAGTTCAGTTACTCAGTCATGTCCTACTCTTTGCGACCCCATGAATCGCAGCATGCCAGGCCTCCCTGTCCATCACCATCTCCCAGAGTTCACTCAGACTCACGTCCATCGAGTCCGTGATGCCATCCAGCCATCTCATCCTCGGTCGTCCCCTTCTCCTCCTGCCCCCAATCCCTCCCAGCATCAGAGTCTTTTCCAATGAGTCAACTCTTCACATGAGGTGGCCAAAGTACTGGAGCTTCAGCTTTAGCATCATTCCTTCCAAAGAAATCGCAGGGTCCACACACAAAAAAAAGAAATCCCAGGGTTGATCTCCTTCACAATGGACTGGTTGGATCTCCTTGCAGTCCAAGGGACTCTCATTACCACAGTTCAAAAGCATCAATTCTTCAGTGCTCAGCCTTCTTCACAGTCCAACTCTCACATCCATACGTAACTACTGGAAAAACCATAGCCTTGACTAGACGGACCTTAGTCGGCAAAGTAATGTCTCTGCTTTTGAATATACTATCTAGGTTTGTCATAACTTTTCTTCCAAGGAGTAAGCATCTTTTAATTTCATGGTTGCAATCACCATCTGACACTGTTTCCACTGTTTCCCCATCTATTTCCCATGGAGTGATGGGACCGGATGCCATGATCTTAGTTTTCTGAATGTTGAGCTTTAAGCCAACGTTTTCACTCTCCTCTTTTACTTTCATCAAGAGGCTTCTTAGTTCTTCTTCATTTTGCCATAAGGGTGGTGTCATCTGCATACCTGAGGTTATTGATATTTCTCCCGGCAATCTTGATTCCAGCTTGTGTTTCTTCCAGTCCAGCGTTTCTCATGATGTACTCTGCATAGAAGTTAAATAAGCAGGGTGACAATATACAGCCTTGACGTACTCCTTTTCCTATCTGGAACCAGTCTGTTGCTCATTAGATCCCCAGAAATTTTTCATTTTATAACTGCAAATTTTTATTCATTGGCCACCTTCCCTCACATCCCTGCCCCAACAGCCAACCAACCTACTCTTGGTTATTTATTTTAGATCCCACATATAATTGATAGCATATAGCATTTGTCTTTCTCTGTCATAATGCTCTCAAGGTCCATCTATGTTGTCACAAATGGCAGGATTTTATTCTTTTTTGTAGCTAAGTAATATTCCACCATATACACCACATTTTCTTTATCCATTCATTTGTTGATAGACACATAGGCTGTTCCCATGTCTTGGATATTATAAACAATGCAGCAGTGAATATGAGAGTTCAGCTATCTATTTGAGATTGTGATTTAATTTCCTTTGGATATGGCTTCCCTGGGGTTCAGTCAGTAAAGAATCTGCCTGCAATGCAGAGACCTGGGTCCAATCCCTGAGTCAGGAAGATCCCCTGGAGGAAGGCATGGTAACTGCCTGGGAAATCCCATGGACAGAGGAGCCTGGTGGGCTACAGTTCATGGGGTTGCAAGACATGACTTGCAACACCATCGGACATGACTTAATGACTAAACCACTAACCACCAATACACTCAGAAGTCAATTGGTATTTCTATTGTTAAATTTTTGAGGAACATCCATACTGTTTTCCACAGTGGCTGCACCAACTTACACTCCCACTGACAGTGCATAAGTGTTACCTTTTCTCTACATTTTACCAGCACTAGTTATCTCTTGTCTTTTTTTCCCCTTCATTAAAAAAATTGAGATATAATTATTATATTAATAAAATGTTACATTGGTTTCAAGTGTACAACAGAATTCAGTAGATGTTTATATTGTGGAATATTTACTACAATAACTACTTGTGACTCTTTGCAAGCCCATGGACTACATAGTCCATGAAATTCTCCAGGCCAGAATACTGAAGTGGATAGCCTTTCCCTTCTCCAGGGGATCTTCCCAACCCAGGGACTGAACCCAGGTCTCCCCCATTACAGGTAGATTCTTTACCAGCTGAGCCACAAGGGCAGCCCAAGAATACTGCTGTGGGTAGCCTATCCCCTCTCCAGCGGATCTTGCCAACTCAGGGATTGAACTGGAGTCTCATGCATTGCAGGCAGATTCTTTACCAACTGAGCTATCAAGGAAGCCCACAATAACTATGGCTAAAATCAATCACCACATCTTCTGTCTTTTTGATTATAGCCATTCCAACAAGTATGAGATGATGTGTCATTGTGGTTGGTTTTGATTTGTATTACCCTGGTAGTGATGTTGACTCTTTTTACATACCTTTTGGCAATTGTATGTCTTCTTTTGGAGACATGTTTGCTTAAGTCTTTTTTTCTTTTTTAAAGTCAAATTTATTTATATTTGCTATTGGGTTATATAAGTTTCTTTCATATTTTGGATGTTAACCTCATATCAGATATGTGGTTTACAAATACTTTCTCCCATTCTGTAAGTTGCCTTTTCATTTTGTTGATTGTTTCCTCTGCTATGCAGAACATTTTTAGTATGATGTAGGACTCCCTGGTGGCTCAGAGGTTAAAGCGTCTGCCTGGAATGCAGGAGACCCGGGTTTGACCCCTGGGTTGGGAAGATACCCTGGAGAAGGAAATGGCAACCCACTCCAGTACTCTTGCCTGGAGAATCCCATGGAGGGAGGAGCCTGGTAGGCTACAGTCCATGGGGTCGCAAAGAATCGGACACAACTGAGCTAGAAAATTGTAGAAAAACTGTAATTGTAGATCCACTTGTTTATTTTTGCTTTTGTTACTCACACTTTCAGTGTCATAGCCAAAAAATCATTTCCATTGGAAAATCATTTCCAATGTCAAGGAGACTTTTTTCTTATGTTTTCTTCCAGGAATCTTAAAACTTCAGGCCTTACATTTAAGTCCTTAATCCATCTTGAGTTAATTTTTTTTTAAGATTTTTTTTTTGGGGGGGGATGTGGACCATTTTTTAAGTCTTTATTGAATTTGTTTCAATCATGTTTCTGTTTTATGTTTCTGTTTTTTGTCCTCTAGTCATGTGAGGATCTTAGCTCTCCAACCAGGAATTGAACTCACTGCCTGCATTGGAAGGTGAAGTCTTAACCACTGGACTGCCAGGGAAGTCTCCTATTTTGAGTTAATTTTTGTGAGCGGTGTAAGATAGGGGTCCATTTTCATTCTTTTCATGTGAATATTGAGTTTTTTCATCACCATTTATCGAAGAGACCATCCTTCCCCCAGGCTACCCAGGTGGCTCAGTGGGTAAAGAATCTGTCCGCAATGCAGAAGATGTTGGAGTTGCAGGTTCGATCCCTGGGCCTGAAAGATCCCCAAGAGGAGCACATGGCAGCCCACTCCAGTATTCTTGCCTGAAGAATCCCATGGGTAAAGGAGCTTGGTGGGTTACAGTCCACAGAGTCACAAAGAGTTGGATGTGACTGAAGTGACTGAGCATGCACACACATCTATTCCTCCCTGAGTATTCTTGGCTCCCTTGTCAGGTATGGGTTGGCCATATATGAAAACTTGAAACCTTCACTCAAAATCTTCTTAATTTAGTTCTATGGTTGCACAAACTAAGATAAGAACAGAATAGAATGTGTCAACTTTACAATTCTTACTGTTTATTCCTGTCTAAATGTCTATGATAAACTGTTTCACACGTGGACCTAAGAGTTTGTATAAAATCTTTTCACCATTTTTCTTTTCACTTGGGAGATTACTATAGTAGTCCACAAACAAAGCAGAATCATTATTCTGAAAAATAAGTGAAAACTGCTTACAGTGTTCTTAATTAAAATGAAGAGTGAATCCTGGCTGGGGCCGGGGGCGGTATTTCTGTCTTAATGAAGCTTCATTCACTTGTCTCATTAAAAAGCTTTGTTTAAAAAAACAGTCCCACTTGCTGGTATGTTAAACTAGGATTTTCCTCTGTCTATGCTGTATAAACCACTGAGGGTGATTTTTATAATCCGAAGGTAATGTATTTTTTCCCTTGATGTTCTTGCCGGAGGCATTCTCTCCCCTGTTATGACCAGTATTATAACAGCGGTCTATTTTTGTCTCTCCAGATTGGAGTAAGAGTAGATGAAGAATGGAAAATAGGGCTCCTTTGTTTGGAGCTTCGCAGTTATCCTGAGTGTATAATTTCTGAAACTAGACAGAGCCAAAGGGCACTCTGAGTCCTTTAACAACAGCCGAGAGAGATCGTTTTCTATTGCTGCTCTATCATTAGTGTTTTCTCTTCCCGTGATTCAAAAAACTGATCCTCACAGCTGCGTGGACAGTCCACCTGCCCCAGAAAAATCATTTTGAGACTGTTCATTACTTCACTGCTTACTGTGCTGTTCAACCAGTTCTTGGTTTTCCATGCTAATGAATGTTAACTGAGAATCCCCCAGGGTCCATTTTAGCCAGTAGTGTCAGTTTTTCCTTCATCGGACTGCCTGTGAGCATTGCTCACAAGAACAGGCACGATGAATGAGGTTGAATTGAATCTCTTTTGTTTCCCCTGTCCTCCCTCTTAAGCGCCAGCTTCAAAGGAT
The DNA here is from genome assembly GCF_001704415.2 of Capra hircus. Classification (NCBI taxonomy): domain Eukaryota; kingdom Metazoa; phylum Chordata; class Mammalia; order Artiodactyla; family Bovidae; genus Capra; species Capra hircus. The sequence continues at coordinate 48,462,486 of NC_030821.1, forward strand.
ATTGTCTTGTGTTTTCATTGATTCCTTTGTCCCCTCCCATTTAAAAATATGGTGAGTGTCTTTCTGAAGCTTCCTTCTCTCTGCTGTAGCCTTTTACGACTTGTTAATCAACTGATTTTCATTTTTTCCTTCTGGCTGCTCCAGCATCCCCTTTATCCTTGTGTCCTTGATCAACACCTAACGGTTGAAATTCCCCAGGGCATCTTAATCTCCTTGCTTTTCTGAGGGGGTTTGGACAAAGGGATCCATGGCTATAGATTCGGGGACTGTGTCTAACAATCAAGCTGGTTGCCCGAGTTTGTCTCCGACTCCATGTACCTCCCTAATTTAGGCATAGCTCACTTTCATCTCATCCAGAACTGCCGTGATGTCTCCTGGTCAACCTGGCCATAGAGTATGGTACCCTAGTCTAATCTTTCCTGGCTCTATTCCATGCACTCATGCAACCTTTTTCTTCTCAACTTGGTTTTTCCCATCACTGAATCTCATTTCTCAGGGCCTTATTCTAAAAATATACTTTATTTTTAGAGCAGTTTTAATTTTATGTATTTATTTCTGGCTACCTCATGCAGAACTTCCCTGACCAGGTATTGAACCTGTGCCTCCTGCAGTGGAAGCTTGGAGCCTTAACCACCAGACTGGCAGGGAAGTCCTGAGGCCTTACTGTTTTGAGGGCCAAGACTGCCTCACCATGTTGGCAAGCAGTTTCTGTGGGCCAGCTCCAGAAGGCTGACCTTGGTCTCTACACTGTACATGTTTAATGCCTGGTCCCTTCTCTGTCTACCTGGTCCCTGCCGGACTTCTTTTTTCCATCTTGCTTCTCCCAGAACTTAATTTGCCAATTTAGCTTCAGCCTGCATCAGGCCTATATATAGATTTCCCTTTAGCTTTCCTGGGTTCCTATTACTTACTTATCAACCAGCTTCATTTTGTTATTCACTGTGCGAGCCACCCTAGTTCTAGCAAGCACTGTTTCCCGTCACTGCTGTACTTGGTCTGCCCTGACTTGGAAAATTTCTAATGTTAATCTGAGAAATTAACTCAGATTTCTCTTCTCTCCCTGTTCCCAAGCTGCTTCTCTGTTCAGGTCTTCTAGGATTTCTGTTAGGATGGGTTTATGTTAAATTCACACCTTATATTAAGATGCCACGGCAGAGCCATAAAAAAGAGTGAAATGATGCCATTTGCAGCAACATGGGTGGACCTGGAGATCCATACTAAGTGAAGTAAGACAGAGAAGTATTGTCTGATATCGCTTTTATGAAGAATCTAAGAAAATGATGCAAGTGAATTTACACAATAGAAATACTTACAGACATAGGGAACAAGCGTACGGTTATCAAAAGGGGTCCATCATTTAAGCAGTGCTACTTTATTGGCAGTCTTTGTTCTGTGTTGGATATAGTTTATGCTAGTATCTGTTTTGTGTAAGTAAAGAGTTTCATGATGGAATTTTATATTACATGCTTTTAGCTGAATTCAAATATGCATACTTGGTACCACCACCACCATCCTCACTCCCACCCTACAAAGTCCTTACATTTTTTTTTTACAACATGGTCCAGAAATGCAAGCTAAATATTTCATTTGTAGTTTAAATAAAAATGAGGTTATTGTTCTAGTGTTAGGAAAAAACTGGTTCCCTAAAAGGTGATTTGGTATATCCAAAAAAACGTATGCTGTCCTTTGGAATCAATTTAGAGGTATAAGAAGTAATTTGACTATGTAAGATTTTAATCTAATACAGTCTTTAGAATCTCACCGCACTCTACTCTGTTTTATTTATTCATTCAATAAATATTATGCATCTCATGCATGTCAAGTTCTGAGGTCCTGTGAACATAAAGATGAATCAGCTTCTCAAGGAGTTTTATTCTAGAAAGATGAAATGGACTGAAAATGAATAGGACAATAAGGTGTTTTTCAAAGTACCTGTAGTGCATGTTGGAGAAATAAGTAGGATGTGGTCAGCTCTTTGTGGTTGCTGGGAGAGTTGTTAGAAAAAGCTTCAGAGAGGAGGTGACTGCTGAGCTGTGTCTTAAAGAATGTCAATGGGGGACTTTCCTGGTGGTCCAGTGGTTAAGAATCTGCTTTCCAATGCAGAGGACATGAGTTGGATCCCAGGTGGGGGAACTAATCTCACAAGCTGCTGGGCAACTAAGCCTGCACGTCGCAACTAGAGACAAACCTGCATGCTGCAACTAAGACCCAATGCAGCCAAATAAAAATTTTTTTTAAACAGTGATAATGGGTTAGTTAAGTAAATAGTGGGGTGAAGGGTAATGCTGGTAGGACAAAACTTACCCCAGAGTTTAAATATTTATTTATTTGGCTGTGTCTCTTAGTTCTTGACCAGGGATGGAACCTGCATCTCCTGCATGGGAAGGCAGATTCTTAACCACTGGACCACCAGGGGAGTCCCTACTCCAGAGATGAAAGAACCACTGATAGTCTAGTCTCTGGAGAAGGAAATGGCAACCCACTCTGGTATTCTTGCCTGGAAAATCCCATGGACAGAGGAGCCTGGTGGGTTATAGTCGATGGGGCCACAAAGGGTTGGAGTGAGCAACTGAGCTCAGTAGTTGAAAATGGCTGTGGCACAGAAGTACACCTGTGTGGAGTATTGAGTTGCTGCTGAAGCAGAAGCAGGAACGGTAACATGGTGGACACCTTTGTATTCTTCAGGGTCAGCAAGTGGGAGTCATGGCTGGGGGTGCAGACAATGGAGGAGAGAGTGTGACAAAGGGATTTTATTTTAGAAAAATGTATCTAGCAGGATGAAAAAGGACTGGGGGGAGAGGACAAGGAGAAAGGGAGGTGTAGGTCATCGTAATGATAACAGGGAGAGATTAGGAGAACCAAGACTAAGGCAGCCATAGTAGGAAAGGGAAACGAGTGACAGGTGTAGGTTTTGGGAATGCTGAATGGTATGGACATAAGGATGTCTGGGTTAGGATAGAGGTTAGAGAGAGTAAAAATCAACCATAACTCCCAGCTGGCTGGATCTATCATTGCCCTAGAACCAATGCTGTGTCTTTCCCATGCCCCAAATGTGTTGAAACCTAATATCCAAGGTGACAGTGTTAGGAGGTGGGGCCTTTGGAAGGTGATTAGATCATGAGGGTGGAACCCCCATGAATGAGACTAGTGCTCTTATCAAAGGGACCAAGGGAGGTTGTTTGGCACTTTCACCACATGAGGACATAGTGAGAAGATGGTTGTCTATGAACCAGAAAGCAGTTTCTTATTAGACGCTGAATTTGCTGGTCTTGATCTTGGACTTTCCAGCTTCTAGAACTGCGAGAAGTTTCTTTGTTTCTTCCTTTTTTTTTTTGATGGTTATGTATTTTATTCTTCATTCATGTGGATAACAATATAAGGAAAGTTTTTTAGCGTACAATATAAAGTCATACATGATTTTGTTTAATTTAATATAAATATTTTTGTTGTTTAGTTGTTAAGTTGTTTCCAACTCTTGCAATCCCATGGACTCCATTGCAGCCTGCCAGGCTTCTCTGTCCATGGGGTTTCCCACGCAAGAACACTGGAGTGGGTTGCCATTTCCTTCACCAGGGGTTTCTATTGTTTATAAGCCACCCAGTCTATGGTGTTCTGTTATAGCAGCCCAGATGGACTAAGACAGTAATGATGTCTCTGTAACCATAGATTACTCTTCCCTTTGACTTTAAAAATTGCCTTCAGAGAGTATTTTATTAGAATTTAAGTAATTTGGGCTTTTGTTCATTCAGTCTGGCAAATTTTTATAGACCACCTATTTTAGGTGCTCAATACTTTAATAGATGCAAAGTTGAGATGCAAAGCTTACAATCTCATTGGATGAGCATTCCCTGGTGGTCCAGTTGTTAGGACTCGGTACTTTCACTTCTGGAGCTCAGGTTTGATCCCTGGTGGGGGAATTAAGATCCCGAAAGCCACATGGCAAAACAAAAAAGAAATCTCATATGGAAGCAAAGCATGAAAACACAAGATTCTAAGACTGTGAAATGAGACGTATGAGATTAAATTAATAAAATGCAATGTATATTAAAATATTGCCATGTATCAGAAACCATTTGAAGCCATTTAAAAAATAACAGCTATTAAAAAACCCAAATAACTGTGCTTACCCATTGTAGACTCTCATTAAATACTAAGTCATAATAATAAAATAACACTAAAGAAATGATAGGTTTATATTATTTTACCAAATGAAACAATTTTTTATGCCAGAAGGGATATTAAGATCATTCGGGTCCAATGATTTCCCAACCATGGAAATCCAGGGAAGAAGAGGTGGATGTGATTTCTCACTTGAGCATTTAAATGCAAATTAAAGTCCTAGGATGCATTCCTGACTTTTGCTATCTAAATAATAGGGCCTAAAGAAGGTCTTAAAAAAATAAAATAAAAATGTAGGGCAGACTTTACATAAAGGGATGGAAACAGAAAGGACTATTTTGCTTAAAATAGAGCACCTATATTTAGGAGCTTTTAGTCTGGCACGACCTTGACATTTAAGTCAACACAGTGGTTTTAAGTCTGATTATAACCTCCATTCTTTACCTTGTGTCTCTAAACCATTCAATGGGCTTAATGCTTCTGCCACGGCAGAATGAAAACAGTAGGTTGCTACCTAAGGATTTCAAACCATTAATCTCTCGGACTCCCTGGCCAGCAACTCTTTGTGAGTAGGCACTACTGCTAATCCACAGTAATTTTATAGGATCATTCCTGTGATTAAATTAGGACTGCACCAGAAGTCTGGTCTGGGGGCTGAGGAGTCTCCTGATCTAAGCTCAAGTCTGAGAAGTTCCCTGGGGGTCCAGAGGTTAGGACTCTATACTTTCACTGCATGTCCTGGGTTTAATCCCTGATCAGGGAAGTACGATCCCACAAGCCCACGTGGATGGGCCCCACCCTCCAAAAATGTGCTGGAGTTGAGGTAACTCGACCAGAAAGATCTCCCAGGGCCTTGTGAAAGAAGTGGAAGAGTTAGTTACTCAGTTGTGTCCGACTCTTTGTGACCCCATGGACTGTAGCCTACCAGGCTCCTGTCCATGGGATTCTTCAGGCAACGGGATTCTCCAGGCAACATTATTCTTGCCTGAGTGGATAGCCTTTCCCTTCTTCAGGGGATCTTCCTGATCAAGGGATCAAACCCAGGTGTCCTGCATTGCAGGCAGATTCTTGACTGTCTGAGCCACCAGGGAAGCCCCCTAAGGGCCTTAAGAGCTTCAAAATGTTTATTCTATGAGATGATGTAGACCAGCCAAGGGACAAGTTTCCTGGGTCTTAAGCAATGTTAGAAACCACCTTTAATAAAAATAATACAAAATTATGAACACAAAATTAGATGTGAAAGAGGACATTGACTTAGACTGCAAAAGAAATTCCAACAAATTATAAATTTTAAAAAGCTAGCAATTACTACAGGCAGAAAAATAACCCAGAAGAATAACATAATATTTTTATTTTTAAAATGGAAATCTAGTTCATTTACAATGTTGTATTATAATAGTAACATAATCCTTTGTATTAATCAACTGCTAGACAAACATCTTGTTTTTTAATATTTATTTATTTGGCTGCATCAGGTCTTAGTTGTGTCATGCGAGACCTTTGAGCATCATGTGAGATCTTTTGTTGTGGTTGGGCACATGAGATCTTAGTTCCCCTACCAGGGATGGAACCCCCATCCCCCACATTGCAATCGGGTTCTTCACCACTGAAGAACCCAGTTCTTCCACCAGTGAAGTCCCTAGACAAACATCTTTGATATTTTTTTCTTCTAAATTTTGGCCATGTCAGGCAGCTGAAAGGAATACCAGTCCCTGATCAGGGATTGAACCCAGGCCATGGTGGTGAGCACACCCAAATCCTAACTACTAGACTGCCAGGGAACTCTTTCTTCCGAGTTTCTTGACTGCATACTCTGACTGTTTCTTCATTTGACAGTAATTTTAGCATATTTTCTGTATAGGGAATAAAAAGAAAACTTAGTCTTTTCTTTTGTGACTGGTTAACTTATTTTTATTATTGATAATTCAGAGAAGTTTGTTTCAGCTTTACAGTTCATTATTGATAATGTGATGGAAGTTTTAGGATTGCTGTTAAATCTGGGGAAATCCCTGGTAAGAACCCATCACAAGTGAGCTGTAAGATTAGGGTTTCTGGCTTGGTACACGTGATGTTAATTTCAGATGTCAACTTGACTGAGTCATGGGGTGCTCAGACGTTTGGCTAAACTTTATTCTGGGTGTGTCTGTGAGGCTGTTTCTGGGTAAGAGTAACATTTGAATTGGTAGGCTGAGTAAAGCCAACTGGTGTCTCCAATGTAGGGGTGGGAAGATCCCCTGGAGAAAGGCATGGCAACCCACTCTAGTACTCTTGCCTGAAAAATTCCATTGACAGAGGAGCCCGACAAGTTAAAGTTCATGGAATCACAAAGAGTTGGACATGACCGAGCATACAACACGCACATCCACACACAGTGTGGGTGGCCTCATTCAATCAATTGAAGATCTGAACAGAACGTTCAGATTAGAGGGGACTCCTTCTGTTTCACTGTTTGAGCTGGATGTGGGTCTTTTCCTACCTTTGGATTGAACTGAAAGGTCAGCTTCTCTTGGGTCTTTGAACTTGCTGGCTTTCAGACTAGAACTTCTTCCACCTGTTTTCCTGGGTCTCTAGTTTGCTGGTCTTGAGACCTCTCATCCTCCATACTTCCTTGCACTCAGATGCTCAGTCGTATCTGACTCTTTGTAACCCCAGAGACTGTAGCCTGACAGGCTCCTCTGTCTGTGGGATTTCATAGGCAAAAGTACTAGAGTAGGTTGCCATTCCCTTCTCTAGGGGGTCTTCCTGACTCAGGGATTGAAACTGCATTTCCTGCAGTCACAGGCAGATTCTTTATCACTGAGCCACCTGTGAAGCCTGAACAAAATGATGCCCCAGCCTTATTTCCCCTTGCATGGATCCATGAATGCCCATGGCAGTTTCAGAGCCATCAGACAGGAGAGGAAGTCTCACTGGAGAGAGACCAAGATCTTCATGGATTACAGTTAAAATACCTTCCCTTTGGAAACTTTATAAAAACATAGGAATATGAGAACCCCTGTATAGGGACCCTCCCACGCTATGGTCAGGAGTCGTGCAAGTAAGAGAGCCAAAGTTTAACTTTATGAGATTTACAGCCTACCTGACTGAGGCCTGTCTTTTCTTTAGGGCTCTTGTGGCCAGGATATACTGAAAATCTACAATGGGTAGGAGCATTTGAGGTAGAGTAACACTGCCAGGATGTGCTAAGTGAAATCAGAAAAATGCACAAGGTGAAACAGGCTTGTGTCATTGAGAGACCAATGAAATGACTCGGCCAGTCCCATGATGTGGTCATTAGTTGTGGTCCCTTGTTCTCATCCATCTGGGTCCTGGCTGACCTGACATCACCTGGGGGTAGACATGCACCGTCATTTACAAATAAATTCATATTTGCAAAATGGTTCCTGAATCATTTAAGGTATTATGGTTTGAATAAGCCTCATTCCTCCCAACATAAAACTGATGGGCATTTATAAGGATGAATATATGCACACTAAGGGTTAAAGGGTTTCCCTGTGGCTCAGCAATAAACAATCCACCTGCCAAGGCAGGAGACGTGTGTTCGATCCCTGGGTTGGGACCAGGAGGAGGAAATGGCAATCCACTCCAGTATTCTTGCCTAGAGAATCCCGTGGACAGAGAAGACTGGCGGGCTACAGTCCATGAGGTTGCAGAGTCGGACACGACTTAGTGACTGAACAGCAACAACAAGGATAAAAAGTAAAACCATTTACCTGTGCATCTGAACTTTAAGTAGGGTTTGGATCTTGTCCAGAACTTTGTACTGGCAGAGCAAAATTGCACAAGCTCTAAATACTGTCTAAGAATATGCAATGGAAAAAAAAAAAAAGAATATGCAATGGAATGTATAAATTAAAACTTGATTTTAGGTCATTAGAATCTTAAAAAAGAGGCCAATTCAACTAAAGGGGAAAATGATAATGTGATTTTTTAAAAGTCTGCTTGTTTTATGAGAGGCCTTCCATCAAAGTACTGAGTCATCACAGTCTTGTCTGCAACACCCATTAGCCAGAGGCTTCTTTTGAAAGGTTGATGGTTGTAAGAATTCTGGCAGGAAGTCAAATGGTGATGAGCTCTGCTCTCTGCCAGGTGTTTTGGCAGCCTTCCTTGGAGGAGGCTGGAGGGTAACACCAATGAAGAATGTCTGTTACTAATAGGATTGATTCATCAGCAAATACTTTAGAATGCTTCCATTCTGAGTGCTGTCCCCATTCAACGTAAGATTTTGTGCTTTCCTTAGTTGTTTTGTTGAGTCTGACTCTTTGCGACCCCATGGACTATAGCCAGCCAGGCTCCTCTGTTCATTAGGATTCTCCCAGCAAGAATACTAGAGTGGGTTGCCGTGCCCTCCTCCAGGGAATCTTCCCAACCCAGGGATCGAACCCAGGTCTCCCACATTGCAGATGGCTTCTTTACCATCTGAGCCACCAGGGTAGGATTTTGGGAATGCTAAAACTCGTTTTCAATACTGCCATCTTTTCCCAAACCTTTTGTGAAATCTTTTGGTAAAAGTTTCAGATCTTATGGCACACACTTTTGAATAGCTTTATGGTTAAAACTATCAAAATTTGGGAATGGACTATCATCTTTGGAGACAAAAAAGGTTTTCAGAGCCAATAATACAAATGAAGTGTCTGTTCAAATCTACTGTGTGTGTGGGTGTTTGTGTGTGTTTTGTGTGTGTGTGTGTGTGTTTGGTCAAAGCGAAGTGTGGCCATGGAAAACCAAAATACAGTTTTCTCCTACAACTGGCAAACTAGTTCTGAAGACAAGTTTATGGGCGATACAGTGTATTGGTTCACCTGTCTTGTATGCTTTCCTTTAGGAAAGGAGTTGAGAAGCTATAATCTATCTGCATTCCCTGGACCCTGTTGCAGCTGGGGACCCAGAGGTGTTTGGTTTTGCTGAACTAGGACACTGGCAAGGGACATGGATGGGGGAGTAATTCAGGGGAGCTAGTGACCAGGCAGGAAAGTGAGGTGCCCCTACAGGCGATAGGGGAGAAGGTATTTGGTTCTTCTAAGGGCAATTCCGGTTGAGTTTCAAGGTTCTGTTCCTTAATATCAGAGATGCCAAGTCACTTGAATTGGCAACACTGGAGTTCTTGCTGGGACAGTCCTATAATTCTCCTAGATGTTTCTGGCTGCGTAATGCTCGTATCTGCTCTCCTGACCCTCCTGGAGATTCCATAAGGTGGCTAATACTCTCTAATAAATTCCTTACTACTTAAGTTAGCAAATGTGAATTTGACTGAGTCATCCAAATTCCAAGTGAGGGATGTAAGCGTTGTTGGAATTATGGAGTCTCCCAAGCCAATAACCTGAAACCAGAAACTAGTTAAAAAGATAAACTTGGTATTGGTTTAATTTTTTTTTCATGTTTTTAAAGTTAGGTTTCATATTTGAAGAACTATGTAGGCCACAGGAACAATTTAAACAAAGACTTCCTCTTACTTTTGGGAGGTTCATTTTTATTCTACATAAAGGAAACAAAATACTTGGGAATGAGGCTACTGTAGACTCTGTCCTGGTCATGGACTGGGCACTGGGATCTTCAAAGATGCTTCACTAGAAACGATGAACTGCTCTCTGATAGCTTGGCTTATGTTGTTGTTGTTCAGTCCCTAAGTCATAACCCGACCCTTTGTGACCCCATGGACTGCAGCATGAAGTGGCTTTATGCACGTCTATTATATTTTTTTCCTGTTATTCATAAGCATCTCCAAAATTGTCTCTCTATAGTTTTTCTTCTTTAGTGCTTATATTGGATGAATATAAAGACATCTTCAATAAATCCTGCCTGGCTGACCGATAGAGTTAGGTGTGGGGCCCTTTGGAAGGCTATAAAAGCAGTCTCTGAATTAGCAGCTATACATTTGCCATTTGCAGTGAAAAGAGACTCCACTTTTGGTTCTTGTGGGCTAACTATCCATATCTGATTTGGGAGACTTTGGACATCATCTTGTCCAACTCTAGGTACAAATTGTTTCTATCACGCCCTCGTGTGGTGTATTAATTTACCAGGACTGCTGGAATAGAGTGCTTCAGACCAAGTGACTTCAAGAACCAAAACTGATGGTCTCACAGTTCTAGAGGCTAGAAGTCTGAATTAAGATGTCGGCCAGGCTGGTTCTTCTGAAGGCTATGAGGGAAGGAGCTGTTATCAGTTTTTTCTCTTTGCTTCCTCCGGTGGTTGCTTGACTCCTGGCAGCATGATTCCATTCTTCACATGGTGTTTTCTCTTTGTGTGTCTGTCTCCAAATGTCACCTTTGTATAAGGACAGAAGTTATACTGGATTAGGGCCCACCTGAATGCTCTCATTTTAATTTGTTAGTCTTAGTTGCTTAGTCGCGTCTGACTCTTTTGCATTTCCCAGGCAAGGATACTGGAATGGGTAGCCTGGGAATACTGGAATGGGTAGCTTTCTCCAGGGCATCTTCCCAGCTGAGGGATCGAACCCAGGTCTCCTGCACTGCAGGCGGATTCTTTACCATCTGAGCCTCCAGGAAAGACGTTATTTCCAAGTAAGGTCACATTCTGGGTGCTAGGACTTCAACACATGCATTTTCTTAAAGGGGATAGAATTTGTTTTTGCTGCCTGACTCTGCGACGCCATGGATTGCAGCATGCCAGGCTTCCCTGTTCTTCACTATCTCCCAGAGTTTGCTCAAAGTCATGTCCATTGAGTCGGTGATGCCATCAACCATCTCATCCTCTGTCGTCCCCTTCTCCTCCTGCGCTCAATCTTTCCCAGCATCAGGGTCTTTTCCAATGAGTCGGCTCTTTGCATCAGGTGGCCAAAGTATTGGTGCTTCAGCATCAGTCCTTCCAATGAATAATTCAGTTCAGTCTCTCAGTTGTGTCCGACTCTTTCTGACCCCATGAATCGCAGCATGCCAGGCCTCCCTGTTCATCACCAACTCCCGGAGTTCACTCAGACTCACGTCCATCGAGTCCGTGATGCCATCCAGCGATCTCATCCTCTGTTGTCCCCTTCTCCTCCTGCCCCCAATTCCTCCCAGCATCAGAGTCTTTTCCAATGAGTCAACTCTTCGCATAATTAGGATTGATGTCTTTGAGGATTGACTAATTTGATCTCCTTGTTGTCCAAGGGACTCTCAAGAGTTTTGATTCCAGCTTGTGCTTCATCCAGCCTGGCATTTCACTTTGAGGTACTCTTCGTATTAGTTAAAGAAACAGTATACAGAATTTAGTTCATAACATTAGTCAGGATTCTTTCGGTTGCAACTGACAGAAACTAAATTCAAATCACTGTAGTAAATGGGGAAATGTATTGCCTCACATAGAAGGGAAGGACAGAAAACACGGCTCAGGAATAACTCGCAGGAGGTACTCGGTTGTTACCATCAGAACTCTCTCTCCATCAGTCTTCACCATGCATGGCTTCATTTCCCACCACTGCAGGTTGGAATTTTCCATGTGCTGTGGAGCATGGCCTCAGGTAGTACCAGACTTTTAACATTCCAACTTGCTGATGCAAAAGGAAAGGTGGTTTTCTCTCCGTGCTTCCATTCATACAAGCCCAGGGAAGGATTCTGGTTGCCCTGCTGGCCCCACACCTATGCTTGGAGCAGTCACTTGCAGGAGAGTGTGGTTCTTCACCACATTGGCCTGCTCCTCTGGTCCCTGGGCTGGGAAAGTTCCTGAAACTGGGGCTGGAAGATGGTCGCAGAAAGAGTGTGGGTCAGATGTAGCCATATGGAGACTTTGGTGGTGGTCAGGGAACTAAATCCTGCAACTACAACCCGGTGCAGACAAAAAAATAAATAGACATAAAAAATGTGGTCATCTGCCACCCAAGGAGCTAACTATACTGCCTCAGTGCGGCATTTGTTGCCGTTCAGTCTCTCAGTCGTGTCTGACTCTTTGAGGCCCCAGGGACTGCAGCACACCAGGCTTCCCTGTCCATCACCAACTCCTGAAGTTTTCTCAGACTTATGTCCATTGACATAAGTGATGCTATCTAACCATCCCATCCTCTGTTGCCCTCTTCTCATTCGCCTTCAATCTCCTTTTGCCTTCAATGCAGCCTTCAGTATTTCCATTTTATTCACCTTTAGCATCTATAATGTTCTTCTGACCTTAAACAGAAACATAATGTTGTAGCCATGCGTTCTGGGAAACAAACTCACTCAGAAGGACAATGCACATAGTGGAGTGTAATAGTTTATTACACCAGCAGGTCCAAGGCAGAGTCTCCTCTTAGCCAAGGACCCCAGCCAGTTTCTGTGAAAACCTTATATACCTTAAATGTGCGTGCCCAAACCCACCTCCCCAAATTCCCTGAAACTGGTCTGAACAAAGGAAAAGAAAGATACAATCAAAGTTAACCTGTGACTCATATGACTTAAGCCTAGGTAGTTAACTGGACAATTATCAATAGGCCTGTGTTCATACCCCAATAAGCATAATAGAATGTATGATTCTATTCAGTTACACAGATAATTAGGGTATTCTTTTAGGTGAGAGTCTAGGTAGGAGCCCTGGGGCTCTTCCTTCCAGGGGCCTGGTTTTCCAGTTGGTCTGTGTTTCCATAGATAGTGGGCACATAGCTCAAAGTCCACAGTCTGGCCCAGGATGGAGTCCTGCTTTCAAGATAGAGCCTGTTCTGTCTATTCCCTCCTTCAATATCATCCATATTTTCTAACTCCTTTAAAAATTATTTATTGGAAAAAATTATTTATTGGTTACATCAGGTCTTAGTCCCGTCATGCAGGATCTTTCGTTGTGGCACAGGGACTCTCTGGTTGTGGAGCACTGGCTCTAGCTTGGGCTCCATAGTTGGGTGCACAGGCTTAGTTGCTCCACGGCATGTGGAATCTTAGTTCCTCATCAGGGGCATCATCCTAGAAAATATATTTATTGAGTTTTGAAAATGTGACAAACAGGTGTCTTACCTGATTGAAAAAAAATTCAAATTTTTTTTTCTAATAAAGCAGGACCTTTTTAAGAAATGTGGTACTTACTAAAGGTTACTTAGGGCTACTGGCATTCTAGACTCCCTGGGATCTGGGGCCACTCCTTTCCACCAGGGCACTTTTGTTGAAAAGATTAAGAAGTAACTTTATCTGGTACCTCAAGTTTTATCCTCAAGAGGTGTGTATTTATTTTATTTAGAAGGTCCTAGGGGGAAAAATACCTCAACCACACAGTTTGAAGTTCTCTTAAATTGTCCACACATCTGTTTTTCAAACAAAACAATGTCTGATGGATTATGCTATCAATCATTCACACTTTCGTATGGATTGCATCATTCTTGCCTTTTTTTTTTTTTTTTTACTGATATCTGAAACTAACCATCTTTAGAAATTAAAGGTAGGCGTGGAGGTAATCAGGGTTCCAAAAGTTGCCAACTCTCCTGGGTAATTTGAGGGGACTGTTTACCATGATGGTGTTGCAGACAAGAAGCCAATTCTAACCCCACGATGGAACTGTTTCTTTGACTGGCTTTTTGTTGTTTTTGTTGTTAGAATCATACAGAATAGCCTGCCTCAGAGAGCACCGGCCCTCTGCCTGACTGTTAAACTAAGTGCCTTTGTTAAAACCCTGTCCACCTCAGATGGCAGGAAGGAAGAAATTAATACATCCCCTGCCTGAGGCTGGCCATTCTAGGAGGTGTTTCCAAGATTAATAGCATTTTTACTTTGCTTCCTCACTTCCCCCCATCTCTGATCTATAAAAAAAACCTGGCATCCAGACCCTGATAAGATGGTTATTTTGAGGTGCTAACCTGCTATCTTTTTGGTCAGCCAGCTCCCCAATTAAAGGCTCTTACTTGCTCAGTGGCCCCCCCACTGGCAGGGGACCCAGTGCTCCTGGGGACACACAGCCCCTGTTTGAGAAGCCTAACATGAGGAGAATCGGGACACATGGATAATGTTCAGTTCAATTCAGCTCAGTTGTGTCCGACTCTTTGCGACCCCATGGACTGCAGCACTCCACGCTTCCCTATCCATCACCAGCTCCCCAAACTCGAACTCATGTCCATTGAGTTGGTGATGCCATCCAACCATCTCATCCTCTGTCGTTCCTTCTCTTCCTGCCTTCAATCCCTCACAGCATCGGGGTCTTTTTAAAAGAGTCAGTTCTTCGCATCAGGTGGCCAAAGTATCGGGGTTTCAGCTTCAGCATCAGTCCTTCCAATGAATATTTAGGACTGATCTCCTTTAGGATGGACTGGCTGGATCTCCTTGCAGTCCAGGGGACTCTCAAGAGTCTTCTCCAACATCACAGTTCAAAAGCATCAATTCTTTGCCACTCAGCTTTCCTTATAGTCCGACTCTCACATCCATACATGACTACTGGAAAAACCATAGCTTTGACTAGATGGACCTTTGTTGGCCAAGTAATGTCTCTGATTTTTAATACGCTGTCTAGGTTGGTCATAACTTTTCTTCTAAGGAGCAAGCATCTTTTAATTTCATGGCTGCAGTCACCATCTGCAGTGATTTTGGAACCCCCCAAAATAGTCTCTCACTGTTTCCCCATCTATTTGACATGAAGTGATGGGCCAGATGCCATGATCTTAGTTTTCTGAATGTTGAATTTTCAGTCAACTTTTTCACTCTCCTCTTTCACTTTCATCAAGAGGCTCTTTAGTTCTTCTTCACTTTCTGCCATAAGGGTGGTGTCATCTGCATGTCTGAGGTTGATATTTCTTCTGGCAATCTTGATTCAAGCTTATGCTTCATCCAGCCTGGCATTTCGCATGATGTACTCTGCATATAAGTTAAATAAGCAGGGTGACAATATACAGCCTTGACATATTCCTTTCCTGATTTGGAACCAGTCTGTTGTTCCATGTCCAGTTCTAGCTGTTGCTTCCTGACCTGCATACAGATTTCTCAAGAGGCAGGTCAGGTGGTTTGGTATTCCTATCTCTTGAAGAATTTTCCACAGTTTGTTGTGATTCACAGAGTCAAAGGCTTTGGCATAGTCAACAGAGCAGAAGTAGATGTTTTTCTGGAACTCTCTTGCTTTCTCGATGATCTAACAGACGTTGGCAATTTGATCTCTGGTTCCTCTGCCTTTTCTAAATCCAGCTTGAACATCTGAGAGTTCACAGTTCATGTACTATTGAGCCTGGCTTGGAGAATTTTGAGCATTACTTGACTAGTGTGTGAGATGAGTGCAGTTGTGCGGTAGTTTGAGCATTCTTTGGCATTGCCTTTCTTTGGGACTGGAATGAAAACTGAACTTTTCCAGTCCTATGGCCACTGCTGAGTTTTCCAAATTTGCTGGATGTAAACGACAGAGAATGAGATGGCTGGATAGCATCACCGACTTGATGGATGTGAGTCTGAGTGAACTCCAAGAGTTGGTGATGGACAGGGAGGCCTGGTGTGCTGCAATTCATGGGGTCGCAAATGACTGAGGAACTGAACTGAACTGAACCACTTTTTTATCAAAGGATTGTTACTTTCCCCCAAGATCTATGCTTTTTCTTTTTTAATATTTATTTATTTGGCTGCTCAGGGCCTTAGTTGTGGCATGAGAAGTTTTAGTTGCAGCATGTGGGATCTAGTTCCCTGAGTAGGGATCAAACCTGGATCCCCTGCCTTGGGACCGTGGAGTCTTAGCCACTGGACCACCAGAGAAGTCCCTTATGCTTTCCAGACCTTAGGAACGTTGTCAGATTTGTGATTAGCATTTCTAGTTTAGACACAGTATATTTCATTTCTTTTCCCTTTGGATTTACCTTTTGACTTATTTTCTTCTCCTAAATTGCTCACTTGTGGATTGCATTGTTGTTTAGTGGCTCAGTCGTGTCTGACTTTTTTCCAACCCCGTGGAGCGTAGCCCACCCGGCTCCTCTGTCCATGGGATTTCCCATGCAAGAATACTGGAGTGGGTTACCATTTCTTTCTCCAGGGGATCTTCCTGACCCAGGGATTCTGCATCTCCTGCATTGGCAGGCGGGGTCTCTACCACTGAGCCACCAGGGAAGCCTCACTGAGTACATTACTTTGATATAAACTGCTTTTATTTTTTAACATGACTCAATCACAGTAGTTTTTCCTATCAATCTTGTGACATTTCTCATGCATTAAAATGCACTCTATTAGACCATATTCTTTGACTAACAGGCACGACAGGGTTTTTTTTTTTTAAGTCATCTCCTTTGAATTTATTCTGAGAAGTGAATCATAAATGTTTTTGCTTTTTCTTACTGTGAGAAATGTTTAAAATTTTGAAAAATTATTTTAAGAATAAACCTTAAAGTAAGTTGTTTATTATCATTTTTAAATATTTGATTTTCTTTTCATCAATATTTGTATTAGTTTGCTAGGGTTGCCATAACAAAGGAGCATGAATTGGCTCAAACAACAGAAATTTATTGTCTCATGATTTTGGAGGCTGGAAGCTGGAGATCAAGGTGTCATGAGGGTTGATTTCTCCCGAGGCCTTTCTTCTTGGCTGGTAGATGAGCCGTCCAGGTTCTCCGTGTCTTCACTTGGTCTTCCTGCTATACCTGTTTGTGTCCAAATTTCCTGTTCTTAAAAGGGCACCAGTAATATTGGATAAGAGCTCACCCTAATGATCTCATTTTAACTTCATTACCTCTTTAGGGAGACTATTACCAAATACAGTCACAGGATGAGAAATAGGGGGTTATGGCTTCAACTTGTGGATTTTGGAGAGGACAAGATTTAGCCTGTGACAGTATTTATTTTATAATTATTTATTCAAGTATAGTTGATTTACAATGTGTTAATTACTGCTATACATCAAAGTGATTCAGTTATACATACATATACATTCTTTCATCAAGTATTTTTTAAAACCATGATACATTTTTTAAAATAATGCATTATGGAATTAAATATTTTAACTGATACCCTCTTTACCAATGCTTATAACCTAAAAGACAGCATTCCTTTTTTTAATTGGAGTATAATTACTTTACAATGTTGTGTTAGCTTCTGCTGTATAGCATCATGAATCAGTCATATGTATGCATCTATCCCCTCCCTTGTGAGCCTCCCCACATCCCCATCACACCCTTCCAGGGCGACAGAGAGACTGAGCTGAGCTCCCTGTGGTATACAGCAGCTTCCCTCTAGCCATCTATCTGATCCATGGTAGTGTATATATGTCAATGCTACTCTCTCGATTTGTTCCCCCTTTCCTTCTTTTTAAAATATTATTTTCCATTAGAGTTTATCAAAGGATAGTGAATACAGTTCTCTGTGCTATATATGAAGACCTTGTTTTTTATCCATTCTGTATATGAAAGTTGAAATCTGCTAACCCCAACCTCCCAGTTCATCCCGTCCCTCACCCTCTCCCTCTTGGCAACCACCACTGTTTTCTATGCATGACACTATTTAAATAACAGTTTAAGAAACATAGGGCCCAGCGTGACTTGTATGAGTCTCCATTGTAAAAGCATGTTTTAACATTACTGAGGGTGGAAGAGAAACAATCTTATTTTCTTGAAAAAAACAGAATGGAAGAAGTACTAGATGGCAGGAAAACCTGTGGTTTCCTGGTGTGGAGTAAGAGAAAGGTATATTTTAAACTCCAGAGGAGAAACTGAAATGTGCAAACTTTCACAACAGTTCTTTTCTCTTTGAAAAATCACATTTTTCCTCTAGTGTGAAATTTCACAAACAAAATCAGCTAAAGGAAGGAAGAAAGATCATGATGTTTGGATGTTATATTTCCGTTGTATACATGCCTATTCGCCTGGTCATTCCTCTCTTTGGGCAAACTAAATTTAGACTCTAACTGCTCTGATTTTCACAGAGGGAATGATATAACACAATTCATTTGTCATTTAAATCCCATTCCTTGATGACAGGATATGCAGCCCCCAAACAGAACACTAAATCCTTTAAAATCACTCCCCTGATGGTCCAAGTGGTATATTCTACTTGTATTGGGTCATTTGGTATTCATTAGTTACAACCAAGAAAATAAGAACAATTATCAGGGTATCACCAAGATCCAAAGAGAATGGAGGATAAAAGTCAGGCCGGAGATACAGGTACCTGCACACGTGTGCCCCAAACAATAGTATAGTTAAAAATAATATAGCACTTTATATTTAAAATGGATAACCAACAAGGACCTACTGCAGAGCACAGGGAACTCTGCTCAATGTTATGTGGCAGCCTGGATGGAAGGGAAGTTTTGGGGGAGAATGGATACATGTGTATGTATGGCTGAGCCCCTTCACTGTTCACCTGAACTATCACATGGTTTACTAATCAGCTATTCCCCAATACAAAATAAAAAATATACATTTTAAAACATAACTCTTCAACCTGGATTTGTGGAGTTTTTCTGCAATCAGATAATTATTAAAAATGTCATCAACAAAAGAGGATACAGAAGAGAGAAGGGGATTTGAGTGAATTCTGTGAAGAGCTCTTTTCTGGTGTCTTTGTATTAAGGAAATAATGTTTGAAAAGACAGACAGCTCTGAGCTCCCGATCATTCTGCAGAGTCCCCTACATTTCTGAGTTTTTATTAAAAGAATCCTACTATATGGTGCTGTGATTTGGGTTCTCAGAATGCCAGGGTTCACCTGGTCTCTCTCTACAAGACTGGCTCTGAGGCAATGAGGCCAGGTCTCTCCCCACGGCTGACCAGTTATTCTCAACCTTGTGCTAGGATGTGGTGGCAGGGGGGCAGCAGCATTCTGAGGGGTGGGCTTCATGGTCACCTTGTTCTGTGATGCTTAAGTTTCTGAGTAAAGGGCAGGAATGCAGAGAAGGATAGGGAGGAGTCATGAGCTGGGAATGAAACCATTGCTAGTGACTGAAAGGTTACGCAATCTCGTAAAAACCTGAATCTCAGTCATTATTGAGATGATGGTTCTATGAGCAGCTTGTTTTGCGTTTTTATTAAAAAGCAATAGCATGCACTGTTTGTCTTCAGACTGATTCATCCTTTAATCCATTTAAATATTTCACTATAGGCATGCTTCATCTTTTCATTTTTTAAATTAAAATATAGTTGCTGTATAATATTATATAATTTACAGGTGTACAGTAGACAGTATGCAGCTTATGTTTTACCTAATAGGCTATTCCTCTAATTCCCCCACCTGTTTATTGCCCCTCCCCCTTCCTGCTCCCCAGTGGTAACTGTAGGTTTGTTTTCTTTATCTGTGAGTCTGCTCTTTTTGTTATATTCACTGGTTTGTTGTATCTTTACATTTCACATGTAAGTCATATCATATAGTATTTGTCTTTGTCTTACTTATTTCACTTGGCATAATACCCTTCAAGTCCATCCAAATTGCTGCAAATGACATAATTTCCTTCCTTTTTATGGCCAAGTAATATTCCACTGTGTGTGTGTGTGTGCGTGTGCGTGTGTGTGTATTCATCTGTTGGTGGACACTTAGGTTACTACCATATCTTGGCAATTATAACTAACGCTGCCATAGGCATTGGGGTGCATGTATCTTTTCAAATTAGTACTTTTTTCAGATATATAACCAGGAGTAGAATTGCTAGGTCATATGGTAGTTCTATTTTTAGTTTTTTGAGAAACCTCCGTACTGTTTTCCACAGTGGCTGGACCAATTTACATTCCCAGCAACAGTGTACGAGAGTTCCCTTTTCTCTATGTCCTTGCCAACATTTGTTATTTGTATTCTTTTTGAAGATAGTCATTTTGACAGGTGTAAGGTGATAGATAGTTCATGGTGGTTTTGATTTGCATTTCACTGACAGTGAGTAATGTTGAGTATCTTTTCATGTGCTTATTGACCATTTGCTTTTCCTTTCTGGAAAAATATCTATTCAGTTCTTCTGCCCATTAAAAAAATTTTTTGATGTTGAGTTCTATGATGTGTTTCTATATGTTGAATAATAACCTCCATCAGTTGTATCATATACAAATACTTTTGTCCCATTCAGTAGGTTGTCTTTTCATTTTGTTGATGGTTTCTTTTGCTGTGCAAAAAGCTTTTAAGTTTAATTAGGTTCCATTTATTTATTTTTGGTTTTATTTCCTTTACCCTAAGAGACCCATTCAAAAAATTCTGTTGTGACTTATGTGAGAGACGTGTGTTCCAGTTCCTTGTGTACTTAAGTCTCATGGGGTGATACAGAGTCCACTGTGGATGCTTTCTTGTGCATTTAGGAAGGAGGATTGAGCTTGGGGGGGCTGCTCTGAAGAAAGAAGAACTGAGCCTGCTCTTTATCCAGCTGGGAAGGTTACCTTGGCCTTCAAGGTTGCTAGCTGCAAACACAACCCTGAGAAATGGCCTGGCTGAAGAGTGGTCAGAGTCTTGCATTTTCGACACATCCACAGAGAATGTGCAGAGGGGCTGAGGGCCATAGCAGATCGCTTCTGCCATCTCTTTCCTTTCCCAGGCCCAGGTGGCAATGGAGGTGATAACAAAAATCTTTCAAGGGAATGAGAATCTCTGCAGACAAATGTTTCTTCTTCGTAGGAAATTTTCTCCTCATTACTAGCCTTGGTGTGTCTGGCATGTTTTTATTAAGGGAGATGGCAGTTTCTAGGAGGTGTTAGTTGATAGTATTGTCTTCTTGTCCTGGCTCATTCCCAGAGGCACTGCCTGGTTTCTTGGCTCCTTCAGAGTGTAACCTGGTGTCCAAGTGTTCATCAGACTATGGTTTCTTGGGTTGGGGACGTGCAGGCCTAAAACTGATATGCTGGGGACTTCCCTGGTAGTTTAGTGGTTAGGAATCCTCCTTGCAATCCAGGGACTTCAGTTCCTGGTTGAGGAACTAAGATCCCACATGCTGTGGGGCAACTAAGTCTGCCCATGCAACTAGAGAGCCTGTGTGCCTCAACAAACAGCCCAGTGTTCTGCAACAAAGACCCAGCAGAATAAAAACAAACAAACAAACTGATACGGTGGTCACCGTACTCAAATCCCAGGGCTGGAGTGATTGCCTGAATCACTGTGACCCAAGGGTAGATCTGTGCCTCTTCTGTTTACCTAGATTGAAATTTACTTCTCAGTAAGGGTATATGCTTTTGAACTGTGGTGTTGGAGAAGACTCTTGAGAGTCTCCTGGACTACAAGGAGATCCAACCAGTCCATTGTGAAGGAGATCAACTCTGGTATTTCTTTGGAAGGAATGATGCTAGAGCTGAAACTCCAGTACTTTGGCCACGTCATGCGAAGAGTTGACTCAAAGACTCTGATGCTGGGAGGGATTGGGGGCAGGAGGAGAAGGGGACGACAGAGGATGAGATGGCTGGATGGCATCACTGACTCGATGGACATGAATCTGAGTGAACTCTGGGAGTTGGTGATGGACAGGGAGGCCTGGTGTGCTGCGATTCATGGGGTCACAAAGAGTTGGACACGACTGAGCAACTGAACTGAACTGAACTGAACTGAACTGAAGGGTATAAGTGGGCTTCCCTGGTGACTCAATGTTAAAGAATTGCCTGCCAATGCGGGAGACGCAGGTTTGATCCTTGGTTTGGGAGGATCCCCTGGAGAAGAAAATGGCAACCCACTCCAGTATCCTGGCCTGGGAAATCCCATGGACAGAGGAGCCTGATGGGCTACAGTCCAGGGAATCGAAAAGAGTTGGTCACAACTTAGCAACTTAGCATGAAAGGTATAAATGCCAAGTTCTGTTAAGGAGTGACCTTATAACCTTATAATCAATAATACCATATTGGTTCAGACAGTAAAGAACCTGACTGCAATGTGGGAGACCTGGGCTTGATACCTGAATTGAGAAGATCCCCTGGAGAGGGGCATGGCAACCCACTCCAGCATTGTTACCTAGAGAATCCCCATGGACAGAGGAGCCTGGTGGGCCACAGTCCATGGGGTCGCAAAGAGTCCAACAGGACGGAGTGACTAAGCATACATACGTACACACACCATATTGGATATTTGAAAGTTGCTAAGAGAGTACATCCTTACCACAAGAAAAGAAATTTGTAACTAATGTAGACTTATTGCCGTGATCATTTTGCAATATATACATACTATGTTAAATCAATATATTGTACATCTAAAACTAATACAATGTTACATGTCAATCATATTTCACTAAAAACCCATTAAATTAAATAAAAAAAGAAAAGAAAATGAGGAAATCAGTCATACTGTAAACTACTTTTTTGAATCAAGAATAGAGATCTGGGGAATTCCTTGGTGGTCCAGTCATTAGGACTCTGCGCTTTCACTGCTAAGGGTGCAGGATCAATCTCTGATCAAGGAAGTAAGATGCCGCAAGCCATGTGGCCAAAAAATTAACTTAAAAGAATAGAGATGTAATTTAATTATATCTCAGAAGTCAATGATATGTATACTTCTTCAGGGTCTGTCAATAAAGCTATATTTTTATTATATATATTGAAATACACT
The DNA here is from genome assembly GCF_001704415.2 of Capra hircus. Classification (NCBI taxonomy): domain Eukaryota; kingdom Metazoa; phylum Chordata; class Mammalia; order Artiodactyla; family Bovidae; genus Capra; species Capra hircus. The sequence continues at coordinate 48,484,948 of NC_030821.1, forward strand.
GAGTTGAATTTATATGTATGTATGAAATGTTGCCTTTGAAATACAACTTACTCCTCTTCAAGAACTAATACCTACCTAATTCAATTAGAGTAGTGGCAACTATGTATTGTATTTTAAGCACAGAAAATATTCTGGACCTAAACCGAGCCCTTCTTCTTGTGTCTGGTAGACCTCTGAATTGAATCCTCTTAAGGAAAAAGTGCAATGGCACCCCACTCCAGTACTCTTGCCTGGAAAATCCCATGGATGGAGGAGCCTGGTGGGCTGCAGTCCATGGGGTCTCGAAGAGGCTGACACAACTGAGCAACTTCACTTTCACTTTTCACTTTCATGCATTGGAGAAGGAAATGGCAACCCACTCCAGTGTTCTTGCCTGGAGAATCCCAGGGATGGGGGAACCTGGTGAGCTGCCGTCTGTGGGGTCGCATAGAGTCGGACACGACTGAAACGACTTAGCAGTAGCAGCAGCAAGGAAAAAGTGATGAGAGTGGAGAAAGGGGTCCTTTCTGCTTTCCTTGCCTTATTCTCCAGAGGAGCTAGATTTCAAGCTCATAGAATGCATTAGTGGGACTCCCCTGGCCATCTAGTGGTTAAGACTTTGCCTTCTGGTGCAGGGATGTGGGTTCTATCCCTGGTTGGGAAGCTAAGATTCCACATGCCTTTTGGCCAAATAACCAGAACTTAAGACAGAAGCAATATTGTAACAAATTCAATAAGACTTTTTAAAAAAATGGCCCACATTAAAAAAAAAAAAAAAAAGCAAAACCGAATGCCCTAGGTAGTTTCAAAGTTCAGTTCAATTCAGTCACTCAGTCGCATCTGACTGTGAACCCATGGACTGCAGCATGTCAGGCTTCCCTGTCCATCACCAACTCCCAAAGCTTGCTCAAAGTCATGGAATTGCAGAGGCTACCATCTTATTATATGAAGACTGAGAAAGAAGCAATTTATGTGTAAATTAGACTGATTAGTGACTTAGAAGCCGCATCAGCACACCTGAAGATTTGCAGAGAGTTTATAGCCATGTGCTGCTGCTCCTGCTGCTAAATCACCGCAGTCGTGTCTGACTCTGTGCGACCCCATAGATGGCAGCCCACTAGGCTCCATCTCCCGATATACCTAAGAAGGCAGGTATTCTCATCTCAGCAACAGTACTCTTTCATATTGTGTGAAATAAGCCATCGGAGTAGCAGAACTCCATGAAGTAAGTCCATTTCTTTTTCTGAATCTGAAGATCAGGGCTGATGGAGGCATATCTTACCTTTTCCAAAGGCACATTTAACTCTGAAAGGGAAAGCTCAAGAAATGCCTGTTGCTAAATGTTTTCTTCTTGTTTCCTATATTGGTAGCTAATTGGATGTTCTGAATTCTGAATGGCACCCCACTCCAGTACTCTTGCCGGGAAAATCCCATGGATGGAGGAGCCTGGTAGGCTGCAGTCCGTGGGGTCGCTAAGAGTCGGACATGACTGAACGACTTCACTTTGACTTTTCACTTTCATGCATTGGAGAAGGAAATGGCAACCCACTCCAATATTCTTGCCTAGAGAATCCCAGGGACGGGGGAGCCTGGTGGGCTGCTGTCTATGGGGTCGCACAGAGTTGGACACAACTGAAGCGACTTAGCAGCAGCAGCAGCAGTGGCAATAAAGAATCCTATGGGTTTTCAGAATTGTTTCTGGTGTAACTATGGTAATTGACCACGAATAAACAGCATGTGGCAGGGACATGATTCTTTGACTTTCAGCAGGGAAGCCCTTGCTGGCACCTGATGCAGTTTGGTGCCAGATTGAATTTGCTATGGAACTACTCATGTCTGGGGCTGAGGCTGAAATGAAAGAATGGGCCTCAGAGCCTGGAAGGACAGATCGATTCTGTTTGGATCCAGAGTAAGCTCAGAGGAGTGATAAGGCACAGGAAGTGCCGCATAGCTAAGATCATGGGCAAGGGTGTCAACTGGAGTCATATATCCTGTTTGTGGAAACGTGACTGTGTGCTTGATGGAGATCTCAAGAAGACAGGACAGGGGCAGGGAATGAGGAATGAATGTCTTTGTCTTGTTTGATTGATCAGTTTGGTAGTTGCCAGACCAGTGCTGTCTCGATGTGGCCTTGGAGCATGCACTAACTGTTCTTTTGGTGTCAGCTGACTTAATATTTTGTTCTCTAAGGATCAGCTATCCATATGGTGGTTGTTGGACTCATGTGAGATAATTAAAAGATGCAAGATGTACTGAAAAGTTAAGCTGCTGTGTGATTGCAAGGGAGAGAGAGTATAGCTGCTGCTATTGCTGGTAAGTCGCTTCAGTCGTGTCCAACTCTGTGCGACCCCATAGACGGCAGCCCACCAGGCTCGCCCATCCCTGGGATTCTCCAGGCAAGAACACTGGAGTGGGTTGCCATTTCCTTCTCCAATGCATGAAAGTGAAAAGTGAAAAGTGAAGTCGCCCAGTTGTGTCCGACTCCCAGTGACCCCATGGACTGCAGCCCACCAGGCTCCTCCATCCATGGGATTTTCCAGGCAAGAGTACTGGAGTGGGGTGCCATTGCCTTCTCCGTTTTTTTTAGCAAAAGAAAGATTGACTTGACAGAGCACATTTTCAAAGTATGTACATCTCAAACATTTTAAGGTATGTTCGTGTCCTTCTCAGGCAGTCTCAGTGTAATATTGTTCTCACTTTATGGCTGAGGAAATCAAGATAAATAAATAACGATTGAATAAATTGCTCATGGCTATGATAACTGAGCAGGGATAAAAATTTCAAGTTGATTCTAAACTCTTTTCACTATCCCATGTGGCTTTCCAGTATGAAATGGGCTCTCCTGAGAGAATTAATAATGTAATATCTTTGGACCTTTAAAATTGCCACACAAAGTACTATGAGAAACAGTGGGAGCTTATTTCTCTATCTGAAGATAAAGAAAAAATCGATTTTGGAGTAAAACAATTGTTAGATTAAAAGCTTATTTTCGACATCCCTGGGGAACGAAGTATTATGGAGCATGGACCTTTGATCATCCCGCGATTAGCTGTGTGCTTTTACCATGCATGTTACGTAGTCTCTCTCCACTTCCCTCATCACACTGTGAAGTGGATCCCACGCTCTCACTGGATAAGGCCAGGGGCGAGTGAAGTGGCTTTGGCATGGCAGGATGGTCAGTGCGGGCACCAGTAAATGTAGAACAATCCCCTCCGCTTGTTGGGTTGCGTCTCCCTCTGTCAGAGCTCTGCAGTGTCCTCCCACTTGCTACAGCCCATGGGCTCTTTTCCGTTATCATCCTATTTGGCATCTCGGTAGCCTTTCCTGCATCTGGCTTCTGTGATGGTCCCTCTTTTCTGATTCTTCACAGATCTCTCTGACCCTTGCTTCTAATCTCCTTCCTTCGCTTTTTCCCTCTCCAGCTCTTAGATCTCCCTGTTCCCAGGGCCCTGTCCTTAGTCCACCCCTCCTCTGATCTCCTTATTCACCCACCTCATGCCGTGTCTGGCTGTTGCCTCCTAATTCACTTCCCTAATCCCAACTGCCTGTGTGTTATATGTCTGGTGGTTTATGGGATGTGTATACACTCAGATGTCCCAGAGGCATTTCAAAGTCAAGGTATCTTAAAGGAGAAACATCTTACCCCAAGAGCATGTTTCTCTGCTTGTGTTTTCCTTGGACCTCAATCTCAGTCTCTGGTTAACATCGGCTTCTAAGTCTGGCTACTTCTGACTTGTCAGTGTTCTCAAGGAGTTCCTTCCTCTCCATGCTCCACCTCTGCCGCATCACATTTTGCTCAGAGATTGCTGAGATTGCCTCCACGCCCTCCACATGGCCTCCATTCACCTCCCAGTGTCAGAACCAACTGTCTAGTGACTGAGGTTGAATGTCATTGGCCCTTCAATGCTGACAGCACAGGACGTGTAAAGCCCATGCTGACCTTTCCTACTGTACCACTCTTGCTGGCCAGCTCTCTGCCCCATCGGTGCAGTCACCTTGAGATTCAAGATTTCTTTGCAGCATCGTGCCCCAGGGCCTTTGCACATGCCTTTCCTGCTGTCTGGAAATGAAGGTCTAATGGGTTAATAATGGATATTATAATCGATATATAATAATGGTTCTTCAGTGTCACCCTGTATAGAATTTACTGTGTCGTTTTAGGCTACTTACAGGGGTATTTCCTCCACAAAACAGAGGTTTCCTCGGTCCACGGATCCTGTCCCGTTCATCTTTGGTTCCCAGAATCTACCTGCTATGGTCCCTGAGACATGGTGGGTGCCCACAGCACGTAATAAATCAACAGAATTTTCAATTTCTTTATTCCGAGTGGGCTCTCTGCCTGAGTAGCTGACTTTTCTGGAGACCGGCTCCCTGGGTTCCTCACGCTCCCCCGCCTTTCAGGTGAAAAGGCAGCCTGGTGGCTCGCCGCCTCCGGGCTGGGCTGGGCGGCTGCCCGCGCGCCTGCGCCCTCTGCCGCTCGGCTCCGGGCGCGTTTGTGCGCGTGTGTCTGTTTCCAGAGGCTGGGGTCACAGACTCATTCACTGATTTCCTCGCGGCTGGACCGAGGCTGCCTCCCCAGGAGGCTCCCAACTACTCTCGCGCCTCCAAGGTCCCTACCTCCCCTCGCTGCATCCCCAGCCAGCCAGATTGACCGGCCGACTCACGAGTGAGTAGCGGCGGCTCGCGCGACCCTCAGCTCGGTGAGCTGTCTCCGGCTGTCCTATCTTCCTGCGGGGCCGTGTGTGTGTGTATGTGTGTTTGCGCGCGCGTAGGAGATGTCCCCGGGCCCCCACGCCGGCTCCGAGAGCCGTCCGCCTGGGTCCGTGTGCCCTTCCAAGGCTCCGCTGGGGTGCGGGTGCGCTGCGGTGCGGGTGCGCGTTCCCCCGGGCGCGGGGAAGCGAGTTTTCCGGGATTCCCCGACTTTGTACGCCGCCGCCGGTGGGGTTCCCCGGGAAGGCTCCCGGGCAAGAAGGCGGCGGGGAAGCCCTGGCTCTGAGTGGCTGGCAGGCCGGGAATCTGGGAGCTGGGCTGGCCCAGTCGAGCCGAGGGAGACGCCGGAGCTGCAGCCCCTGGATCCCAAGCTCTCTGCCTTTCTCCCTTTACCCTTCCTCCTTTCTTTTCTCAGCACCATCACAAAAGCGCGTCTCATGAACACAATGCAGCGAAGTCCAGCTCTCCTCTCCCACCTGGTGCACATCACCTTCCCACCCCCCCCCACCCCTCGGGGGCCGGAGGAATAGAGTGGGAGTCCCGAGATAAGGGGGGAAGGCTTACCCTGGGGACACACCTGTTTTCGACTCGCGTTATATTCAAGCTGGGTGCCGGATCGCGCGAGGGGTTTCTATACAGACACGCCGGTGTATGTATGTGTGTGTGGGCGCGCGCGCACCCCGAGCCCACGCTCTCTGGGTGCGCTGGATGTAAATAGCACACCTCCCTGCCGGCCCGCGCGTGCCGAGCCGGCTCCGTGGGCTCCCAGCGCGCCGTGACAGCGCTCCCGCGTCTCATTGTTTGGTTGTGGCTTCCCCACCCCTCCGCAAAGCAAACTGATTTTCGGTTTCGCTTGACACAGCGCTCTGGGACTTGCCGTGGGCAGCAGCCTCGAACGCCCCTGCTATTTGTAATTGAATAGTTCTCCCTGGCGGCTTGGGGGGAGGGGTGTTATTTTTAGTGTTGGGAATAGAGGCAAGCACGCTGACCTTTTTGCTGCTGCCTTGGGCTTTGAATGCGTATCTGTCTCTAATGGATGGAGAAGACTGATTTGCATCCAGTCGGCGCACACGTGCCTGCACACAAGTGTGTACACACGTTTCTACACACCTCGCTTTCCCCTTTTTTTCTTTTTTAAAAATCGGGACTAGGAGTGCATCGTGCTTGTAAAGAAAAAAAAGGAAAGAAACTTTCCTTTGTTCTTTTGGGCCTCTTCTATTTTGAGTAATGGAGTAGGAGTACCGAAAGGTTGCAATTAGTCCACTCGAATAAAAGACGCTGTCTGTGAGTCAGAGCTACCAGGTGGATGATTATTAACATATAAAAGCAGATGCGCCGTTTAAGGCAAAAGGGGCGGGGCGGGGGCAGGTCCGCCGTAGACAATGAGGGAGGGTCTCTGCCGACCGCCCGCTGCTTATTGTTTGGGCTCTGGAGGCTGCAGCCTACAGCCTAATCCTCCTCCAGGGCTTCGTTCCTCGCTCCTCTCTAGGTCCCACTTGGGACCGTCCGAGTCCCCCAGCGCTGTCCGCCGGGGGCGCCGGGAAGCCAGCCTCAGCCGCCCTTCGCTGACCGCCCTCTCTTCTGCTTTGCAGGTTGGCACCTTTGCGCCCGAGGGTGTCGCGAGCCGAGGCGGCGAGGATCGGGCGCCTCTGGCCCAGCCGGCCCGGCGGTATGCGGCCCGGGCAGCAGCGCTAACCGCCCCTACGCTGGGCACTGGGCGTACGCGCTCCGGGCGGCAAGCGGAGCGGCAGCGGCGGAGGGGATGCGCCCGGGACGCGCCAGGATACAGCTGCGCGCTCCCAGCCCTGGGTGGACCCTAAGTTGGGCTCATCGCAGGACCGCGCGGACCCCTGCCCTCCGGGGCACGCGGCTGCGGAGCCTCGGGGCCACGACTGCGGTCAGGATGCACTGGGCACCTCCCTGCTGGTGAGGATGCCCCACAGCGCGGCTCTGCATCGCCAGCCCCGGTCCCTGGTGGGCACGACTGCCTGGGCCCGGCTTCAGCCCCTCGTGCCAGTGGATGCAAAGCTCCGGAATCCTTGAGTGCGACCGGCTACCGAATCTGAATTCTGAGAGCCATGGACCGAGGCGGTGGGCTGGAGCCCCAGGCGGGAGAGCCACAGGAAGCGCGCGCCAGGGTAGGAGCTGTCCAAGAGAAGAGCGAACCCGAATCCTTCAGGTCCCAGAGTTTACCCGCCCTGAACAGCGCCTCCTGCCCGCCAGATCTGAGTCCCGCGAGTGAAGAAGGCTCTGAGCTCGCCCCCAGCCATCAGGAGTTGAAGTCAGACCCCTACCCGCCGGCCCCCAGCCCCTCCGCGCCGTCTACTTCGGCAGAGACGGCAGGACTGGCGGAACGTCGCCACCGGGTGGAAATCGCCAAAACCATGTCGGTGTCCTCCACTCTGGCCATGCTCCAGGGCAGAAGGTGCCTCTACGTGGTCCTCACCGATTCCCGTTGCTTCCTGGTTTGCATGTGCTTTCTAACCTTCATCCAGGCGTTGATGGTCTCCGGGTACCTGAGCAGCGTCATCACCACCATCGAAAGGCGCTACAGTCTGAAGAGCTCCGAGTCGGGGCTGCTGGTCAGTTGCTTTGACATTGGGAGCCTGGTGGTGGTGGTGTTCGTCAGCTACTTCGGCGGCCGCGGACGGCGGCCCCTGTGGCTGGCCGTGGGGGGTCTCCTCATCGCGGTGGGGGCTGCCCTCTTCGCCTTACCTCACTTCGTCTCGCCGCCCTACCAGATCCAAGAGTTGAACGCCTCCGCCTCCAACTACGGCCTGTGTCAAAACGGCAACTCCTCGGTCAAGGTGGAGCCCCCCACCTGCCTGAAGGACTCGGGTGGCAACGACCACTGGGTCTACGTGGCTTTATTCGTGTGCGCACAGATTCTCATTGGAATGGGCTCCACACCTATTTATACCCTGGGACCAACCTACCTAGATGACAATGTCAAGAAAGAAAACGCATCATTGTACTTAGGTAAGCCTTTCCTGCCCTCTCACCTGAGCTTGGACTCAAAAATGGAAAAGAAGAACTTTCTTTCACATTTAGTTGATGGTAGATATTATAGAGAATATATGGCGTTATATAATTTATATAGGTATACTTTAAGCAGTAAGCTTCTGTTTGCTTTTTGAGCCTGCCTGTGGTGTGTTTTCAGTTCTGAAATTAAACAGTTGAGAGTTCTGTGACTTTTAAGACTCACACTTTACACTGGACTTTTCTCAAGTAATACAGACTTTGACTGTGGAGTAGTGCTTCTCTTTCTTGCTGCCTGTCTTTGGAAAAGCTCTAGTTTATCAAGTTGATCTTCTCAAAGGGCTCAGGAAGGAATAGAAGTGACTGGTGTGTGAAGTGAGGTTATTGACAGATTTCATCCACTGCTACTTCTTCCTGCCTCCAACAGCAGGAAGTACCCAGACTATAGGAAACAGGCTATTGTCTCTGTATCTGCATTTCTTACATATTGTCTGCTTCACTATTAAGAAAAAAAACTTCAGTGATATCGAATGACTAGGTTATCTTTATGCAGAAGCAACCTCACAGGTTGAAAAGTTTATCCAAAGCTGTTTTTATTGTTGGTTTGAAGACCCTCAGTTCCATGGAATTGGGAGAATAATGATTACTATTTTCTGAAAAGCAGTCACCGGTGGACAGTGAAAGGGGAATGAAAGTGATACTCAACAAAGAGGGCTGTGCTTTTTCCTCAGGACGGCTATTGTCTTTAGAGGATGTTGCAGCCCTTTGTAGTCCCCAGTAACTGGCCCAAGTAAAGTGTTTTATAATTTGTTGTTATCATGAAATGCAAGAGAAAGAAATTTTTATTCAGGCAGGGAGGAATAGTTTGCTTGTTTTTAATTTTTTACTTTTGGCCCGTGATGGGTCTTGGTTGTGGTGCATGCGGGCTTCTCATTGTGGTGGCTTCTTCTCTTGTTGGGGACACTGCAGGATCTTAGTTCCCCCACCAGGGTTTGAAACTACATTCCCTGCATTGCAAATTGGGTTCTTAACCACTGGACCACCAGGGGAGTCCCTTGCTTGTTACTTTTGCCTCCATGTTTTCTAACATTTATTATGACAAATTTTCAAACATACAGAAAAGTTGAAATAGTAGTATAGTGAACATTAGTATATCCAACCACCTAGATTCAGTAATTGTTCATTATTGTCATGTTTGCTGTTTCAACCTGTGTGTGTTTGTGTAGTATATATATATATGTATATATATTGGGTGGGAGGTTAAGACTTTTGAAAGTAATCGTGGGTCCCTTTAAGCTTCAGCACGTGTCTTCTGAAAATAAGGACATTCTCTTATATAACTCAGGAGCTTAAATACCCTATGAAAGTAACTATTCCGTTGATTATCAAAGTCCAGTCCACATTCAAATCTTCATTGTCCACTCAGTGTCTCTTTTAGCTATGTATTTTTTTCAAACCACGAGCCAGTCAAGATTCATTCAATCACTGCATTTGGTTGTTTGCTTTCTTAGCGTTTGATAAACTAGAAAACTGTGTCAACTTTTTTCTGTTTCTACTACGCAGACTTTTTGAAGTGACAAGGCTAATTTGTGGAATATGTTACATTCTAGAGTTATCTGATTATTTTCTTGTGGTACACTTATCTCGTTCCTCCATGTTCTATATTTCTTGTAAACTGAAAGTTCAGTCTAAATGTGTAATTCAGTTCAGGCAAAATGTTTTTGGCCAGACTGCTTCATAGGTCGTGGTGTGTGTTTTCTGTTAGATGCACCTGGCCATTCACTAGTGTTGAGTTTAATCACTTAGTTGAGTTAGTTGATTGGCAGGTTTTCCCACTGTAAACATGTTTCTCTCTTTGAAAACAACCAGCAATCTTTAGAGTGACATCTTGACTCTGTAAACATCCCAACTGTTATCTTTCTGACCTCTTCCTCCATTTATTTTGAAAACTTGGGTCTCCCACCCACTTCTAGGTACCACTGACACAAATCTGCTTCATGAAAAACACAGGCAGAGCCCCACACAAACAGAGAATATCTGCTGTCAGAGCCCTGAGGTTTAACTTTTCTGGTAGTGGTTGCCCCCCAAGAAGGGAGGGACTTCTCTGTTGGCTCAGATGGTAAAGAATCTGCCTGTAATGAGGGCAAACTGGGTTTGATCCCTGTGTTGGGAAGATCCTCTGGAGAAGGCAATGACAACCCACTCCAGTATTCTTGCCTGGAGAATCCCATGGACAGAGGAGCCTGGTAGGATACAGTCATGTGGTCTCAAAAGAGTCTGACATGGCTGAGCAACACTTTCACCAAGAAGGAAACTAGCAAGTGCATATTCAGTGCTGAGCGACTGTGCTCCTTGTGGGAAGACCAAAAAATGAGATACAGGCCCAGCATCTGAGGTGCTTTCGATGAATGAAGAAATATTTCCAGTTTAAGGTAATATCTAAAGTGACATGTGAAAGGGGAAGAAAGTCCTACAGATGGGATTTGCTCCCACCTCCCCCGACCCTCCTCCTCCTCTTCTTCATTTAGATATTGACTAATAATCATTTTTTGGGAAAACGTCTTGATGCCTGCCTTCGGATACATTCTTGGTGTAACTCTTAGGAGTTCTGCTTTGTATTAAATGGATCTTGATAAAAGCTTCAGTGGTTTCAGTACCAGGAATCTTACCTGTGTTATTTCATCTAATGTTCTCAATGGCCTTAGGAGATGGGAATTGTTTCCCCCTTTCTTATGAATGAGGAAACTAAGGCCCAGAGAACTTAAGTGACTTGGTTATGTGTGTCAAACCCACACCGTCTGACCCCAGAGCCCTTGAACTTGTGAAAGCTCACTGAAACCAAAGGATGGGTCACATTCAGTAGGGTTCTGAATGGTGTAGAAGGATGCAGAACTGGCTTAACGTCCTCAAGACATAATCAAAACAAGACCAGTCTTTAGACCTTTAAAGCAGTTTTTACAGGTTACCTCCATGCAAATTTAAATCAGGGAGACTGCTATCTTCTTCCCTGGTACCTCAGAATCCGCCTGTAATGTGGGAGACCTGGGTTCAGTCCCTGGGTTGGGAAGATCCCCTGGAGAAGGGCATGGCAACCCACTCCAGTATTCTTGTCTGGAGAATCCCCATGGACAGAGGAACCCCCATGGCGGGCTACAGTTCATGGGGTCACAAAGAGTCAGACACGACTGAGCGGCTAAGCATACACACTATCTTCTTAGCATGTGAGCAGCGTTAACCTGTTATGACATGGAATTTTTCCTATTAATAATAAATAACTAGGTGTATATTGTTGTGATTTTCTGCAAAACTGTTCTTCCATATTACCTTGTCCACTCCCTACCCATTTCTTAACCTTTTGGTCAGTCTTTCTAACTGATAACAACCGCAGAATAAGGGGCGAGGAAATAAAAGCAGGTAGCAGGTTAGTAATTGAAGCTGGGACCAAAATCTGAATTAAGTAGAAATCATTGAAATGGAATGTCGATATATACCTTAATCTTTTGAAAGTTTTGGCATTAACATACTGGCAGCTTTCCATGTAGAAGTGATGTGGTTGTAGACGTGACCCAGCAATCTTTACACACATTCAGTGCCCGAACTCCTCCTGCAAGGAGAGAGGTTTAGTGTCGACCTGGAGCATAGAGAAAACTTTGCAGGTAGGAAGAAGTAAGGCTAGCAACTGCATCATGATTTGCGATTGGATCTTAAGGAGAGAGAAAATGTGACCTTTGGCAAGGCACAAAATTAATGAATCAAACAGGGAAACAAGAAAGAATGACTAACCAGGTAGGAAAAGGGGGAGAAAAAAGGATGCTTTTCTAAAATAGAAAGCCACAACTGAATGATTTTCAGGATAGGTGATGATGGGCCATGGGCCGGCCATTGGCCAGGCGGTGTGAGGGCAGCCACTCCACCTCCCTGGCATGTCGGCTGTCACTTCAGACCACAGACAAGGGTCAGAGTCTACACAGTGCCTTAGAAAGAGCAGACCAGGAGGCAGCTGACTTATATTTCAGTCTGGCTCTACCAAACTAAAATACAGTTTGGTCAGGAGACTTTAGACAAATTCCTTAACTCTTCCAGCTTCTGTTTGCACTTAGGGCTCATTTGTTTCCTGCATGGTGATATATTTTTTTTTTAATTTATTTATTGTTGACTGAAGGATAATTGCTTTACCATATTGTGTTGTTTTCTGTCATACATCAACATGAATCAGCATAGGTATACATATGTCCCCTCTCTCTTGAACCTCCCTCCCACTTTCCACCCCATCTCACCCCTCTCATTTGTCACAGAGCCCGGTTTGAGTTCCCTGAGTCATACAGCAGTTCCCACTGCTATCTGTGTTACAGATGGTAGTGTATACATTTCCATGCTACTCTCTCCATTCATTTCACCCTCTCCTTCCCCCTCTGCTCTGCACTGTGATATTAAAAAAAAAATGTTTTATTGACAAAGGTCTTTGCTTTTATTAAAAAAAATTATTTCTTTCTTTATTTTTGGTTGTTCTGGGTCTTTGTTGTTAAGTGCAGCCTTTCTCTAGTTGGGGTGATGAGGGGGCTACTCTCTAGTTGTGGTGTGTGAGCTTCTCATTGTGGTGACTTCTCTTCGCAGAGCACGGACTCGAGGGCTTGCGGGCTTAGTAACTGAGGCACGTGGGCTCAGTAGTTGTTGTGTTAGGGCCTAGTTGCCCTGCAGCGTGTGGGATCTTCCGGGTAAGAATCCACCATACTACCAGGGAAGCCCCCTCACTGTGATATTTTGAGGACCAAATGGGATCACATGTGCAAGCACTGTGCCAGCAGCACTGCAGTGCGTTAGAGCTGAATTCACACTCATCCTAAAGAGTGAGCAGAGTGAGGAGCAGGAGATAGTCTACTCCGTTTGTGTCTGAAAGTGTTTAAACATATCTCTTTATAATTGGGAAGAAGGAAAGAACCATTATGTGGGAAATGAGAACACCGAGAACTCACTCCTTATGCATTGTACAAGACAATCCTTCTCTTTCTTTTCTTTCTTTTTTTTACATTTTGAATATTTAAAAAATATTCAAAATATGTAGAATATTGGCTTTATTCTTTATGTTGTACAATATATCCTTGTAGTTTATTTTACACATAATAGTTTGCACCTCTCAATCCCCTACCCCGTTATTGTCCCCTCCCCACTGGTCACCACTAATTTGTTCTTTATATCTTGTGAGTCTGTTACTTTTTTTTCTGTTATAATCACTAGTTTGTTGCATTTTTACGATTTCCCATGATAAGTGACATCATACAATATTTGTCTTTCTTTGTCGGACTTATTTCACTTAGCATAATACCTACCCTGGTGGGTCAGACTGTAAAGAATCTGCCTACAATGCAGGAGACCCAGGTTCTACCCCTGGGTTGGGGAGATCCCCTGGGGAAGGAAATGGCAACCCACTTCAGTACTTATGCCTGGAGAACTCCATGGACAGAGGAGCCTAGCGGGCTGCCATCCATGGAATTGGAAAGAGTTGGACACGACTGAGCAATTTTCACTTGGAGGATGGACCTCCAAGTCCATCCATGTTGTTGAAAATGGTGAAGTTTTGTTCTTTCTTATGGCTGAGTAATATTCCATTGTATGTGTGTACCGCATCTTCTTGATCCATTCATCTGCTACCGGGCACTTACATTGCTTCCATACCTTGGCAGTTATAAATAATGCAGCTATGAACATTGAGGTACATGTATCTTTCTGAATTAGTGCTTTTGTTTCTTTTGGATATATACCAGGAGTGGAACTGCTGGATCATAAGGAAGCTCTATTTTTAGTTTTTTGAGAAACCGCTATACTGTGTTCCACAATGTCTGTACCAATTTACATTCCCACCAACAGCATAGGAGGGTTCTCTTTCCTCTGTACAGGAAAATCTTGATCAGTGTTTGGAAAATGTTATATTCTGATTAGTTGCATTTTCTGAAGCTCCAAGGTTTTACTGCCAGAACTTTCTGCTTGGCAACCTTTGACGACTATCGCTCTTTAACATATGAACATTTATGTAATGTATATTTGTGCTTACTATAATGTAACAAAAGCTCCTTTGAAGTCTGAAAGCCTGTGGTGTCCCAAGTTTACCACTGTGTGTCTTCATTGTCCACCTTGACTGTACAGGATGTTGTTGAGAAAGAACTGAAAGTGAAAGTGAAGTCACTCAGTTGTGTCTGACTCTTTGTGACCCTATGGACTGTAGCCCGCCAGTCTCCTCCATCCGTGGGATTTTGCAGGCAAGAATACTGGAGTGGGTTGCCATTTTCTCCAGGGATCTTCCTGACCCAGGAATGGAACTCTGGTCTCCCTCATTGCAGGCAGACTCTTTACCCTCTGAGCCACCAGGAAATCCCGACAAGCAAGAACTGGTTCCAAATTTGGTTCCAAATTGTGAATAAATTAAAAAAATCAGAAGTATTAATAATTTTATTATTTTAAAATACATTTTTTTCCTTTAGCCACGGACTTTATTGTTTGAATATTTGCAGCTGTCATTCTATATACAAATTTTAATTTCTTCCAGAACTCTATATTCCGTATTTCTAGGTCACTTCACTTTCCATTTTCTGCCACATTTCCATCAAGAAGTGTTTCCCCAAATCACAGTCTGCCTGGTTGTATGTTGTTGTTGTTCAGTTGCTAAGTTGTATTCGACTCTCTGTGATGCCATGGACTGTAGCCTACCAGGCTCTTCTGTCCATGAGATTTCCCAGGCAAATACATTCTTGATGCTTCTTCTTCTTTTTTTTTTTTTTTTTGACATTTATTTAGTCTTTTAAAAGTAAAATGAGCTTGAAATTAATTGAATTCTATTTCATCAAGATTTTAGAGTTGAATAAACATATATATGTGTGTTTATGACTGTCTCTCTCTCTCCGTCTATCTGGCATAGATTGCTCTTTCTGAGTTTGAAAACCCTTAAAGCTATCTTTTTAAAATATGTAATTAGAAAAAAGAAAAGGAGTTGCTTCTTCAAAACATTGTCTAGAAAATCTTCATCTGTTTCTTAGTGATGTTTTATTAGAACAGTCTATGTCTCTATATAAGATTTTATTTATAGTCATAAAAACAATGGAAGATACACATACATATCTTTCAACTCAGCGTTCCTTAGAAATATATAACCAAATGTATCTGTTCTTTGCTAGTTAGGGAGTTATTCATCATGAACAATAGCCCAGCTCGGATAGGCAGTCAAGGGCCATCGAGCCTTCCCTGGTGCCAACTTCCTCTCTCTGCCTGCCCAGCCCTTGTTAGCAGATGCTGTTGCACCTCAGGCATCCCACCTGTCCCCTAGAGAAGGAGAACGTGGAGGAGGCAGTGTCCATTTACTCTTGAGGATGTCCCATTGGCCAGAATGGAGTACCTGGCCTCTCCTAGCTAATAGGATTTTGGGGAAGGCAGGCTTTGGATTTTCCAGTCTGTGTGGGAGAGGAAGGCAGGTAAGATGAGAGTGGCAAGAGTACTGAGTGACCTCTAGTTACATCTCCCATACTGGTCACAGCTCCCTTCTGCCTTGGTAGCTAGAGATTTCAGGCCTTTTCCCCTCCATCACTATATTTTTATTTATTTATTAAAAAATAATTTTATTTATTTATGATTTGGCTGCACTGGGTCTTAGTTGTGGCACATGGGATCTAGTTCCCTGACCAGGTATTGAACCCTGGCCCCCTTCATTGGGAGCTTGGAGTCTTAGCCACTGGACCACCAGGGAAGTCCCACTATATTTTAAATAATATATATTTTTAAAATTTATTTTTTGGCTGCACTGCTCAGCATGTAGGATCTTAGTTCCCCAGCCAGGGGTTGAACCCCTGTTCTCTGCATCCCTGCATTGGAAGTGGGGTATCTTAACCACTGGACTACCAAGGAAGTCCCTGACCCTTTTATATATTATTATTTTTTGGCTGTGCCATGAGGCATGCGGGATCTTGGTTCCCCAACCAGGGACCAAACCTGTACCCCCTGCATGGGAGGCTCAGAGTCTTAACCACTAGACCTCCAGGGAAGTCCCTCTGCTGATCACTATTAATAACCTCTCTTAAGTGTCTTATAGCATGAGCTTTCCAGATCTTTTTGTTGGGATTTTGAAAGGACATAATAAATAGCACCTTTCCCCTTCACTTGAGTTTTGAGCTAATTGAGAAATAAGGAGTAAAACATGGGAGCCATAGAATCATGAAAGTGACGTTGAAAATGTAGTTCATATCTTTGTGCCCACAGGCTTTTTAATAATCCCACCATTACACAGACATACCCAACCAGCTACCAGTAATGCTGACCCTCATCCACATGGCACTCCTGGGTCTCCCCATGTGAGTGGGGGGACCAGGAAGGAGTGGTATAGACGAGTCTTGTGCCCACAAGTAGCAGGGTGGAATTTTTACTCCCTGTGCGCAAACTCACTCCCAAGAGATAAAGGAAAGGAGATGATCTGAGCACCCCCAGTTTATTTTCAAATTCATCCGTCATGTTAATCCCTTGCTGCTTTCCCGGGGAGGAGCAGTGATGGGGGAGTCTGGTGAGCCAACAGAGTAAAGATCATGTGAACACACAGTCTAAGACTTCGAACTGGGTATTTGTTCTGCTTTAATTTTGCTCATCTTGTTTACAATGTGTTCATCTTTGTAAGCCACACACAATCCCTTGGGGAAGTAGGCTCTGTACAGATCATGAATAAATAAAAAAATAATCTCCACTGGAAGCTAATACGAGGGAGAGGGATTTGAGGCAATGATCCGGAACGCCTGGAGGAGGAATTACTGGGATGGATGCAGTGCAGAGCTGTGAGCACAGCTGGGCACCGGTGGCTGTGGCAGCTCCTGGCTAGGGTGTTGGTGAGTTTCATGTATACCTGGGGCAGTTCATTTGTGGGTACATCTTCTGCACCCTGGCAGTTCCTGAATTTACATCAGCTGCCTGGTGGCTACCTTTGGCCTCTTAAGAAAAATTAGTCATCTAAGATGCTGATAAACTTCAGATTTTACCTGAAAAGCAGAAAGTTTTCCTGCATCACTGAGGAAAAGGTGGTGGGTGCACCTTGATTTAATTCAGCCCACTTGCCAACAGCAGAGAACAGTCTTTGTAGTAGTATTCATGATCCATCCTTCACATTGCTATGAATTCTTTTATCTCTGTCCTTCTGAAACTTTAAGGTGTGTGTGTGAATCACCATGGTGTCTTTTCAAATGCAGATTCTGCTTCTGAAAGTCTGGGGTGGGACCTGTGACCCTCATTTTTAACATGCTGCCAGGTGAGGTCAGTGCAGCTGGTCCAGGGGCCCTGTTTTGAGCAACAAGGGTCTAAAGACCACAGATCTTTGACTCTTTTCACAAGTGAAGGGTCTCCCTCTGGGCTTGGGGTTGGAGCCACTGTTGCTCCAAATGATTGAACTTCTATTTTATCAAAAAGAACCCTACCTTCTCTTACTGCATTTGTAAAAGCAAAATGTCAGTTTGGGGTGTTTCATAAGTTGTGGCTACTTTTTTGAATTCCATCGTGATCACTGCTGAGTCCACTGAGAGAGTGGCTTGGGACAAAAGATGTTCATTTTTCTATTAACTTTCTTTTCTTCTTACCACCCTGGAGACTCAGGGTGGACAGGCTTCTCCGTGTCAGTGGAACTCTGCTTGTCAGAGGCAAGTGTGAGCTCTACAAACCCAGGTGAGCTCACTTTATAAGGCCCTTTGGTAGGGGAAAAGCAAACAAACCCACACACTTGGCTCTGCATTTTAAACCATCTAGAAATTTTAGCAGTGAATTGGGAGTTTGGTGACCGACAGATACAAGACCTGGGTATTTTGGAGATGGTTTTGGAGGCTGGAGGTCAGCAATTTGCCAAAGGTGATCAGGCAGAAAAGGGGTGGGCTGAACTGGCTGGCTGACTTTTCTCCTGCAGTGATAGATAAGCCAGAATGTGTCCTAGAGATCATCTCATTCAGGCTCATTTGTAAAAACTGATCATTTGACACATGAGGGAACCTGGACTCCAAAAGAAGAAGGGATCTGTGCTATGGAAAACTCTGTGGAATTTCTTCAAAAAATTAAAAATATGACCCACTTCTTTTTAAAAATTATTTTATTTTTGGCTGTGCTGATTCTTCATTATCATGCAAGGGCTTTCCTCTAGTTGCGGGGCGTTGCGTTGCGCGGGCATCTCATTGTGATGGCTTCTCTTGTGCTTCCCAGGCTCTAGAGCGCAGGCTCAGTAGTTGTGGCACATGGGTTTAGTTGTCCTGCAGCATATGGGATCTTCCTGGACCAGGCATCAAACTGGCGATCCCTGCACTGCAGGGTGGGTTCTTAACCACTGGACTACCAGGGAAGCCCCTACTATCTACTTCTGGGTATATAGCCACAAGAATGGAAAGCAGGATCTTGAAGAGATATTTGCACACCCACTTTCATAGCAGCATTATTCACCATAGCCAAGAAGTGGAAGCAGCTCAAATGTCCATTAGATGGATGAATGGATAAAAAATGTCTTATATACGTATAATGGGATGTTATTCAGCCCTGAAAAGGAAATGCTGACACGTTGAGAACATCTGTTAAGTGAGATAAGACAGTCCCCCAAAGACAAATACTGTATAATTTGACTTTTGTGAGGCATCTAAAGGGCTTCCCAGGTGGCACTAGTGGTAAAGAATCTGCTCGCCAACACAGGAGACATAAAAGACACAGGTTTGATTCCTGGGTCAGGAAGATCCCCTGGAGAAGGAAATGGCGACCCACTCCAGTATTCTTGCCTGGAGAATCCCATGGACAGAGGAGCCTGCAGGTTACAGTCTATGGAGTTGCACAGAGGCAGACATGACTGAGCAAAGAGCGTGATGATGAAGCATCTAAAATAGTCAGATTCACAGAGACGGAAAGGAGAATGGAGGGGGCCCTGAGGGGAGGGATGGGGAGCTAGTATTTAAGGGGTATAGCATTTCAGTTTTGCATGGTGGAAAGTTCCAGCAGTCTGTTGCGCAGCAACCTGAATATACTTAACACTACTGAACTGTACACTTAAAATTAGTTATGATGGTTAAAAAAAATAAAACATGCAGAGATTTGCCCAAATCATTCAGCCAACTTGTTTTGAGTCTGAGCTGATTTACAGATTATAAACTAGTCTGTATAAAAAAATCATTACCAAGTAAATGAAAATTTGGAGAAGTCCACGTCCTTGGAGGATGTGTTAGTTCTCCCCGGCCTATGCCGTGTTCTAGCACACGTAGGTTGACGTGTGTCTGTATTTCAACTATGGGAGTTTTTTTCTCAAGGGTGTGGGAATTTCAAGCCATTCCTGTGGGCATCATTTTGTTTTATTTTCTTTAGCCACTGACTTTATTGTTTGAATATTTGCAACTATTATTCTATAAACAAGTGTTAATTTCTTACAAGACTCTGTATTCCATATTGCTAGGTCACTTCACTCTCCATTTTATGCCACGTATCCAACAAGAAGTATTTCCCCAAATCAATCTGCTTGGTTGTGTGTTGTTGTTCAGTTACGAAGTTGTGTTCGACTCTTTGCGATACCTGCCAGCCTCATCTGCCCATGGGATTTCCCAGGCAAGAATACTGTAGTGGAATGTGGCCATCATTTTAGAAAGAAGGAATAGAGATTCCGGAAAAGAGAAGGAGGTAAAGTGAATTTTAGAGTAGACATTTTAGGCATGAAGCCTTCGGAGAGAAATGAAGGTGATGGAACATACCTGGGTGTTTAGATTGTTCTCTTGGGCTTCTCTGGTGGCTCAGCAGTAAAGAATCCACCTGCAATGCAGGAACTGCAGGAGATTCAGATTTGATCCCTGGGTAGGGAAGACTCCCTGGAGGAGGGCATAGCAACCCACTCCAGTATTCTTAACTGGGAAATCCCAGGGACAGAGGAGCCTGGTGGGCTACAGTCTATAGAGTTGGACACGGCTGAAGTGACTTAGCGTGCAGGCACTTGTGTCTTTTGGGGAAAATATTCGGAAATTGAGGCTTGGATCTGTGCCGTCGTATTCTGGGTCCTGCTGGAGCTGGTGCTCTCATCTTCCTGGTCTAGAGAAAAGAAATGGAGATTTCACCGCTGTCTGGTCCTCCTCCTCTGGGATCATTCTCGGCATCCAGGTGTTATATGCTCTGAATTCAGCTCCCATGGAAAGCTGCATAGGTTATAGGTCCTTCTGAAACAGTGGTTTTCAACTTGAGGTGATTCCTCTTACCTCTGGTGGACACATCTGTTAGTGTCTGGAATCAGTTTTGGTGGTCACAATTTGGAGGAGGCCTAGTGGCATTTAGTGATATTTTGGCCCATGTTGCTGCTGAACTTCTTATAGTGCACAGGACGGATCCCTCGACAAGGAATTACCCTAAAAAGAATGGTCACTACTGATGCTCTAAACTTTTTTCATCTTAAACATTCAAGTTATAATATTATGTTATTTTGTGTTTCTTTTATCTTGGGACTGGAAGTAGAAATCTCCAGGTCATTGAATTAGAAAACACTGAAGGGATGGAGGAGACTCAGGGAAGACACGTCTTTGTAAATAGGAAGGCCTTTTAGCAAACAGGGATTCCCTGGTGGCTCAGACAGTAAAGAGTCTGCCTGCAATGCAGGAGACCCAGGTTTGATCCCTGAGTTGGGAAGATCCCCTGGGGAAGGAAATGGCCACCCACTCCAGGAATCTTGCCTGGAAAGTCCCATGGACGTAGGAGCCTGGTAGGCTACAGTCCATGGGGTCGCAGAGTCAGACATGACTGAGTGACTTCACTTTCTAGCAAACAAGAGATGGGAAATACATTGCTACATCATTACCCAGTAGATAGCATAGTATCTGTACTATGTTTTATATTAGATCATGGGAGATACTATTGTTATTTAAAATGTCATCAAGTTGTGTCTGACTCTTGTGAGCCCTCCAGGCTCTTCTATCCTTGGGATTTCCCAAGCAAGAATACTGGAGTGGGTTGGCATTTCCTTCTCCAGGGAATCTTTCCAGATCAGGGATCAAACCTGCATCCTGCATTGGCAGACGGATTCTTTACCACTGAACCACCTGGGAAACCTGGGAGATACTAAAGTGTGGCATAACAGATTATTTTTAGTGGATGTAGAAACATGAAAGGGTTCATGGTTTTTATTGTGACTTTACTTTCCATCAGTTTAAAAGTTTTTTTCCTTTTGGTTGCACCCACTGGCTTTTGTGATCATAGTTCCCCCAAATGGGGATTGAACGTGAGCCACAGCAGTGAAAGCTGGCAGTCCTAACCACTGGAGTATCGGGGGATTCCCTAAAAGTTTTTACCTGTATAGGTTTTCTGCACACAGTTTTGGAGTTGAGACTATTGTAACCTTTGAAGTGGAAATGATGTGTGTGTGTGTGAGCATGTATGTACTAAGGGGGTTGATATGTCATTTCCCCCTCTATCTGAGGTCTGTTTCAAAGGATGGTGGATTTAGTAAAAGAAAAACATTGACATGGGGAATTCTGGAAGACTCTAAAGCAATTAATCAGCATTTAAAAGCAGAGCTCACCAGCTGAATAATTAGATGTCACGAGGAGATGTAGGGTAGATTTAATGAGGGATTTAAGACTTAAAATTTCTCTGAAAAATAAATGAGAGCTTAATTAACTAAAAAGAAAAAAGCTTTGGTATGGTTTCATAAATGGGATCTAACAAGAGCTATTTTTGAATGTTTGAGGATGGCAGGCATTGTGTTAAATGCATTATCATCTTATTTTATCCTCAAAACAAGTCTATGTGGCAGGTGCAATTTTTCACCTTTTTTATTGTGAGTTTAAAAACACATAACATTAAAATTACTATCAACCTTTTTAACGTGTACAATTTAGTAGTGTTAAATATATTCCCATTGTGCAGCAGATCTCTAATTCTTTTTCATTTTATAATATTGAAATTGCATACCCATTAAACACTATTTTCCCTTCTCTTCAGCCCTTGGCAACCACCTTTCTACTTTTTGTTTTTATGGTTTTGACTAGTTTAGCTATTATGTCATTTACTTACACACTGTTTCTCCTTTTGTAACAAGCTTAATTCACTCAACATAATGTCCCTGAGGTTTATCCATGTTGTAGTATATGACAGAATTTCCTTATTTTTTCAGGGCTGCATAATATTCCATTATATGTGCATACCATGTTAAAAAAATACTTGTTGATGGACACTTGGGCTGCTTCTACTTCTTGGCTATTGTGAATAATGCTGCTATGAATGTGAGTGTGCAAATATCTCTTTGAGATCCTTATTTAAATACTTTTGGGTATATTCCTAGAAGGGAGATTGCTGGATCATTTAGTAGCTCTGCTTTTCACTTTTTGAGGGACTTCCATACTGTTTTCTGTAGTGGCTACACCTTTTCATGTTCCCACCAATAGTGTATAAGTGTTCGAACTTCTCTGCTTCCCCACCAGTACTTGTTATTTTCTGTCCTTTTGATAGTGGCCATCCTTAAGGGTATGAGATGTTATCTCATTATAGTTTTGATTTGCATTTCTCTAATGATTAGTAATGTTGAACATCTTTCTGTGCCAAAGCCTTTGACTGTGTGGATCACAATAAACTTGGAAAATTCTGAAAGAGATGGGAATATCAGACCACCTGACCTGCCTCTTGAGAAACCTATATGCAGGTCAGGAAGCAACAGTTAGAACTGGACATGGAGCAACAGACTGGTTCCAAATAGGAAAAGGAGTACGTCAAAGCTGTATATTGTCACCCTGCTTATTTAACTTATATGCAGAGTACATCATGAGAAACGCTGGGCTGGAAGAAGCTCAAGCTGGAATCAAGATTGCCGGGAAAAATATCAATAACCTCAGATATGCAGATGACACCACCCTTATGGCAGAAAGTGAAGAGGAACTCAAAAGCCTCTTGATGAAAGTGAAAGAGGAGAGTGAAAAAGTTGGCTGAAAACTCAACATTCAGAAAATGAAGATCATGGCATCTGGTCCCATCACTTCATGGCAAATAGATGGGGAAACAGTGGAAACAGTGTCAGATTTTATTTTTTTGGGCTCCAAAATCACTGCAGATGGTGACTGCAGCAATGAAATTAAAAGACACTTACTCCTTGGAAGGAAAGTTATGACCAACCTAGATAGCATATTAAAAAGCAGAGACATTACTTTGCCAACAAAGGTCCGTCTAGTCAAGGCTATGGTTTTTCCTGTGGTCATGTATGGATGTGAGAGTTGGACTGTGAAGAAAGCTGAGTGCCGAAGAATTGATGCTTTTGAAGTGTGGTGTTGGAGAAGACTCTTGAGAGTTCCTTGGACTGCAAGGAGATCCAACCAGTCCATCCTAAAGGAGATCAGTCCTGGGTGTTCATTGGAAGGACTGATGCTGAAGCTGAAACTCCAATACTTTGGCCATCTCATGAGACAAGTTGACTCATTGGAAAAGACTCTGATGCTGGGAAGGATTGAGGGCAGGAGGAGAAGGGGACGACAGAGGATAACATGGCTGGATGGTATCACCGACTCGATGGACATAAGTTTGGGTAAACTCTGGGAGTTGGTGATGGACTGGGAGGCCTGGCATGCTGCAATTCATGGCGTCGCAAAGAGTTGGACACAACTGAGTGACTGAACTGAACTGAACTGAACTGAACTGAACATCTTTCCATTTGCTTATTGGCCATTTGTATATCTTCTTTGGAGAAATGTCTGTTTAAGTCCTTTGTGATTTTTAAATCAGATTACTTTTTGTTATTGTTAACCTATAGTAGCTATATTTATTCTGAATATCAAACTGTTATCAGATATATGATTTGTAATTATTTTCTTCCATTCTGTAGGTTACCTTCTCACTCTGTTGATAGTTTCTTTCCATGTGCAGATGTTTTTAAGTTTGCTGTAGTCTCATTTGTCTATTTTATATTTTGTTGCCTATGCTTTTGGTGTTATATCTAAGAAATGATTGTCAAATAGAATATCTTAAAGTTTATCTCCTATGTTTTCATCTAGGAGTTCAGTAGTTTTAGGCCTTATATTTAGGTCTTTAATGCAGTTTGGATTAATTTTTGCGGCAACCCACTCCAGTATTCTTGCCTGGAGAATTCCATGGACAGAGGAGCCTGGTGGGCTACAGTCCATGGGGTTTCAAAGAGTTGGACATGACTGACTGACTAATTTTATTTAAGTCTTTAATGCATTTTGGATTAATTTTTGTGTACAGAGTATGGTAAGAGTTCACCTTCACTCTTCTGCATGTGGATATCCAGTTTCCAAAATAATTTACTGAGGAGGCTATCCTTTCTCATTGTGTAGTCTTGGCTTCCTGGTTGACGCAGCTACTTTTATTTTTCACATTTTATAGATGAGAAAATCAAAGTTAAATAGTGTACTCACCCTGAGAAAACCATAATCCAAAAAGACACAGGTACTCCAGTGTTCACTGCAGCTCTATTTACAATAGCTAGGACATGGAAGCAACCTAGATGTCCACCAACAGATGAATGGATAAAGAAGTTGTGGTACATATACACAATGGAATATTACTCAGCCATAAAAAGAAAGGAATGTTTTTCTTTTTAAAAAATTATTTTATTGTTTACAGTTATTTAAGTTTTCCTGAGGATAAATACCTAGAATTGCAATTGTTGGTTTTAGATAAGGTTCCTTTACAAGGAGCCATGAAATGAAATTTTAGTGTTATCACATTATAGCATTATAGGTTCTTTTTTTACTATTAGAAAATTTATTTATTTATTTGTTTTTTCAGTTCTGTACAAAGAAATGAATTTGAGTCAGTTCTAGTGAAGTAGATGAAACCTAGAGTCTGTTATACAGAATGAAGTAAGTCAGAAAGAGAAAAGCAAATATTATGTGTTAATCCATATATATGAAATCTAGAAAAATCATACTGATGAACCTATTTGCAGGGCAGGAATAGAGACACAGTCATAGAACAGACTTGTGGACGCAGTGGGAGAAGGAGGGGGTGGAACAAATTGAGAGTGTAGCATAGAAACATATACATTACCATATGTAAATAGATAGCTAGTGAGAAGTTATGGAAGACAGGGAGCTCAACCCAGTGCTCTGTGACAACCTAAAGGGGTGGGATGGGGTGGAGGGTTGGGGGGAGAGATTCAAGAGGGACGGGACATATGTGTACTTACGGCTGACTCACATTGTTGTATGGCAGAAACCAACACAACATTGTAAAGCAGTTATCCTTCAATTAAAAATGAAAAAATAACAATGTGCTTAAGGAAAAGTGGCAAAACCAGCACTCAGGGTCAGTGTTCAAAGCCTGAGCTCTAAATACTGACGTTAAGGAGGAGGGAGGGGAGAAGAACATTTGTAAGTTTCTGATGTAGCTTTGGCTTAGTTTCTTAATTTTACTATGTATAAAAGAGATGAGGAGGCAAGGTTAGTGGCTTCTTAGATTCCTGTTGCCTCTTCAGTTCTTTTGTTCTGTGCTTCATTCAGCCTGGCTTAATATGATCTTTTTTCAACAATTTTATTTCTTTTTTAATTGGTGGAAAATTGCTTTACAATTTTGTGTTGATTTCTGCTGTATAACAGTGTGAATCAATCATAATTATTATATATATATATATATATATATATATATATATATCCCTTCCCTGTTGAGCTTCCCTGCCCTTTCCCCCTCCCCTTAATATGATCTAGTTCTGGAACTTGGAACTTAGATCTGGAGAGGAGTTATAGCCTGTTCTGTTTTTCTTGAGCCATCGGAAGTGAGTCTCTTGGGCACTTCCTCCACACCCTGGTGACTTGAGTGATGTCGCCATGTGCCAGCTGTCTACAGGGAGTCAGACAACCCTTTTGCTCCTTTTCCAGGCAGCTGTGTATTACCTGATGATGTTCAGACTCTTCTTCCTCTCCTGGAGGTTATGATGCCTTGTGAAACTGTCACCCCGGAAAGATGCTAATCCCTGTTACCTAATATAACCTGGGAAGAAGGCAGGTGCAGGTTACTCTTGCTTAAAAGTAAAGACCATATTCATGTAATTAATATTTTCAGCAGGATGAATTACATAATTTGCAAGTGTCTGAAATGGACTTGTGTTGTTCCTGATTTTCTAGCATGTGAACTTGTGAGACTTCTTAGCTATAATACTTTAATAATAATAATAATTAATAATAATGACTCTAATAATAATAGGTTTTGGTCTTCTTAGGTGTTTTCCTGATCTTTTTGGCCTTGAGTTCTTATGAAGAACATAGAAGTTTTAAGATGCTTTTTTAAAAAAGAATGTATATATGTATATAACTGAGCCACTTTGCTATATAGCAGAGATTGGTACAACATTGCCAATCAACCATACTTCAATAAAAAAGATTTTTTTAGTGAGGAGAGGGGAGAAATTTAAGTGAACAGGACTGTGAAGTGAATTCTAGATCTAGCATTCTGGCTGTAAATCAGCCTCTGATCAGTGTATAAAGAGGGACTGATAATCCTAGTTTGCAAAGTGTCTTTGAATTACTAGGCAGAAGATTTGCTGTTATTTTGTCTAGAAACGTGCTTATGTCCCTGGTGTTTAATTTCAGCTGGAAGGGGAAACTTTCCTAATTTGAACTGCATTTTAATGGCTTTCCTTTAGGTGGAGGGCCACAACAGCTTGTAGCAAGATGCAAAATACTTCATGAGATAAATCTGAAAAGTTTCCTGTAAGAAAAGACTTGCTTAAAAAGTATATATTGGGATAATGATTCTGAAATTTGGGTTTGCTCGTCTTTAAGATGTCACTTGCTCCTTGGAAGAAAAGCTATGACTAACCTAGACAGCATATTAAAAAGCAGAGACATGACTGCCAACAAAAGTCCATCTAGTCAAAGCTTTGGTTTTTCCAGTATCATGTATGGATGTTAGAGTTGGACTATAAAGAAAGCTGAGCATGGAAGAATCGATGCTTTTGATCTGTGGTGTTGGAGAAGACTCTTGAGAGTCCCTTGGACTGCAAGGAGATCTAACCAGTCTGTCCTATAGGAAATTAGTCCTGAATATTCATTGGAAGGACTGATGCTGAAGCTGAAACTCCAATACTTTGGCCACCCGACGTGAAGAACTGACTGGAAAAGACCCTGATGCTGGGAAAGATTGAAAGCGGGAGGAGAAGGGGATGACAGAAGATGAGATGGTTGGATGGCATCACCAACTCAATGGACATGAGTTTGAGCAAGCTCTTGGAATTGGTGATAGACAGAGAAGCCTGGTGTGCTGCAGTCCATGGGGTCGCAAAGAGTCGGGCCACGAATAAGCGACTGAACTGAACAGAACTGAAGATGTCTCTGGTTATTTCATTCTTGTAAAACTCACAAAAGAAGTTAGTTTTCATTTCTTTCATTAGGATTAATGGAAAACAGTGGTAGCTAAATGCAAGGACAGAAGAGAGATGGGTGATTATGTTACAGTTGCTGGATTTAGTTTTTTGGCCATGCAATATTCTCCTTTATACATTCTTTCTTTCCTGTTCTAGAGCCACTGCTGTCAGGGAGAGGCCTGGGGACCCTCACATGGATTTTCACTGGATGCTTAATTTATTCACCTGTGTGAAGTATCATTCCACTTTGCATGCATGACTAATTTAGGGCTTAAACCTTCCAGGTCATCCAGTCTTGGAGAAATTATAAACCACATATAGGGATCAATTTGTAATTTGACACAAATTCATCTGTAATTACAGACGTAACTTTGATCACATTACAAACCTTTCAGGACCTTAGTAAAATAAACCAGTGTGACCATACCAGAAGACTTCTGATTTAATCTATGATGATTTTTTTAAAGGCTTAATTGGGGATTGGAGCAGTGGGAGAGGAGAGTCACTGTATTCTGTATACTGTACTTCTAAAAACTAACCCTAAAAAGTGACTCCTGGTCCCCAAGGAATTTGCAGTATAGTTTGACTATTTAACACCATCTATTCTGAACAATTTAAGATGATCTGTGAGCTGTATTACCTCTAGTAACTCTACTGACATCTCAGGGTTTCCATTTTCCAATTTGTAAATTGATGCAATTGAATTAGAGTGTCTTGAAGGGTCTTCCTGGACGATGCTTTCTGATTTCTTCTGGACCTCTGTGGTGTAGATCCTGAAGTTAGCATATTCGAGGCAGTTGAATCTTATACTTAAAAGTGTGGCTATTGGAGCCAGGCTGCTTGGACTTGAATCTGCCTCTGCCAGGGTACTTCCCTGGTGGCTCAGATGGTAAAGTGTCTTGCTTACAATGCAGGAGACCTGAGTTCGATTCCTAGGTTGGGAAGATCCTCTGGAGAAGGAAATGGCAACCCACTCTTGTACTCTTGCCTGGAAAATCCCATGGACAGAGGAGCATGGTGGGCTATAGTCCACTAGGTCGCAAAGAGTTGGACACGACTGAGCGACTTCACTTTCACTTTCTGCCAGGGCCAGGGGTATAGCCTGGGACAGGATCTGTGGCCTCTGTCTCTTTAATCCCAACCTCTGTTAACACTTGGATCATTGTGAGCTAGTGGGTTTCCCTGGTGGTTTAGACGGTAAACAATCTGCCTGTAATGCAGGAGATTTGGATTTGATCCCTGGGTTAGGAAGACCCCCTGAGGGGAATGGCTACCCATTCCAGTATTCTTGCCTGGAGAATTCCACGGACAGAGGAGCCAAAGAGCCTGGTGGGCTACAGTCCATGAGATCACAAAGAGTAGGACATGACTGACTGACTAACACCTTCTCTTTTGTGAGTTAATGTGTGATGCACTTAAAACAGGACCTGGCCTGGCGTGCAGTTAAATGCTCAAAGTGGGCTGTCACTATTAAAATAAAATTAATTCTGCTTGGGAAGAGAGTGATGTGAACCTTTGTTGTGGCTGGCAGGGCACAGCATCCCTGGGTTTGTTCTGGACAGGTTGCTGCACTGACTGCTGCTGCTTGGGCCAGCATGTGTTAGGCTGGCCCTGAGCAGGTGGGCAGAGGCACATACATGGTTCCTTTATATCAGGGTTTCTGGGCTGGGCAGCACCTCTCCTGGAGTCACCCACCCTCTGTCCCAACCTTCCATAGGCATGCCTGGACTGTGTGCTTCATTGGATCTGCAGGGTCTGTAATCTCCCCCAGAAAGTAAAGAGTGACTACAGGGAGAAAGAAGACAAGGCTTTCGGGTTATTAATAGCTTCCTGACAGGAGGCTCTTGCTATCGGCTTCAGATAATTGTAATGGGAGCTGTCGGCTATAATCAAGTTTAATTGCTAAGGAGCGCAGGGAGGTAGCCCGAAGCAAGTATGCTCTTGGGCTGTCTGTGCTTTTTCTGTCCTATTCTAGACTTAAGAATCTCTGATCAGGTCTCCAACCAGCAAGTTCTGACTACTGAGTCTTATGTGGTGCCTGGTGTGGACCTATGACTCTCCCGGGTAGTCATCCACTTCCTCATGTCTTGGCTCACGTGGTTTATTCTAGACTGGAAGGTGGAATAGATTATATAAAAATACAGAGAGGGACTTCCCTGGTGGTCCAGTGGGTTAGACTTCAAGCTCCCAAAGCAGGGGGCCTGTGTTCAATCCCTGGTCGGGGAACTAGATCTTGTATGCCACAACTAAGATCCCATGAGGTGCACCTAAGATCTGGAGCAGCCCAATTTAAAAAGATGCAGAGAGCTGATGCCGGGGAAATACAGAAACGGGCCTGCTTGTTCTCCTCCTCTCATAGAGCATGACCTGTGATCACATGAGTGTGTGGGTGTGTGCGCGTGTGCGTTAGAGCCGAGGGTGTAGAAGAAAAGACAAGCCATTGCTTTATACTGTCTCCCAGAGATAGGACTGTCCCTTGATATTACTAGAGTCGGAATGTTTGTGTTTCTTCTAATCCCGTGTTTTTTTTTTTTTATGATCAAATGATATTATACAGATTATTATCCAAGCCTCTTGTTTCTTCTCTCTCTCTCTCTGTAGTAAGGTTTATTGCCTGTGGCCTCACATTCAGAGTTGGCTTGGACAAAGAAAGGAAGCAGAGGCCTAATGAATTGATTCTTCTATATTTAATTACACTTCCAAAAGATCTGGCCTGAAAAGTTGAAAAGGGGTGATGTTTGAAGTAAAGTTTGGATTCCTATCGATGAACTCTGTGACTCTGTTCATTGTGGTCGGGTTATCAGTATTTGTTATTGTGTGGGTTTCTTCTGACTGACTTGAAGAACTGGCACCAGCTCCTTCTCTATCCACTTTTAAGGCTTTTGGCTGCAATAACACCTGGCAAGTATCTCAGAAAATTTCTGCAGTCTCCACTTCTTAGCCTGAGTTCTCAACCAGTTTGCTCGATCCGGGTGCCTCCCATCTAAGCTCGTTGCTTGGCACCTTGTTTTTTCCTATCTCCTGGGTCTCTGTGGATTTCAGTGGACCGTTTCCTTGGATCTCCATTGTGACTTAAGAGGATGCTGAGCTTTGACTCTCTTGGCTTCTTCCTGCAGTTCCAGTGAGTACAGAGTGTCTACTCAAGCTCTCCAAACCTCCCCTGGGGCATGGGGCACTGCACTCCCTTATCCTGGTGTGGAATTCTGCACTTAAGCCACAGACACATGTTCAGCTGTACACGGCTATAACTTGCAGGGAAGGTTATCTCGTGTCTGCAAGCTGGTGAACCCAATTGGTAGGCATAGGCCAATGTTTCTTTAAATTTATTTAAAGGCACACAACTTTTTACTATTTATTTGTTTTGGGTCTTTGTTGCTGCTCAGGCTTTCTCTAGCTGTGGTGAGTGGGAGCTGCTCTCTAGTTGTGGTGTGTGGACTTCTTGCGGTGACTTCTCTTCTTGCAGATCTCGGGCTCTCAGGTGCGCAGGCTCAGTAGTTGTGGCGGGGGGCTAAGTTGCTCCAAGGCATGTGGAATCTTCCCGATCAGGGACTGAACCCTGACCTCCTGCATTGGCAGGAAGACTCTTCCACCACTGAGCCACCAGGGAAGTCATGGTAATGAGGTGACTGTAATGGTAATGAGGCTTGTGAGTATAAGTAAGAGGTGAGTCAGATGCCATTGCCCTGTTTCATAATGGACTGTTCTCACCTTGTCTTGTCAAGCTGCATGAGGTTACTTGTTGATCTTCAAGAAGCAAGGAATAAGAGAAGTGCTCGCCCATCCCCATTGCAGACAACAAACATGAAAACAAAACAGAAATTCATTGTCCCTAAACCAAACTGCCCTTCCCCCCAAGAAAAAAACCCACAAAACTGTCTCATGTCAGTAACTGTATCTCAGTACCTAGAAAAAGTATAATAAAAATTTATAATTAACTTGGCATAATAATGATATGGTAATTATAATCAACTTGTGAGTAGCCTTGGAAGGCAGGATGTTTACATGCTCTGACCAAGCTGGTTTTAAGTAACTCAAATGATTCTAGGTCTTTTCAAATTTTTTTTTGACATAGTCAATTGATATTCTGATAGATTGCTTATCTTTTGTTTCAATTTTTATACCAAATCCACACATCTCAGTGGCAGTTGGATTTAGATTAAAAAAAGTATTTCTTTTCCTGGTTTGAAATCTTTTCTTATACTTAAGAGATATAATAAAGTGTTACTCTTTTTACTCTGAGTTATTAGACTAAAAAAGTACATGTTAATTACTATGTGTTTTCTTTAATGAGTTCATTTCAGATTATGTTGGCTCATTTTTGAACCTGTAGATTTGTCTTGCTTTAAAACAAAACTGATGTGCAAAAATAAAAACATAGGATACCTACTTTTTTCATGTGAGGTGTATTTCTTCCATTATAAGTTTTTTGGTTTTGTTTTCTTATGAATTCTTTCAGCTATGTAGCCTTTAGGAGCATGTTCATCTGTTAAAATCTCTTATACAAATGTGTATTCTAATTCTAGTTGTTTATCTATCACTGATCACAGAATCTGGCTGATAAATGGTTCTGTTTTAGAGTCTTCTTTTCCTTTTTCATTTGGCATCATCTGTGATCTTAATTTGAGGACTCTTCATCCTTTGGACTTTGGAAGAAAAGCTATGACCAACCTAGATAGCATACTAAAAAGCAGAGACATTACTTTGCCAACAAAGGTTCATCTAGTCAAAGCTATGGTTTTTCCAGTAGTCATTTACGGATGTGAGAGTTGGACTATAAAGAAAGCTGAGTGCTGAAGAATTGATGCTTTTGAACTTTGGTGTTGGAGGAGACTCTTGAGAGTCCCTTGGACTGCAAGGAGAGCCAACCAGTTCATCCTAAAGGAAATCAGTCCCGAATATTCATTGGAAGGTCTCATGCTGAAGCTGAAACTCCAATACTTTGGCCATCTGATGCAAAGAGCTGACTCATTGGAAAAGACCCTGATGCTGGGAAAGATTGAAGGAGGGAGGAGAAAGGGACGACCGAGAATGAGATGGCTGGATGGCATCACCGACTCGATGGACATGAGTTTGAGCAAGTTTCAGGAGTTGGTGATGGACAGGGAAGCCTGGCATGCTGCAGTTCATGGGGTTGCAAAGAGTTGGATACGACTGAACTGAACTGAATAATTTGATTAGTCACGGTTCATACTTACTCCCAAGTCTGTGGGTTTCCACTGGGACCCTCCATAACTCTTAAAACATTGAGTGAAAATGAAACTTCATTGGTTGTTTATTACCCTTTGCTTTAATTTACTCCTACGGATTTAAAGTCTTTTGATGGCTCTAATGCTAGTCAATCTGAATTAATGTTTCAGAGAAGATCCGAGAATGCCTACAGTCAAATGCGTACTAGGGTTATTATATTTCCTCTGTGTGTGTGTGTGTGCTCGGTTGTGTCCGACTCTTTGCGACCCTATGGACTGTAGCTTGCCAGGCTCCTCTGTATGTGGGATTTTTCAGGCAAGAATACTGGAGTGGGTTGCCATTTCTTCCTCCAGGAGATCTTGACCCAGGGATGAAACTTGCGCCTCCTGCATTTCCAGCATTGCAGGCAGTCTTTTACCACCGAGCCATTGGGAAAGCCCTATTGTACTTACTTGAGTGCTAAGTGAAAGTTGCTCAGTCCTGTCCGACTCTTTGTGACCCCATGGGCTATATAGTCCATGGAATTATCCAGGCCAGAATACTGAAGTGGGTAGCTGGTTCCTTCTCTAGGGGATCTTCCCAACCCAGGGATTGAACCCAGGACTGCTGCATTGTGGGGCGATTCTTTACCAGCTGAACTACAATCAGTTACTCAATAAAACTCCATTTTTTTTTAAAAGGGACAGATAGTTTATTGCTAGTTTTATCATCTGATTTGTTATGATTTTATTTCTCTTTTATATTCTTTTTTTTAGAGATATTTGCTGAAATGCTTTGTGTGAATATAATTAGAAAGTTTTCACTGGTTTCTTCAAAATAAATTGACAATATGTTAATATAGGCTTAGCTGGATCATGGAAAAAGCAAGAGAGTTCCAAAAAAACATCTAATTCTGCTTTATTGACTATGCCAAAGTTTTGACTGTGTGGATCACAATAAACTGTGGAAAATTCTGAAAGAGATGGGAATATCAGATCACCTAACCTGCCTCTTGAGAAATCTGTATGCAGGCCAGGAAGCAACAGTTAGAACTGGACGTGGAACAACAGACTGGTTCCAAATAGGAAAAGGAGTGCGTCAAGCCTGTATATTGTCACCCTGCTTATTTAACTTATATGCAGAATACATCATGAGAAACGCTGGGTTGGAAGAAACACAAGCTGGAATCAAGATTGCTGGGAGAAATATCAATAACCTCAGATATGCAGATGACACCACCCTTATGGCAGAAAGTGAAGAGGAGCTAAAAAGCCTCTTGATGAAAGTGAAAGAGGAGAGTGAAAAAGTTGGCTTAAAGCTCAACATTCAGAAAACGAAGATCATGGCATCCGGTCCCATCACTTCATGGCAAATAGATGGGGAAACAGTAGAAACAGTGTCAGACTTAATTTTGGGGGGCTCCAAAATCACTGCAGATGGTGACTGAAGCCATGAAATTAAAAGATGCTTACTCCTTGGAAGAAAAGTTATGACCAACCTAGATAGTATATTCAAAAGCAGAGACATTACTTTGCTGACTAAGGTCCATCTAGTCAAGGCTATGGTTTTCCCAGTGGTCATGTATGGATGTGAGAGTTGGACTGTGAAGAAGGCTGAGTGCCGAAGAATTGATGCTTTTGAAGTGTGGTGTTGGAGAAGACTCTTGAGAGTCCCTTGGACTGCAAGGATATCCAACCAGTCCATTCTGAAGGAGATCAGCCCTGGGATTTCTTTGGAAGGAATGATGCTAAAGCTGAAACTCCAGTACTTTGGCCACCTGATGCGAACAGTTGACTCATTGGAAAAGACTCTGATGCTGGGAGGGATTGGGGGCAGGAGGAGAAGGGGACGACCGAGGATGAGATGGCTGGATGGCATCATGGACTCGATGGACGTGAGTCTGAGTGAACTCCGGGAGATCGTGATGGACAGGGAGGCCTGGCGTGCTGTGATTCATGGGGTCGCAAAGAGTCGGACATGACTGAGCGACTGAACTGAACTGAACTGAACTGAACTGAACTGAACTGAATGTTTTATAGTGAAAGTGAAAGTGTCTCAGTCTTGCCCAACATTTTGTGACCCAGTGGACTGTACAGTCCATGGAATTCTACTGATGTGGGTAGCCTTTCCCTTCTCCACAGGATCTTCCCAACCCAGAAATTGAACCCAGGTCCCCTCATTGCAGGCAGATTCTTTTCCAGCTAAGCCACAGTGGAAGCCCAAGAATACTGGAGAGGGTAGCCTACCCCTTCTCCAGCAGATCTTCCCGACCCAGGAATCGAACTGGGGTCTCCTGCAGTGCAGGTGGATTCTGTACCAACTGAGCTATCAGGGAAGCTTCATTATTGTTCAAATCATATTTTAAATGACCAGTTTAGTCATTTCAACATTACTGTTGTATCTTTACCCATTTAATTTCCAGAACTACTTCTTCCTATTAACAGATATTCTTTTTGGCTTCCTATAAATTATTTAGGTTAGAATAAACTCATGATATTATTCATTAACCTCCCCTCCAAATTAAAGTTTCCATTAAGTGTGTTTTTCTTTCTTTCCAGCAAAGGATTCTTTCACTATGTTCTGTGAGTTTTTTTTAACTGTAGCTAGATAATCTTTCTCTTTTTTTTTTTTTTGGTAACTAGAGATAGAATATATCATGCCACAGTTTTCCAATGAACTTTCATTCTCCCACTCTGTGTCATTGTTTCTCTGTTAAGTGAATTGAGTGAGTTCCAAGATTGCTTTATAAATTTCCAGTGACATATGTGCTAATGGTAAAGAAGCTGCCTGCCAATCTCAGGAGATACAAGAGACGCGGGTTTGATCCCTGGGTTGGGAAGATCCTCTGAAGTAGGAAATGACAACCTACTCCAGGCTTGCTTGGAAAATTCCACGGTCTGTAGCCCACCAGGCTCCTCTGTCCACGGGTTGCAAAGACTTGGACATGACTGAGCACACAAATACGCACCTATGCTTCTGAGTAGCATAACTGCCTGTCATGTAAAGACACTCTGAGACTTTGAGACCCAGGGGCCTTTTCTTCAGCAAGTTTGATATTAATAATTTGGAATCCAGCTGTGATAGTCGCAGAAGGGAGGTGGCATGGGAGAGTGGAAAAGGAGTAAAAGTGGAACCTGAGTTGTTGTGTGAGATGTGGTCTTGCCACTTAACCACCAAGTCATCTTGGTCCACTCAGCTGCTTTTGTCCATCTCTTTAATTTGGGAATAAGAAAGTGATAATTCTCAAAGGATTTAGAGATAATTCCTTTTTTTAAAAAAATTGAAGTATAGTTGATTTACAGTGTTTTAACTGTTCAGCAAAGATATATTCTTTTTCAGATTATTTTCCATCATACGGTTATTACAAAACACTGAATATAGTTCCCTGTGCTATACAGTAGGTCCTTTTTGTTTATCTATTTTATGTATAGTACTGTGTATCTGTTAATCCCAAATTCTAAATTTATCCTTGCCTTCCCTTTCCCCTTTGGTAACCATAAGTTTGTTTTCTATGTCTGTGAGTCTGTTTCTGTTTTGTAAGTTCATTTGTATAATGTTTTTTTACGATTTCACATATAATTGTTATCTTATGATGCTTATCTTTCTCTATCTGACTTA
Organism: Capra hircus; assembly: GCF_001704415.2. Lineage (NCBI taxonomy): Eukaryota > Metazoa > Chordata > Mammalia > Artiodactyla > Bovidae > Capra > Capra hircus. Next base: position 48,520,718 of record NC_030821.1, read on the forward strand.
ATTCCCTTAGTATGATAGTCTCTAGGTCCATCCATGATGCTGCAAATGGGATTATTTCATTCTTTTTATGACTGAATAATACCCCGTTATATATCACATCTTCTTCATCTGTTGGTGACATTTAGGCTGCTTTCATGTCTTGGCTATTACAAAGAGTGCTGCTATGAGCGCTGGAATGCACGTATCTTTTCCACTTAAGGGTTTTTGTCTTTTCTGGATATATGCCCAGGAGTGGGATTAAGGTAATTCTATTTTCAGTTTTTTAAAGAAACTCCATAGTCTATAGTGGCTGCACCAATTTACATTCCCTTCAACAGTGAAGGAAGATTTACAAAGATATAATTCTACTCCATCATTCATTAGCAGTAAGATGAAATGAAACAAGTGAATACAATGTCTCATTCAGCAAAGTTTATTATAACATACTTTGTGTTAAATGATGGAACAGAGCTGCTTTCATGAGGCTTAGTCTAGTGGAGAAGACAAATAATAAACAAGTAGCTGATAATTAAAAATCATGGTAAGTGCTATAAATAGAGGAAACCACAGAGCATTGCATTTGCCTAGGAGGTACTTAAATAGAAATCAAAATCCATAAGAGGAAACCAAGGCTTAAAGGATATTGGAAAACTGTGACATGTAAAATGTATCTCAGTCTCTTTCTAATAGCAAAACCCCAGAATAGAATTCTTAAATATGGCTGAACATCATTATTACTGGAGAAGTATCCTTAAAAACACAGATTCCTGGACCCATCTCTCAGTCTATTTTATTTATTTATTTATTTATTTATTTATTGTGGCTGCACTATGAGGCTTGCAGTATCTTAATTCCCCAAGCAGGACTTGAACCTGTGCCCCAGCAGTGAAAGCATGGAGTTCTAATCATTGGACCACCAGGGCATTCCATCAGGGTCTAATTTAGTAGAACTCTGATGATACCCAGGTGGTGCTAGTGGTAAAGAACCCGCCTGCCAATGTAGGAGATGTAAAAGACGCAGGTTCGATCCCTGGGTCGGGAAGATTCTCCTGGAGAAGGAAATGGCAACCCACTCCAGTATTCTTGCCTGGAAACTCCCATGGACAGAGGAGCCTGGCAGGCCTTGGTCCATAGAGTCACAAAGAATCAGACCCGACTGAAAGAACTTAGCATGCAGGCACATGGTGATGCCCTAGAATCTGTTTTTTAAACAAATTTCCCAGATGATCCTGCTGATGTGTTGGGGTTGGAAGCTAATCTGGAGAAATTCTAGACAGAACCAATTACCTTTCAAAGGAAAAACTGTGGCTTAGTCTTCATGTATCTTGCTTCTTGTCCACCATGTGTAGCTTCTTACCTCAATCTTCATGTTTCTGAAACTTCTGTGATACTGGGCCCTGCAACTCCCTAACATCATTGTGGAGCTGGTCTCCAGTTCCAAGCATGTGTGTTATATGGTTGGGGGGGGGGAACCTCTGAATGCTCTGTAAGTAGGGTGGGGGAGGCAGGTCTGTTTCTGTACGTATTGGAATTCTGGTGTGTAATAAATATAGAGTGTTGAGTAGTTTGCTATGGGTTGCTTTGGAACTCTGAATGCTTCTTGTAGCTTTATACCTATGGGAAACATACTGGGAATTCCATGAAAGTAATAGTTGAGATTGCCTCCCAACAAAATTCATTGTACTTTCCCCTTCTGTCTAGATTTAAGATAACATATAGTAAAGGGCAGGGAACCCTGGCGTACTGCAGTCCATGGGGTTGCAAAGAGTTGGACATGACTTATTGACTGAACAACAGACAACATATGTGTGTGTGTGTATGTGTGTGTGTGTATGCACATATCTGCTTCCCGGGTGGTGCTAGTGGTAAAGAACCTTCCTGCCAATGCAGGAGACATAAAAGATACAGGTTCGATTCCTGGGTTGGGAAGATCTCCTGGAGGAGAGAATTGCTACCCACTTCAGTATTCTTGCCTGGAGAATCCCATGGACAGAGGAGTCTGGCAGGCTACAGTCCATGGGGCTGCAAAGAGTTGGATAAAATGCATACATATCTATCTGTTTGTCTGTCTATCTATCAATTGAGTGACCAGCTCTTATGTTGGGTTCCTGTAGTCTAGCAAAACTCAGTTTGAGTCATGGGGAAAAGGAAGCAGCTGCTTGCTCTGTTTTTCTGTCCCCCTGGGGATTTTCAGGAAAGCCGGTAGCAGTTTATTTGAGAGCAAGGAGTTGCCACTGGGATTTACCCGTGATAGGCTTTTTCAAAAATTTGTTGATGTTAGAAATTTTCCTGTGCTCCAAGCTGTTTTTAAAAAGATGGGTTGCTTGCAGTTCAGTCATTTAGGGTCTCATAGGGTGTGGGGGTGGAGAAGGCAATGGCACCCCACTTCAGTACTCTTGCCTGGAAAATCCCATGGATGGAGGAGCCTGGAAGGCTGCAGTCCATGGGGTCGCTGAGGGTCAGACACGACTGAGCGACTTCACTTTCACTTTTCACTTTCATGCACTGGAGAAGGAAATGGCAACCCACTCCAGTGTTCTTGCCTGGAGAATCCCAGGGACAGGGGAACCTGGTGGGCTGCCATCTATGGGGTCGCACAGAGTTGGACACGACTAAAGCGACTTAGCAGCAGCAGCAGCAGCAGCAGCAGGGTGTGAGGGAAGATCAAAGGCAAGTGGAGAAGGGGGCGGCAGAGGGTGAGAGGGTTAGATAGCATCACTGACTCACTGGACTTGAATCTGAGGAAACTCTGGCAGTTAGTGAAGAGGTCAGAGGAGACTGGTGGGCTACAGTCCATTAGGTCGTGAAGAGTCGGGCACAATTTAGTGACTGAACCACAAAAAAGGGTGTGGCCAGTGACAAATAATCTTTTGGGACACTGCTCGTCCCCAGTAGTGATGCTTAGTCACCTGGGAAGTGTGAACTCAAGTCACCTTTTGGGCCCAGTGATTGCTGCCCTTCAGACCAGCTGAGCCTGAAGAAGGACAGTCGTCTTTTGGTGAGGAGGAGTTAACACATGGTCTCTGAGTGGATTTATCTTTGTGAAGCCCTGTGTGACTGTAAGAACTTATCTTTTCCTTTTGTCTGGATCTTTGCGACCCCATGGACCGTAGCCCAGCAGGCTCCTCTGTCCATGGGATTTCCCAGGCAAGAGTACTGGTGTGGGTTGCCATGTCCTCCTCCAGGGGATCTTCCCGACCCAGGGAGTGAACCCAGGTCTCCTGCTTTGCAGGCAGGTTCTTTACATTCTGAGTCACCAGGGAAGTCCTTCTCCTTTAAGGAGAACTGAGAAACTTGAAAGTTTCTCTGGCAGGAGGACCTTCAGGTGGGGAGAATAACTCCCCAGTAGGACTCTGACATGTCTGCTCGTTTTCCCCAGGAGGGGGGAGCATGGTAGGGGGCTCCTCACTTTCGTTTATGCATCCAGAGCTGTAGGGGTGCACTGGGTAGCCTCCTGTTTGATGTGCTAATAACTGGAACAGAAAAACCTCTCCCTTTTTTTTTTGGCATCCTGAAAAAGGTTGCAGCTTGTAAAAGGATTCAATAAAGCCTGAGAACAACAGGAGAATAAACTTACAAAATACAAGAAGCTGCAAACCTGATTGATTAAAAAAAATTTTTTTATTGCAGTAAAAATCACATAATGTAAAGCTTGCTGTTTTAACCTTATTTGACTATACAGTTCAGTGGCATTGTTGTGTAACTCTCACATCCATCTCCCGAGTTTTTTACTTTCCTAAACTGAAACTCTAAACACTATTAAACACTAACTCCCCATTCTCCCTCCCCATTCCTCCCAGCCCCCAGCCCCTGGCATCTACAAATGTACTTTCTGACTCTCTGAATTTGACTACTCTAGGTACCTGACAGCATAGATTTTAGATCCTGACAAAAATGTCTTGCTTTCAGACATGGTTTTATCCTCTGTCCTCCCTTGGGGATTCTATTGTCTTGGACAGCAAAAACCTGACATATACCAGGCCAGAGGTAGGGTCTCCCTGGGTATCTGATCTCTTTTGTAAGAAGGGTACCATCTTATAACCACTGCCTTCCCTATAGTCAAGGTTCCTGCGTTTCAGGGGTCCTTCCTGGCTACTCCCTCGGATTTCTCGCTGTCTTCTCTCTCCCACGGGGAGGTGAGGAGGTAACAGTGGGGCTCACCTGGCTGGTGAAACCCCTTGAGAGCAGTAAGGACAGTCTTTTAGCTGGAGCTTTGGGTACTGCTGAAACCGAGAGATAAGCCAAAGATTCAAGACGGCAGGGTCAGGAGGAGATCGGTGAGGGAGAGTGCAGTAATGTGTGTGTCCTAGTCTTCAGTCATTGAAATTAAAAGAGGAGGGGCTTCCCTGGTGGTCCAGTGGCTGAGACTCCGCGGTCCCAATGCAGGGGGCCTGGGTTCGATTCCTGGTCAGGGGATTAGATCTCAAGTGCCAGCAACTAAAACCCAGCACAGTCAAATAAATTAAAAAAGTATATATATAAGAGAAGATGAAACACTCATATCCAGTGAGTGTGGCTCAGACTTCTGACCTGGATTTGCAGACAAGGTTTGCAAATGAGGGGTTTGAAAGCAATTGGTGTCATTTTGGAGGGAGGGGGAGTTCTGAAGAGCTCAGATACCTTTGTGTCTCACTGCAGAGCTGTCATTAAATTTGGGCTTCCCAGGTGGTGCAATGGTAAAGAATCTGCCTGCCAATGTACGAGGATGGTAGAGACTTGGGTTCAAACCCTGGGTCAGGAAGATCCCCTGCAGTAGGAAATGGCAACCCACTCCAGTATTCTTGCCTGGAAAATTCCATGGAGAGAGGAGCCTGGTGGGCTGCAGATCATAGGGTCACAAAGAGTTGGACCACCCATGAGAAGAATTCAGAGAGAACAAAGTGGTAGATAAGAAATGATTTATTAGAATAGGATGCTTGTGAGACTTACAACTGGGCGGGTGAGAAATGCCGTGCCCTAAGAATTTACTAGGCTACAGTTTTATAATAGAAGGAAAAGGGGGGAGGAGCAGAAGAACTCCTTTGTCTTTCTTGAGTAGACGTGTTTGTTTTTTTTTTTTTTTTAAATCATCAGCTCCTCCTCCCGGTTGGGCAGGGGAGTTTTCTTGTCCCTAGATGGTCAAGCTAGGTCCACAAATGATTGTTTTTTATGTGCAGAGAGCATGTACTAGGAATCATTAACTTACTGAGCTCATTGGGCAGGACGTGGCTCTCATGCCGCCACTGTTTTATTTGGGGCATATCTTATGCTTCTGTTGCATGGTTCAGTGGTTAAGCAAGCCTGCTTTCTTGAGTAGTCTTTAACTTACAAGGGTCTCCCATATTCTTCTACTTAAAATCCCCTAGCGGGATTAACTATTTAATGATCTATTTTGTCCCCTCATTCTGAACCTATCAGGTCCACTTGAGTGAGGGGCAGGGTGGGGCTGGACCAAAAAGGCTGAGATGGGTATGAAGGAAACAGGGAAGACGGAGAAGTGTGAAAAGCGTGGCATGGAGCTTACAAGTCTATCACTTTGGCAGGAAGCGAGCGTCTTCCTGGGTGAGCATGACAGCGTGTTTGGGCTGGACTGTGAAGGCTTAGAAGGCGTTGTGTGACTTCTACATGTTTATACCCTCGGCTTTTCCCAGTCAATAATGCTTACTTGATCTGGCATCATTTAGTAAAACTTTTATCAAAAATTGCCCCTCTGTTCATTTTCAGGTAATGAGAAGTGAAGACAGAATTTGAGGGTATATAAATTATCCTCTGGGTGTTTTTGTATTACAGTTAACTCGGTTTCCTGCATTGTCATTTGGGATATAATCAAGGGATTATTTAATCAAGGAATAAAGAGAAAGTCTTTCTCTTTCTTTGTTTGTATATGTATTGTGTGATGTGTATGATTTCTTATTTTGGAAGAAGAACTCAACATTTGAAAGAGCTTTAGTGGTTCTAGAGTAACTGGCTTTTCTGTTATAACAGATGGTAAAATGACCCTCGAGTGTGTTGGGGTAGCTGTTGAACTGATTAATTCTCAGTGGGACATTGTGTGTTAATTAGGGCTTTATTTCTATTGGAGGGAAAAGCCAGTACATTTCCATAAATGATGATTCTAAGACTCTCAGGAAATGTGATAAATTAGTTTATTCTCTTGTATAATGCTCAAAGTACCATAAGAGAATTGCTCACAAATAAAAGAATTCTAGAAGTTGAATTTAACTTAAAGCTATTCTAGACCAGTGATTCTCAAACTTTAGCGAGTACCAAAATCATCTGGAAGGCTTATTCCAACCCAGATTGCTGTTTACCCTGGGGGTCTCCCCCCACCGCATACCGAGCCCTCTTCACCCAGTAGGTCTGCCTCAGTGGGTCCAAGGTGGGACCTGAGAATTTCCATCAAGTGTCCGGGTTTTGCTGACATCCAGTCTGGTGATAATTTTTCTTATTCGACATAGCATTCTTTTGGGGTACTTTGCTAATTGGTTCATTAGTTTATCCATTCGAGAAATATCCACTGCATTCCTCCTCTTAGAGTTTTAGATGCTAGGGTTTTAGAGATTTCCCAAGACAGAGTCTTGCTTTCCCAAGTCTCTGTTCTAGTGCAGGGGGCTGACGGTACATCATGTAACTCTAGGCAGCGATAAGGGTTGTGAAGAAGATGGCCACCAAGCAGAGCTCTGCCGGAGCCTGGTGGCCAGGGCCCCTCCCTGGGCAGATGAGTCCTCCAGGCTGAGCTGCGGCAGGTTGGAAGGCCTGGGGCAGGAAGGGTTGGGGCGTTTGGATCCCCTCTGTCTGGAGGAGAGGGAGCAAGAGGAGGGAGAGTGGCGAGAGAGGGAAGCAGGGCACCGAGGAGAGTCACACACCCGAACCTCCCTACTATCAAATGAGTTCAGGAAACATGGCCATTAAATGTTTTTCTTTAAATATAAATTTATTTATTTTAATTGGAAGCTAATTAGTTTACGATATTGTATTGGTTTTGCCATACATCGACATGAACCTGCCATGGGTGTACACGTGTTCCCCATCTTGAACCCCCCTCTCGCCTCCCTCCCCATCCCATCCCTCTGGGTCATCCCAGTGCACCAGCCCCAGGCATCCTGTATCCTGCATGGAACCTGGACAGGCGATTCATTTCACATATGATAATATACATGTTTCAATGCCATTCTCCCAAATCATCCCACCCTCGCCCTCTCCCACAGAGTCCAAAAGACTGTTCTATACATCTGTGTCTCTTTTGCTGTCTTGCATACAGGGTTATCATTACCATCTTTCTAAATTCCATATATATGCATTAGTATACTGTATTGGTGTTTTTTAAATGTTTTTCTTTATTGAAGAATTTCTTAAGCTTTCACTTGTCGATCTCCATTAGAATCTCCAAGAGAGGACTAAGACATTTAGGTTCTGTCACACCTGGATGACCAAAAAAACCTTCTAACTCCACAGACATCTTACGCTGGTCTTTGTAACCCATTTGGGAAATTTAATCTAGTGATGGATTTTTGCCCTCACTTATCAGCTAAGGAAGCCAAGGACCGGAGAAATGAAAGGACTTGCCCAAAGTAATGAAGCTTGGGGGAATATAGGGTGCTGGAAGGGACACTGCGTTTGGAGGTGGGAGCTTGGTTTTAAGACTTGGCTGGGGCTTCCTGGTGGCTCAGTGGTGAAGAATCTGCCTTCCAGTGCAGGAGACAAGGCTTTGGTCCCTGGTTCGGGAAGATCCGCATGTCTTGGAGCAACTAAGCCTGTTCGCCACAGCTATTGAGCCTGTTCTCCAGAGCCTGGGAGCTGCAACTACTGAAGCCCTGGTGCCCTCGAGCCTGTGCTGTGCAACAAGCCACTGCAGTAAGTCCGAGGACTGCAGTTAGAGTAGCCCCTGTTCACTGCAACCAGAGAAAGCCCAGGCAGCAATGAAGACTCAGCACAGCCAAAAAAAAAAAAAAGACTTGGCTCTAACACATTGTCAGTGGGGGTCCTGGGCACATGGCCCTAATTCTGGATTTTAATTTCCTTTTTTAAAATGAGGGAGGCTGCACTGTCTACTTTCTAATGATCCTGGAGTCACTTTGGGGAAATGGCTATTGGTTTTGTCTTTTTTTTTTTTTTGGACTACTGAGTTTGTGTCAGCTAAGTAAAGCAAAAGAACAATATTGGGAGACACATGTACATATATTCATCAAATGCCACCATTTAGATTCTTTTTTGCTTGCAAATGAGTACACTTCCCAGATTAGTAACTAAAATAAAATCTGTCAGAGAATGTACAACTCTACATCATAAAATGTTGGTAAGGAAAATAAGAAATGTGTATAAAAAGACTAAGATCTAGGGTAATGTACTTTCCTGAAAGATATTTTAACATAGATTTTAACTTTAATGAAATTCGTATTGGGTTTGAATACAAGTGGTGACTCTCCCAACAGATTAAACCTAACCTTTTTCTTTCATGCTTTGTGAGGAATTAATTGAGGGAATCATAAAAAACAAAACACTCTGGTTTCAGTCTGTTACTAGCTGGGGTTATTTTGGGTTGTGTTCTCTGGGCTTCATTGTCTTCATCTGTGAAATGAGCTCAAATATTCCTTAATGACTCCGTTGGTACTTCCTTAGTGGTTCGATGGCCAAAACTCTGTGCTCCCAATGCAGGGGGCCTGAATTTGATTCCTGGTCTGGGTATTAGATCCCACATGCTACAACTAAGACCCAATGCAGCCAAATAAATAAATAAAAATAGATATTAAAAAAAGACTATTGATTCAAGTTGGTGCCGTAAAGTCACCTTTATGGCACTGATAATCCAATCAATATTTTACAGTTTTTGTTTTAAAGAGGTATTAGCAAGGAAATGGCAACCCACTCCAGAGTTCTTGCCTAGAGAATCCCAGGGACAGGGGAGCCTGCCAGGCTGCCATTTATGGGGTCACACAGAGTCGGACACGAATGAAGTGACTTAGCAGCAGCAGCAGCAATAGATTGTTTGTCAAAATGTGGATGGAACCTGAGGGTTCCAAGAACTCAGAATGTGAATTTCATGCAGTAATGTGAAGCCCGAGGTACCCTTCCCCATTCTGGACTGGTGGGCAGAGCGTCCTTCCTGATCCTGTTGTGGTATATTGAGGTTATGTGACAAGTGCTGGCCAATGAGCTGTGTGTAGTGACAGATGCTACTTCTAGGCCAGAGCACTTGCGCAAGACCCCACAAAGCTTTCTTTCCTTTGTCATCAAAGTGGCAACATTCTGGTGGCATCAACTTGGGTTCTGGAGTCAGACGTCATGGAGCAGATCTTCCTATGACCCTTGGATCAAGAATTGTGTGCAAGGAATGAACCTTTGTGGTTATAAACCCTAAGATGTTTTGAGATGCTTGTTACAGCAACATCACGTGCCTATCCTGACTACGGTATTCTGTAAACTGGGGAAACCTCAAGAGACCACAGGAAGACTATCTGTTGGAAAAGAAATATTTTAGAGAAGATGCCAGTTAGCATGGAGACAGCAATGGCACCCCACTCCAGTACTCTTGCCTGGAAAATCCCATGGACAGAGGAGCCTGGAGGGCTGAAGTCCATGGGGTCACTAGGAGTCGGACACGACTGAGTGACTTCACTTTCACTTTTCACTTTCATGCATTAGAGAAGGAAATGGCAACCCACTCCAGTGTTCTTGCCTGGAGAATCCCAGGGACGGGGGAGCCTGGTGGGCTGCCGTCTATGGGGTCGCACAGAGTCGGACACAACTGAAGTGACTTAGCAGCAGCAGCAGCAGCCAGTTGGCAACCCGTCTGCCCTTAATGGAGTTTGCCTAAGGAGCTCTGCTGTTTCTATGAATAACAAAGTTTACATCCTTGGTTGAAGAATGAATGAATGAGCATATGTTCTATGGTTATGTGTTCAAACTGATGTGTGTTATATAAGCACATGGTGCCAGAGGCACTGTACCTGGTGGTTAAGATCCCAAGTCAGGCTGGATTACCTGTGTTCAGAGCCCAACTCTGTGTTACTTTGGGCAGTTTTCTTAAATGTTCTGGGCTTCAGTTTCTCCATTTGCAAAAAGGATAATATTAGTACCTTTCATAGGGCTGTTTGTGAAAAATAACTTCTTTAATGTATGTCAGGAGCTTTTATTAGTGTGTGCAGTGTACATGCCCTGTACTATATGTGGCAGCCAATAAATCTTAGCCATTTTTCACCCTCTCTTCCCCTCTTATTACTGTTGTTGACATTGAAAAAAATACTGAAAGGATAGACACAGTGTTAGAGTTGTCATCTCCGGGTAGCAGGATTCTGATTGATTTTATTTTGGGGGTTCTCTTTTTGGGTACCAAGTCTGTTTGTTCTGAACTTGGGTTGCTTTTTAATTAGAAAAAAAGGTTATTTAAAAACAGTGCATTTACTATGATTATTTTCCAAAAGAATATATGCCAGTATCCACACTAAATCCTATGACTGCTGTTTTTGCCTTATTCGTTTTGTAATCTTTTTTTTTTTTTTAAATTAATTACTTGATTTTTGGCTCCACTGGGTTTTTCTTGCTGCGGGCAGGCTCTCTCTAGTTGCCACCAAGTGGGGCTGCTGTCTAATTGTGGCGCATGGGCTTCTCTTGTCGAGTGTGGGCCCTAGGGTGTTCAGGCCTTAGTGTTTGTAGTACATGGGCTTAGTTGCCCCGCGGTGTGTGGAATCCTCCCTGACCAGGGATGGAACCTGTAACCCTTGCATTGGTTGGTGGATTCTCAACCACTAGACCACTTGTGATCGGTTTCTGTTGAGTTCTATCTGCTCTGAAATTGGCTTTCCACCTTGACTTTTTAATTTTGTTAATGATTCTTTTCATCTCTTGGCCAGGTGTTGTGGAGACCAGTGAATCTCTTAGTCTCTTATAACTTACCAAGTGTTATAAATTCTTTCCCTAAATCTCCCTCACACTGCTGTCCATTGCCCAGGCTAGTTCACATCCTTAACCCTTCATGGTGGACTATTGGTTATTTTTCTCTACAGGTTTTTTTCAATCCCTATATAGTGGTGCTAGACTCATGTTCTTAATATACCACTTTGATTGTGTCAGCCTTTGCTGAAACTTTCAGGGGCTCGTCAGTTGCTGCGTCATGAGGATAAAATCAATTTCCCAGCTTGATAGTGAAGGCTCTCCACATTTGCTCTTTACCTGCTCTCCCAAATATTCCATTCATTAACCTTATTTGAAAGCTTTTCTTACCATATTTTTGTACCCAAGTGCCTTTGCTTTCCTGTCCCCTTGATGTCCAAATTTTACTTATCCTTGAATATCTTGCTTGAATATATCCTTGTCTAAAATGTTCACATTTTCACTTTTGTAAATTGCTCCTTTCATTTGGTGGTTGATTACCTGGCTTGTGCTTTATTTGCATTGAAATGATGTTAATCTCTATGCCTTTTTACATTCATGTGCTTCTCTCCTTCTAACTAAGCTGTAATGTTTCTGAGGGTGCTTACATTTTTTAGCACCCAGTGTCCTTCAGAAGATGGGTGATCTGTGGGCTGCTGATTGATGAATTCATGTATCTTTAATATTTGATGAAAATAGATGTAAGAATAAAAAGGCTTTTTTTTTTTTAAAAAAAGACAGACTTTCACTTTATTTTTAACTTTGCTATTTATAATGTTGTTTATCCTGATCATCTGAGCTTCTTTTAATGGTCAGATCAATATTTGCTTGAATATTTCCCTAAGTGAGCCTTCTCTAATTCACTTAGTAAAGAAAGCCATTAAAAATGTTTTTAGCTCTGCCCTATACTTTATTTCATTGATGTATCAAGTTACATATATATTTATTATATACTCTTTAACATAGATTTCTAATTTTTTATGCTTTTGCTTTTTTAAATTCACATATAATTGCTTTACAATATTGTGTTAGTTTCTGCTGTACAGCACAGTGAGTCAGCCACACATATGCAAATATCTTTTCTTCCTTGAATTTCCTTCCCATTTAGGTCACAACAGAGCACTGAGTAGAGTTCCCTGTGCTGTGCAGTAGGTCTTGATTGTCTGTTTTATATATAGTAGTGTGTGTATGTATATCTCAAGTTCCTGATTTATTCCTGCCTTCCCATGTTTGCCCTTTTGAACTGTGGTGTTGGAGAAGACTCTTGAGAGTCCCTTGGACTGTAAGGAGATCCAACCAGTCCATTCTGAAGGAGATCAGCCCTGGGGTTTCTTTGGAAGGAATGATGCTAAAGCTGAAACTCCAGTACTTTGGCCACCTCATGAGAAGAGCTGACTCATTGGAAAGACTCTGATGCTAGGAGGGATTGGGGGCAGGAGGAGAAGGGGACGACAGAGGATGAGATGGCTGGATGGCATCACTGACTCAATGGACGTGAGTCTGAGTGAACTCCGGGAGTTGGTGATGGACAGGGAGGCCTGGCGTGCTGTGGTTCATGGGGTTGCAGAGTCGGACACGACTGAGCGACTGAACTGAACTGAACTGAACCTTACATTTGTTTTCTATGACTGTGAGTCTGTTTCTGTTTTGTAAATAAGTTCATTTGTATCATTTTTAACAATTAGATTCCACATATGAGTGATATCATATGATATTTGTCTTTGTTTGACTTCACTCCATATGACAATCTCATCTATGTTGCTACAAGTGGCATTATTTCATTCTTTCTTAATAACTGAGTAATATTCCATTGTATATATATATTTATATTGGGCTTCCCTGGTGGCTCAGTGGTAAAGAATCTGCCTGTCAGTGCAGGAGACATGAGTTTGATTCCCAGGCTATAAAGATCCCCTGGATAAAGAAATGGCAACACACTCCAAAATTCTTGATTGGAAAACCCTATGGACACAGGAACCTGGTGGGCTGCAGTCCACGGGGGTCTCAAAGAATTAGTTACGACTTAGTGACTGAACAAAAACAGCATATATATGTACCATGTCTTCTTTTTCCATCCCTTTGTCAATGGATATTTAGGTTGCTTCCATGTCTTGGCTATTGTAAATGCTGCTGCAGTGAACACTGGGTGCATGTTATCTCTTCAAATTTTGTTTTTCTTCTGGTATATGCCCAGGAGTGGGATTGCTGGATCATATGGAAGTTCTGTTTTTAGTTTTTTTAACTTTTTATTATATATTGGTGTATAGCCCATTAACAGTGTTGTGATAGTTTCAGGTGGACAACAAAGGGTCTTGGCCATACCTATACCTGTATCCATTCTCTCCCAAGCTCCCCTGCCATCCAGGCTGCCACATAACTTTCAGCAGAGTTCCATATGCTATACAGTAGGTTCTTGTGGGTTATCTATTCAAAATATAACAGTGTGAATGTGTCAGTCCCAAACTCCTTAACTCTCCTTTCCCCTCATCCTTTCCTCTGCCAATCATGAGTTCCTTCTCTTAAGTCTGTGAGTCTGTTTTGCAAATAAATTCATTTGTGTAATTTCTTTTTAGATTCTGCATATAAGGATGTCATTGACTATTCTCTTTCTGAATTGCTTCACTTCGTGTGGTAATGGTTAGGTCCATTCATGTTGCTGCAGCTGGCGTTATTCCTTTCTTTTTTACGGCTGAGTAATATTCCATCTTCTGTGTGTGTGTGTGTGTGTGTGTGTGTGTGTGTGTGTGTGTATCAGTCATATTGTCTTTATCCATTCATCCGTTGGTGGACATTAGATTGCCTGGCCATTATAAGTAGTGCTGCTGTGGACCCTGGAGGGCATGTATCTTTTCGACTGAAGAGTTTTCATCTTTTCCAGATGTTTTCCCAGGAGTGGGATTGCTGGATCATATGATAACTCTTATTTTTAGTTTTTTAAGGGACCACCATACTATTCTTCATAGTAGTTGTACCAATGTACGTTCCCACCAACAGTGTACATTCCACACCTCTCCAGCGTTTCTTATTTGTAGACTTTTTTAAGATAGCCCTTCTGACAGTGTGAGGTGATACCTCATAGTTTTGATGTGCATTTCTCTAATAATTAGTGATGTTGAGTATCTTCTCATGTGCCTGTTGGCCATCTGAATATCTTCTTTGGAGAAATGTCTGTTTAGATCTTCTGCCCATTTTTGACTGAGTTGTTTGTTTTTTGGGGGAAGTTATTGTTTCTGTCATCTTCCATGAGCTCAAGTATCTGGCATATAGAGAGCAGTGAATGTGGCCAGATGAGAGGCCTCAAAATAGCACTGCAGGCTAGGAAGGAAGGGAAAATTACATTGCAGAATTTTCTTTTTGACTGTGTGGCATGGTCGGGGGGGTGGTGTCTTAGTTCCCCAACCAAGGAGTGAACCGACGCCCGGTGCACTGGAAGCAGTCTTAACCACTGGACCATCAGGGAAGTCCCTACATCACAGATATTTTTTAATGTGTTGAATCTTTGTCATGACATTAATATTTTTCTTCTAGTATACAAACTAAGCACAATTTTTATGACTATAATTTAACAGTATAATGATTCTCACTTCCTGTTATGGACTGAATTGTGTCTCCCCCACAAAATTTGTGTTGAAGCCCTAATTCCCAGTATGAGTATATTTAGAGAGAGGGACTTCACAGAGGTAATTAAAGTTAATGAAATCGGTGGCTGGAGCCCTAATCCAGTAAGACTGGTGTCCTTTTAAGAAGAGGCATTACACCAGCGCTCACTCTCTCCCCACACATGCATGAAGGGAAGGCCACGTGACGATACAGTGAGAAGGTGGCTGTCTGCAAGCCAGGAAGATCTTTCTCTCCAGAATCCAACCCCAGTGGTGCCTTGATCTTGGACTTCAAGCCTCCAGAGCAGAGAGAAAATAAATGTCTGTTGTTTAAGCCACCCAGTCTGTGGTACTTTGTCATGGGAGTCTGAGCAGAGTAACATGTCCTGACTCAGTACATCCATGTATTGAATTTACAGCACCTGCCGGTTTTATGGTGACGGCTACCATCAGAGATCTCACATTTCCCTTCCTGCCAGGTGATACTGCTGGCTGGCTAAATGCACATCCTTGCTTCCAGTTTGGGTTTCCTTGTAACTTACCCCAGAATACCAAAGCAGGCCTTTCCCAGCAAGCAAGTGGCCTGGATCACAGAACCTCTGGGATGTGGGGACAGATGGGCCGAATAGGAAGCCTCAGCTCTGGACCACTTTTTGCTAGTGGAATAAGGGGAATCTCAGCCCTTTGTTCTTTTTTCCTTTTTTGGAGAGATGTTAGTAACATTTGAACAGAATATACATTCTATAATGGCAGTCTTGGCAATGGCTTTCCATTCTCTTCAAGTCCCCTGAAGTCATGATGGCCTCTGGCCTTAGTTCTTCCTAGTTCACATTTTCTATGGTGGGTGAGTCTTCCTGGGCTGCAGTTCTGTTTATGAGGCCCTCAATGGACTTTCCAGGTGGTGCTAGTGGTAAAGAATCTGCCTGCCAGTTTAGGAGACACAAGAGATGCAGGTTCTATTCCTGGGTCAGGAAGATCCCCTGGAGGAGGGCATGGCAACCCACTCCAGTCTTCTTGCCTGGAGAATCCCATGGACAGAGGAGCCTGGCAGGTTACAGTCTATAGGGTCGTAAATAGCCAGATACGACTGAAGTGACTGAGCAGAGTATCAAAGGACTTCCTTCACTGACCCCACCTGCCTACTGATCTCCACCATCTGTGTCTTTGACCATGACTTGATGACTCTCAGTGAGCGTAAAACTTACAGATACTTGCCTTTCTTCCTCCAGGCTGATTCTCCTCCTTGGTTTGTTTGGGTCACATGTCTAGCACTATTACTTTTATATTCTTTTTTGGACAATAGGGGGTCAGCATTGTTCACAAACATATGGACACAAGTGAAGCCAACAATGTGCAGACATTCACCCTAGTTTTTGGCTGAGGTTCATTGGCTGAGAGGCAGTGTTGTGTCTCAGGGCAATTTCTACTGCTTGAAAACAAAGCGTGTTTCTTGGGGGATGGAACAGACACACACAAATAAAGCTAATCATTCTTGCTGTTGTTTAGTCACTAAGTTGTGTCCAACTCTTTTGTGACCCCATGGACCGTAGCATGCCAGGCTCCTCTGTCCATGGGATTTTTCAGGCAAGAATAGTGGAGTGGGTTGCCATTTCTTCCTCCAGAAGATCTTCCTGACTCAGGGATCAAACCCATGTCTCCTGCATTAGCAGCTGGATTCTTTACCACTGAACCACCAGGAAAGACCAAATTGATCCTTATGTGTGTACAGATTAATATATACATTTGAGGCTATTTCAGAGATAGATGGTATTTAGATGAATCAACACTGTTATGTAGTTTCCCTAAACTCAGTACATGTATTCCAGAATCATGCTAAACTACTTGGTCTCAAATCCTCATCTTGGGCTCTTCTGGGGAATCCAGCCTGAGATATCTGCTACTGCAGAAATTTTCATATTTTTGAGAAAATAATTTTAGATCATACTAAGACGATTTTAGTTGGATTGCTTCCCTTGTTCAGTAATTAAGATGCACAGTAGGGAAGCATCTTATTTCAAGAATAAGATGATCATACATTATATTGTTATAGGGTCTGATTCACTGTTTGAACTAAATGCATATTAGAAAGGATAATTGCACATATAATCAGTTTATATTAATAACCGGGGTTGTTAGTGTGAACATTTGCTGGTGGTATAAGGGATTATTATCACAGTCACTGTAGTCTCATACATTACAATGTTTGGGACTCTGAAAGTGTGATGTTTATAAAAAATCCCAGAAGATAAAATGTAGGCCAGCGTTTTTCAAGCTGAGCTGGCAGGGTTTGGATGAGGACTAATCCAAATGACTAGGGTAAATGTGGAGTGAACAGTGAGGAAGACGGCATCACTTAAGCTGCTTATGGTGACCATGAGCTAGCACAGGTAATGAGATTTGCTCTGGTCTGTATGTTACACTCAGCAAACTGCTGTCCAGTTTATTATGAACACTGTGAGCTTTTCTATTGCCTTTTATTTTTTTAATTGAGTTTTTCCTAGTAATGATAGAATAAACACAAAATTTAGGACTATGGCATGATCGTATAGAAATTTACTAAAAGAAGCAAAGCTGCCTTAAAGGGCTGATCATCAAACATATAATTTTGGTCAAAGGAGCAGAACTAGAGGTTGATCCCATGGCTGTCTAAATCTCCTGAAATAATTTAAAATTTTGTGATTTTTTTTTTCCTTTTAAATCTACCTATTGACTTGCTATGTAGATCTCTAATGATCCTGAAGTTTTATAATCAAAGAGAGGTAGAAGTAATATTCAAAAGGAGAAGGCTGGGACTTCCCAGGTGGTCCAGTGCTTCTAATGGAGGGGGTGAGGGTCTGATCCCTGATGGGGGAACTAAAATCTTACATTCCTTGTGGCACGACCCCCACCCCCCTCCAAAAAAAAGGGAGACGACCAATCAAATAAAGGATTAATACCAGTATTGGCTTGATCCATGATTTAGGAAGTGTTCTCTGATTAGTTGAATAAAACACTCTAGGCTTCCTCGGTGGCTCAGTGGTAAAGAATCTGCCTACCAATGCAAGTGATATGGGTTTGATCTCTGATCTGGAAAGATCCCACATGCTATGGGGCAGCTAAGTCATTGCACCACAACTATTGAGCCAGAGCTCTAGAGCTCCAGAGCAGCCACTACTGAGCCCACGTCCACAACGACTTAAGTCTGTGAGCCCTGGAGCCTGTGCTCTGCAGCAAGAGAAGCCACCTCAATGAGAAGCCCATGCACCTCAACTAGAGTGTAACCCCCACTCACCACTAGGGAAAAGCCCACACAGCTCTGAAGACCCACACAGCCAAAAATCAATAAGTAAAATTATTTTAGAAAACACTCCTGAGGTATGCATAGCTGGTGTCTGACACCTATTCTCATATGCCAATTCTCATAATGATTTCAAATATTTTCTGCTGCTACAGCTCCTCTACTAGTAGTTTTCCATTCTATTAAATACTTTGAAATCTAAAAGTTAGTTTTGCAACTTACTCCAGGGCAAAACCAGGCTTGATCTGATAGGGGCTAGTTTTAAAATCACACTTCATGTGAATATTCATTCATTTTGTTAAAGAAGCAATAGCATAACTGATTTTAGAGCATCATTCCAGACTCTGCTGGGGAAATCACATAATATCCAGTATCACTTGCCATTTACTTTTGTAAAATGTGAAGTCTTCGTTCTAAGGCACATCCAGCCTCAGGGTTTGCACTGAGGGCTTGTGGATCTGAATTCATGTTCTTACCTAACACAGACAACCTTGATTAATTATAGTTGCATGAAAGCAGATGCAGTTGTCAGTGACTAGGACTGTCTGTGAAGCTAATAGCTTCTTTTAGGTCAGTGGCTGCATACGACTTAATCATGATAATCATATGGCGTAAAGAAAAAGCTAGCTGTGTGAAGCAAATCTGTATTCGGGTTCTCCAGAGAAACAGACGAATAGGATATACATAGGCTATATAATAGGATATAGGATATATATAGAACTAATAGGATATATATATGTATATAAGATTTAGGTAAGAATTGACTCATGTGATTATAGATGCCATGAAGTCCCATAGTCTGCTATCTGCAAGCTAGAGAACCAGGAAAGCTGGGGGTGACCTTCAGTTCAAGTCCAAAAGCCTGAGAAATGAGGGGCCGCTGATATAAGTCCTAAAGTCTGAAGGCCTGAGAATTGAGAACTCTGATGTCTGAGGGCAAGGGAAGGTGGACATCTTAGCTCAAGAAGAGAGAGATTTTGCCCTTCCTCTGCCTTTTAGTCCTAATCCAGGGCCTTGTAGGACTGGATGATACTCACACACTTTGGTGAAGTTGCATGTCTTCATTCAGTCTATATTTTTAACTAAAAATTTTAAGTGCATGTTTTTATTTAATTATTTATTTGGCTGCACCGGGTCTTAGTTGCAGCATGCATGACCTTCGTTGTGGCCTGCAGGATCTAGTTCCCTGACCAGGTATGGAACCTAGGCCCCTTGCCTTGGGAACACAGAGTCTTAGCCCCTGGACCACCAGAAAAGTTCCCTGCTCAGTCTGTTGATACAAATGCTAATCTACTAAGTACCGCCTCACAGACACACCCAGAAATAGTTTTCCCACTTGTCTGGGCATTCCTTAACCCAGTTAACTTTGACACATAAACCATTGCGCCTTCCAGTGGGGTAAGATGGTAAATGTATCAGAAGTTAGAGTGAGGTTACTCTTCATAAGAGGATGAGATGGTTGGATGGCATCATTGACTCAATGGACATGAAGCTTGAGCAAACTCTGGGAGATGGTGAAGGACAAGGAACTCTGGTACACTGCAGTCTGTGGGGTCACAAAGGGTCAGACACGACTTAACAACAGCAACAGTTCTTCATAAGAAGAGGTTGATGTGTTGCCTGCCGTGCTAGATCCTCTGAGTTGAAATGATGGAAGGCTCTTCTGATTTCACACTTTGGATGTTGTTGTGGGCATCTGGCCAGATTAATGGGGAGAAAATAAGGACAAATCTGTGGTGCAGAGCCACTCAACTCTGGGTCACCAAAGGGTTTTATGCCTTCCCTGGTGGCTCAGAGGTTAAAGCGTCTGCCTCCAATGCGGGAGACCTGGGTTGATCCCTGGGTCGGGAAGATCCCCTGGGGAAGGAAATGGCAATCCACTCCAGTATTCTTGCCTGGAGAATCCCATGGACGGAGAAGCCTAGTAGATTACAGTCCAGGGGGTCGCAAAGAGTCGGACACGACTGAGCGACTTCACCTCACCTCACCCAAGGAGGCAGCTTTGCAAATGCAACTTACTAATGTTTTAATGGGCTGCCTGGGTGGCGCAGTAGTAAAGAATTTGCTTGCCAATGCAGAAGACTCAGGAGACAGGGGTTGGATCCTTAGGTAGGGAAGATACCCTGAAAGAGGAAATGGCAACCCACGCCAGTATTCTTGCCTGGGAAATCCCGTGGACAGAGGAGTTTGGTGGGCTATAGTCCGTGGAATTGCAGAAGAGTCAGACACGACCTAGCGACTAAACAACAACATTTTATTTTTTCTGAATTTTAAACTTTTTGTTTTGTCTTGGTCTATAGCTGATGGTGGCGCTAGTAGTAAAGAACCTGCCTGCCAGTGCAGGAGACGTAAGAGGCAAGGGTTTAATCCCTGGGTTGGGAAGATCCCCTGGAGGAGATCCACTCCAGTATTCTTGCCTGGAAAATCCCATGGGCAAAGGAGCCTGATGGGCTACAGTCCCTAGGATTGCAAAGAGTCAGACACAGCTAAAGCGACATAACACATAGCCGATTAAGAATGGACAACAAAATTTTAAAGGAATCTTCACTTTTACTTTTGAAATCATGAATAGTCAAAGAAATGGATCCTTAACTATTTACTGTTTTCTTGGATTGAATAGTCGTTTAGTTGAGGTTGTCAAGTCTTTTACATAATTTCTTTTAGGCTATTTGAGTAATTAAAGTATTCTTTAATTCAGATATTTCCCCCAAATATTTGACAGAAACGCCATTTCCCTCAATTATCTAGATATTTCTAAGCAAGATAATTGTTTTAATGAATAAGATAAAAAAAATTGTTTTGCCTCGTTCTGCGGGATGTGGGATCTAGTTCCCTGACCAGGGATTGAACCCATGCCCCCTGCATTGAAAGTGGAGAGTCTGAACTACTGGACAGCCAATAAGTCCTCAAGATCATTTTTCGAGGATTTTCACATTGCCAGATATATGTCTTAAGCTCTCCATTTCTTTTCCATTTCTGGTTTGTGTATGTGTGTGCGCATGTGAGTATATTGTCTAAATTATGAAAAGATTCTACTCTGTTGAGGAGAATCAGTAATTAATTGTTTTAAGGTTTCTTACCAATTAATGACATTACCAAAACTTCATTAACTGAGCTGCAAAGATGCATGAAATTTATGAAAACTTGGTGTATAATATTAATTAAATGCTGTCATTTAAGCACTGAAGATCACTACCCACAGCTCAGAATTATGATTTATTAAAATGCTCTAGGAAGTATCTGGGTTTCCCCCCAACCCCCTCAGCATATTTACATATTGGTGAAACATCCTGAAAGCATTTGAAAACTGAGAAATGGATGGGTCATGGTGTTTATAAGATAGTGATAAATCTGTATCATTGAGAATGGGCTGAAATATAAAACAGGGTTGCCACATATAAAATGATGTTATTTATTCAGTCCATCCCTGATACAAAATGCAGAACTCTTAAGAAGAGTATGAAAGAATTAGACAGAACTCAAAGCATTTTTGATGATCACCATTGACATTTTTATCTGCTAGTTTCTTTGGTATTTTTAGAAGTATATTAACTTCTCATTTTGAACTATTAAATATTACATAACAGCTGTATGATCTCCAGTCAGGTCTAAAAATTCATGCTCTATAAGTGATGATTTTACTCTAGAAATGTTCTTGCATGCTTGCTAAGTCGCCTCAGTTGTGTCTAAGTCTGCGACCCCATGGACTGTAGCCCACCAGGTTCCTCTGTCCACGGGATTCTCAAGGCAAGAATACTGGTGTGCGCTGCCATTTCCTTCTCCAGAAGTGTCCTTGAGAGCTTGATAAAGTGTATGAATAAATTGGAAAATTTAACATAGTAAATTCATGAAAACATCTCAAAGATAGCTTTGCTCTGAAAATTATAATAGCTCCTACGATAATTCAGGATTTTCTTGTTAAAGCCTAGGACTTTGTGTTGATATTTCTGTTTTCTTATTTGGCTGTTGTATACAATCAATATCTTTCTGCCAGGAGAACACTGAGGATGGTTTAATTTTTTTTTTTTAATGCTTTGATCTTGGTATTTGTTGAGTGTAAAGAGTGATTTCAGTGGTGGTTTCATTTAAATCATGTGGGAGGCCATTTGGTGCAGTGTATGTGGTCCTTGGGGTCAAACAGACTGGCTGAAATCTGCTGCTTGCTAGTTTTGTGACTTGGGTATATCCCTTAACATTTCAAAGGTAAGACTCCTTCTGTAAAGCAGAAACTAATTAAACTTATTTTTCAGATATTTGTTGGGATGATTATTGTGTTTAAAAATCAAGGGGGAGGCACTTCAGTTCAGTTCAGTTCAGTTCAGTCGCTCAGTCGTGTCTGACTCTTTGCGACTCCATGAATTGTAGCACGCCAGGCCTCCCTGTCCATCACCAACTCCCGGAGTTCACTCAGACTCACGTCCATCGAGTCAGTGATGCTATCCAGCCATCTCATCCTCTGTCGTCCCCTTCTTCTCCTGCCCCCAATCCCTCCCAGCATCAGAGTCTTTTCCAATGAGTCAACTCTTCACATGAGGTGGCCAAAGTACTGGAGCTTCAGCTTTAGCATCATTCCTTCCAAAGAAATCCCAGGGTTGATCTCCTTCAGAATGGACTGGTTGTATCTCCTTGCAGTCCAAGGGACTCTCAAGAGTCTTCTCCAACACCACACTTCAAAAGCATCAATTCTTTGGTGCTCAGCCTTCTTCACAGTCCAACTCCCACATCCATACATGACCACAGGAAAAACCATAGCCTTGACTAGACGGACCTTAGTCGGCAAAGTAATGTCTCTGCTTTTTAATATACTATCTAGGTTGGTCATAACTTTTCTTCCAAGGAGTAAGCGTCTTTTAATTTTATGGCTGCAGTCACCATCTGAAGTGATTTTGGAGCCCCCAAAAATAAAGTGTGACACTGTTTCCACTGTTTCCCCATCTATTTCCCATGAAGTGATGGGACCGGATGCCATGATCTTCGTTTTCTGAATGTTGAGCTTTAAGCCAACTTTTTCACTCTCCTCTTTCACTTTCATCAAGAGGCTTTTGAGTTCCTCTTCACTTCCTGCCATAAGGGTGGTGTCATCTGCACATCTGAGGTTATTGATATTTCTCCCTGCAATCTTGATTCCAGCTTGTGTTTCTTCCAGTCCAGCGTTCCTCATGAAGTACTCTGCATAGAAGTTAAATAAGCAGGGTGACAATATACAGGCTTGACGTACTCCTTTTCCTATTTGGAATCAGTCTGTTGTTCCATGTCCACTTCTAACTGTTGCTTCCTGACCTGCATACAGATTTCTCAAGAGGCAGGTCAGGTGGTCTGGTATTCCCATCTCTCTCAGAATTTTCCACAGTTTATTGTGATCCACACAGTCAAAGGCTTTGGCATAGTCAATAAAGCAGAAATAGATGTTTTTCTGGAACTCTCTTGCTTTTTCTATGATCCAGCGGATGTTGGCAATTTGATCTCTGGTTCCTCTGCCTTTTCTAAAACCAGCTTGAACGTCAGGAAGTTCACGGTTCACGTATTGCTGAAGCCTGGCTTGGAGAATTTTGAGCATTACGTTACTAACATGTGAGATGAATGCAATTGTGCGGTAGTTTGAGCATTCTTTTGCATTGCCTTTCTTTGAGATTGGAATGAAAACTGACCTTTTCCAGTCCTGTGGCCACTGCTGAGTTTTCCAAATTTGCTGGCATATTTGAGGCACTTAACAAATGTTAATTTTTTTCCATGTTTTCTCCCCTTAAGTCTTCTTTTGGTTTTTATTGGGACCACTTCATTGTGCTTATGTCTCATGCTGCCAGTTATCGTTTCTCGTGCATTTTGCTCCTGACAAGAAGAGTTCTCCATAGTTTTTTTTTTCAAGAAGGGGCATGGTTCTTTTTATCATTCGTATTTAACACCAGATATTTCATACAATATAACTTCAACAAGTAACTACCAATTGATTAATGATTAAGGAATAAGGTGTTTTGGGGTAATTGACTATGCTGATGATCTGATAACCAGATATGATCATTCCATACTTAAAGACTTTGGAAATAATAAAATGCACTTAACACTAAAGTGATACTGAATATAACATCATCATCCTTTGGTAGCTCTGAAGATACTTTAAAATCTTGTATTGCTCAGAATTGTAATTTTAACTATGAAGTTGGATATAATTATATAAGTACTAATAGTGATAATTTTACAGCTGACATTGACTGAACACTTAGTAAGTGTTTAGAGTTTTGTGTCATTGTCTCATTTATCCCCTCAGGAACTCTTGGAATTAGAGAAGTCATGATTCCCTATTTATAGATGAAGAAACTTGTCTAAAGATTAAGTATCTTTTCTAAGATCACAGAGTCAGCCTGTGATAGAGACCTACACAGACAACTGATTCTGAAGTTGATGGTCTTACAAACCACTTGAATATTGAATCATAATTGTCTTCTTATAACAGCACTGAACATTGCTTTTTATTTTAACACAAAATGCCTGATGTTAGATTGGTCATTTCCCATATTTCTTTCTCATAAAAGTACATTGTAAACCAACATCCCAATGAAAATTTATTGCTGTAAGTTATAGTGTTGTATGAGGAAGAAACACAAAAAGCTTAGGCATAATAACTTAGTAAAAGTATTTATTGATAAATTATCTTCTTTATTGTTAGATAACAAAGAGTCAAGGATTATCTTTTAATTGGGATGAATTTATTCTATCCCTTCACTAATGAGGTGGTTCCAAAGTAAATACATAAAATTAAGATAATAATAGCATTTAATTTATAAGGTTGCTGTGAAGATGAAGTGAGAAGATACCTACAAAGGGTTTAGCGCACTATCTTACATACAATAAATGCCCAGTGTTATCTTTTGGTAATAGTTCTCTTGTCAGTGGCTGTAGACTTTGGCTATAAACCTTTCTCCAAATATAAGAAGAAGCTTTATAGCAAGCCCTAGTGTAAGCAGTCTTACTGTGATAGAATCAATACTTGTGGATTGGTGTGGGTGGGTGATAACATTAAAGGTGTCGTAAAAAGTCTATTTCAGATGAATGTCTATAAAATTCAATGGATGGCCCTGATGATGCCTATGAGGGTGGGGACCTTTGTACACGAGGTAATTTCACTTATGTCTAAGCGTTTCTCTGGACTTGGATCCTTCCTGGGAGAATCATGTTTCTTCGAGTGCCTGGACAGCGAACAGGCGTTGTGTCATACCTATGGCTGTTTACCTGGAAGCTGTTTTTTGGCAGTGACTTACCCATCCCTGGGAGGTAAATTTAATCTGCTCAACAGCTGGTGTGCTCTTCTGAGTCTGTACTGTAATTACCCAAGTAAATGTCATACCACATATTTGGAAGGTATTTTTCAGATAATGTAGGTTTCTCTGCCATCCTTATGGCAGCCGGTTAGGAATGAAACTAGAGATGGAAATCTAAATAGTGAGTTTCTTTTTCCTCTAGACAGCTTCTGAAACTCCTGCTACTAATAGTTCCAAAAATATTTTGAGATTTTTCAGCTCTAGTGGGATTAATTTGTTCAATAGTAGAAAATTATATTCTCCCCCCACTTTTTTTTTGGCTGAACAGTGCAGCTTGTAGGATCTTAGCTCCCCGACCATGGATTGAACCCACACCCTTGGTAGTGAAAGTGCAGAGTCCTAACCAGTGGGCCACTAGGGAATTCTCCTATATACTTCTTAGAATTAAACTCTTGTTGCTTTTTTGTATTTTGGAGACATGTCCATAAACAGAGAGAAGATAGGCTTTGGTTTCAGATGGAGCCAAGTTCTAATTTTGACTCTAGCTCTTATTAATTGCTGATCTTAACTGCTTGAGGACTCAGCTGCCTCATCTGTAAATTGGGAATGAATAACATTTTTTTCCCCCCACAAAGTTGTTAGTGTTGAGTAGATGGAAGATGGAAAGTGCCTAGTGTATTTTCTGGAAGATAGTTATTCTCTTTTCATAGTTCAACTGAAATATTCCTTGGGGTTTATGCTCTTAGAAATTGAATCTTTGAGAAACTGCCAGTTCTGGAAAGATGGATTTTACAAATGAAATGGGTCTTTGTTGCTGCGCATAGGCTTTCTCTAGTTACGGCAAGCTGCGGCTACTCTCTTGTGGTGTGCGGGCTTCTCATTGTGGTGGCTACTTCTGTTGTGGAGCACAGGCTCTAGTGTGCTTGGGCTTCAGTATTGTAGCACGTGGCTCAGTAGTTGTGGTGCATGGGCCCAGTTGCTCCATGGCATGTGGGATCTTCCCAGACCAGGGATTGAACTGGTGCCCTTTGCGTTGCAGGGTGGATTCTTAACCACTGGACCACCAGGAAAGCCCCAGGGAAGCATTTTTAAAGGAAAGGTGAGGGAGGGATATGGCAGGATATGCGATCGACTTGAGCACAATTGTGTAGTTAATGGTCAGGTAACAGGGTGGTATCACGTGGATTAACGGGATCAATCCTCAGGCCCCAGTAGGTCTGGGGGCTGAGTGCTCACAGTCATCAAGTAGTTAACTTCTTCCATTTGGTGGGAGTATTAGCATCTGTAAAACAACAGTTTTCCTGGCCCAACTGCTATTTTTGTCATTACAAGTTCACATCCATTTAATTCTTGAGCCAGACTTTGGAGGCCTGGGAGACTATAGCTTTTTTTTTTTTTTAAAAGAGAAAGGTCATCAGAGGGCATGGTGGTGGTGGGAAGGGGTGTCTGTCCTGGGAAGGCCTTAAAGGTTGCTCATCAGTTCCTTTTAGGTCTTCTTTAATTTTAGCAATGTTTAAAAATTTTCAGTGTACAGATATTGCACATATTTTATTGAATTTATTTCTAAGTAGTTTTTGATTCTGCTGTAAATGGTGTTACTTTCTGATGGTATGGAAAAACCCAAATGAACCTTTTGGCCAACCTAGGACTTTGAAAAATATTTCTAAAGGAAGATAGTGAATTTCAACTAGCTACTATGATCATGAGGAAAAAATACTCGGGATCTACATAAAGCCCTTTCCCTCATCTTCTCATCTGTGACCTAAGATGTTCTCTGGATGTCTTAGCACAGTGATAGACTCTCCCCTAACGGCTGTGGCAGCTGTTCTTTTGCTCTCAGGCCTGTGTCAAAATAACTGAATCACTTAAAAAAAAAAACAAAAAAAAACACCACTGCTCAAAATAACCGAGATCAAAAGTTTCTTATCTGTCTGTGCTTGTGAGTGGAAGCATGAGTGAGGGGATATTTTCCTTTGACCTGATGCTCTGGTGCTACAAAGTACCTTGGCTAATTTTCAAGAAACTGCAAGTTGAATGTCAGTTGGTGTCACTGCTGCTGTATGGCAGTATAGTGTGGCTTGATTTTCATGTCCTCTTGTTGTATGTAGTGTTGACTTTAAAAAATATTCCAAACCTAAAAGTTGAGAGTTATATTTTATTCTGTGGGAATTTTTAGGTCTCCAAGCCTGGGAGACAGTATCTCAAGAGACCCGGAGAGAACTGCTTCGGGGAGGCTGGAGGACAGGGGTGGAAGGGGAAGGAAACAAACAGGTTATATAAAAATTGGCAACAAAGGGCAGGTAGTCTGAACATCACAAGTATCTTTGTGAATTAAAGAAAACCAGATATCCCAAGTTAAGGAATTTAGCACTTTTCTATGTATGGAAAGATGCAAGAGTCTGGACTCTCTGAAATCATTCCTTTCATATGCATCTCAGCTACAAGGTTGGTATCCTTTGTTTCTCACATCCTGAGCTCCCTCGGGGCTCACCGTTAGGAGTGGCTGCAGCCTGATGGCTGTAGGATCACAGGTATTCTCCTTCCCGAGTGCCCTGTGTTGTTCAGTTGCTAAGTCGTGTCCTACTCTTTGCGACCCCATGAACTATGTCACGCTAGGCTTCCTTGTCCTTCACTATCTCTCAGAGTTTACTCAGACTCATGTCCTTTGAGTTGATGATGCCATCAACCACTCATCCTCTGTCACCTGCTTCTCCTGCTCTCAGTACTTCCCAGCATCAGAGTCTTTTCCAATGAGCTGGCTCTTCCACTCACATTGGAGGGGTGGAATCGCTGATGACTGTGACATCCTTGTTTATATTGTTATGGCAGGAAATACTTCATGTTTTAGTAGTAACTGTGCCACCAAACATATTCAAGAGGGCCACTTCCTGTCATTATGTCCCAAATGAGTTTGGTGGTCATTGGAGGACCTTCAGCAGGTGTGCAAAATGCTCTGTGTGGGCGCATTCTGGGTGCAACTCCAGGTCCTGAGACTGAGCCTAGGTGTAACATGTAACCTAAACCGTTATCAGCATCAATTTCCAGCATCTTATAGAGTTTTGACTGGGCTCTTTTGTTTTCCAGGTCCAGTGAGTCTCATGGTGAGGATTTCTGGAGTATTTTCTTGGGATTTAGGGTATAGGGCAGCAAAACTTACCACTTCAAACATCTCTTTGGCCTGTGGATTGTTTTGAGCTGAAAATAATCAAGGCCCAAAAGACTCAGGAAGAACATTTGACCTTCCCCTAAGTGCCTAAAGAATGTGGATATAGGACCTGTTCTAGGAGGGGAGCCTTTGCCTCCTATAAATAAACTACAGTAGTAAGAAAATTTTCTTAAGGTATAAGAAATAAAAAGTAATACATAATTAAAAAAAACTTTAAAGTTAATTAAAAATTAAAACCCTGATGAAAAATATTTCAAAGATAAAATGCATTAAAAAAATAAAGATCAAAAAGTAAAAGAGTTAATGATGTGAAAGAGATACTAGATTATAATAAAGGTTAAGTCTGCAGGAGAAACATTAAAAATTTGAAGATAAATGGGATTAAAAATAGAAGCTAATGGACTTTTACATAAAAAGCATAAGTGATTACAGAATAGGGTAAAAGTAATTTAAGGAGATCAAAATGGAGGATCTGAAGATAACAAAGCTGGTGAACAGATAAGTGAAGGAAAGATGGCCAGAAGCAGATGAGGTGACAGTTCTTAAGTTATTGCTGGTCAGCTTTCCCCAAGAGTGGTGGTGGTGGTGGTTTAGTCACTAAGTCATGTCAGACTCTTGCAGTCCCATGGACTGTAGCCTGCCGGGCTCCTCTGTCCATGGAATTCCTCAAGAGTTGTCCCGGCCAAACCTGCTGTGATGTCCAAGGTCAAGGTGAAAGCTATTCCTTCCACTGAAGAGGGGGGGCTCTTTCCCATCAGGTGCGACTTCTTAAGTCCCCAAAAGTACATGGCTCAGTTTGGTTTGGGGTTGGGGTTGTAATCCCCAGGCTATGACTGTCTGGTTTTGTGCAACACACACAGTAACAAAGTTCCAAACTGTTCATATGATCTTGGAGCTATAACCCCAGTCAGACTCTTGTGATAGGGAAACACTGGCATCAGGAAGGGATTACGTGTTGTTGTTATTGTTATTTTTAGAATTTAAAAGTATGTATTTATTTTTCTGTAGCATGTAGGATCTTCATTTATTGTAATGCAAAATTGTTATTTGCAGTATGCAAACTCTTAGTAGTGGCCTGAGGGAAGCCAGTTCCCTGACCCAGGACTGAACCTGGGCCCCCTGCGTTTGGAGTGTGGACTCCTAGCCACTGGACCACCAGAGAAGTCCTGGGAAGGGATTTTTAAGTGAAGTATGTCATGGCCACATGGTGACACACCATTTAGCTGTAACAAACATTCTTGAGAAATATTTATTGACATAGGAAATATCTGAGATATTATGTGAAAAACATGGAGCAATAGGTTCTGTATAACTGCAGCTACTTAAAAAAATTTATACAGCTATGAGTAATGTAACACAATTGATACCATTATGTGGATGGTAGCGATCGTGGAAGATTTTTAAAAAACAATTATTTTTTGTGCTCTTGAGGGCTTTCTCTGCAGTGAATCCATGCTATATTCTGAATCATTAGAAAAACCCTAAGAGTTATTGAAGAAGAAGAACAGCAGATAGAGATGTGTGCTTGGCGCTTCCCTGGTAGCTCAGCTGGTAAAGAATCCTCCTGCAATGCAAGAGACTCTGGTTTGATTTCTGGGTTGGGAAGATCCCTTGGAGAAGGGATAGGCCACCCACTCCAGTATTCTCGGGCTTCCCTTGTGGCTCAGATAGTAAAGAATCCGCCTGCAATGTGGGAGACCTGGGATTGATCCCTGGGTCAGGAAGATCCCCTGGAGGAGAGCATGGCAACCCACTCAAGTATTCTTACCTGGAGAATCCCCCCTGGACAGAGAAACCTGGCGGGCTATAGCCCATGGGGTCGCAAAGAGTCCGACATGACTGAGCAACTAAGCGCAACACAGCACAGACGTATGCTCAGCTTCAGAAGTTGTTCTTTGCTGCCCTTCTTTTGCTGTTCTTTGCTGCTGAGGAAAGAAAGGTCTAGATATTCCCTCTTCCCACTCCCATCTGTCCAACAGTGGATAGTTATTCCAGAAAATGTCCATACATTTTTTTTAAGGTACTATAACGTTAAGTATGCCTTCTGTTAAATAATGTATGTTTGGTATATACAAAATTAATATTTATTAGAGAATGAATAGGTCATCTTTCAGCACACAAAAATACAATGTAATATTTCTTTAGTGTTTATTGTATGCCCTGGACTTCCCTTGTGGCTCAGCTGGTAAAGAATGGACTAGTTAATTCTGGGCTAGGTAATTCCATGGACTAGTCCATGGGGTTGCAAAGAATCATACATGACTGAACGACTTTCACTTTCATTATATGCTGTGCGCTTTATGCACATAATCTTATTTAACACCTGTCCCCACCACCTCCGCCACTGCCTCGAGGAAAGTGGAGGGTAAATAAATAACTTTTGTTCTTGCACAGAAGCAGGGGGAGCAGAGGTCTAACCTGAAGCAGTTTAACTCCAGCATTGTGTTCCCAGCACTGGACTGACTTCAGTGCTTCCTGTGTGAATTATTTTGTGTTTTAGGTCTTGGAGAAGCTTTAGAAATGCGTAGTTCTTGCTGACTCCCTTGAGGAACCTCCAGCCTAGTTGGAAAGATTAAGAAGTGAGGCGTAGCAGTAATACACACCTGTTCCAGTGGCAGCACTAGCTAATAGTTCATGTGACATCCAAGGACAGACATTTCTGGGGCTTCCAGAGGTCAGAGGGAAGGAGCCAGGCTTTGATAGACAGGGACTGTAAGCACTTGAGGGCCAGGGAGCTATAGCTGAGCGTTCGTCGCTCAGTTATGTCCCATTCTCTGTGACCCCATGGACTGTAGCCTGCCAGGCTCCTCTGCTCATGGAATTATCCAGGCCAGAATACTCGAGTAGGTAGCCATTCCTTCCTTTAGGGATCAAACCTGGGTCTCCTGCATTGCAGGTGGATTCTTTACAGTCTGACCCACCAGAGAAGTCAAGCGATAAATATCATGTTCTGGAAAAAAGGACTAGGGAGTGTCCATGCAGCCGGCATCAGGGAAGCAGAGATTCTGGGGACAGATCAAGTCTGAGGGGGCGTTGCTGGAAGACATCAACGCACAACTGGGTAATATGAGATGAAGACAGAGTCAGGAGAGAAATAACACCCAAACTATAGGAGACAGGTTAGGGGTCAGGTGAGGACAGAACTGGTAGATGAGCAGTGAGGAGATAGTAAGAGAAGAGAGGAACAGTATCATGACTTCAGGAGGTTCAGTATCTAAGTCCGTGACCAATGAACAAGCGATGGGGAAACTCTCTGTCTTGGTAAGAAAGGGAGGAAGCTGATCCAGACCAAGGAGAAGCCAGAGGCAAGGGATAGGGAACAAGGGACATAGTCATTCTTTAGCCATGATATTGTTCTAAAATATAGTGTTTTAATGGAAAATTTGAGGTTTAGTGAGGCCAATAGATTAGGAGACAAGAGTTGGACACGACTGAGCGACTTCACTTACTTACTTACTTACCATTGAGAAGATAGTTTTCTACTCACGGTTACCAAGAAGAGGTGCACATGGGACTTCCCTAGTGGTCCAGTGGCTAAGACTCTGCTCCCCCAAGGCAAAGGTCCTGAGTTCCATCCCTAGTTGGGGAACTAGATTCTGTCCTGGAACAAAGAGCTTGCATGCTGCAACTAAAGATTCATTGTGTCGCAACGAAGATCAAAGATCCTGAATGTCACAGCTAAGACCCAGTGCTGCTGCTGCTGCTGCTGCTAAGTCACTTCAGTTGTGTCCGACTCTGTGCGACCCCATAGATGGCAGCCCACCAGGCTCCCCCGTCCCTGGGATTCTCCAGGCAAGAATAATGGAGTGGGTTGTCATTTCCTTCTCCAATGCATGAAAGTGGAAAGTGAAAGTGAAGTCGCTCAGTCGTGTCCGACTCTTAGCAACCCCATGGACTGCAGCCTACCAGGTTCCTCCATCCATGGGATTTTCCAGGCAAGAGTACTGGAGTGGGGTGCCGTTGCCTTCTCCGAAGACCCAGTGCAGCCAAATAAACAAACATTTAAAGAGAGAACGTGTGCATGTGATGCCATAGGAACCACATGAGGAAGCACCTGGGTCATTTACAGGGAGAGGGAGGGATTGTGAGCTAGAGCCTTGATTGTGGTTTCCCCATAGAAGAATGAGTTAGGCAAGGTAAGCAGGTGTAGGATTGACTAGTCTGAATAATTTCAGAGGGCTCTGGGGTGTGGGCGCTGTCTGTCCCTAGTTGTCTGGTATCTGAAGCAATTTTCCAGGTAAGTGATGATGGTGGCTTGGACCAGGGTGGAGGTAGGGAGCTGCATATTAGAATTGATTTGATGGTAGAACCAGCAGGATTTACTAATATAGATTCCCGCGGTGAGACAGAGACTAATGGTCCACGTACACAGTATTTTACTGAAAAGTACACTGGGGGTAGGGCTTCCCAGGTGGTGCTGTTGCTGCTGCTAAGTCACTTTAGTCATGTTCGACTCTGTTCAACCCCATAGACAGCAGCCCACCAGGCTCCTCTGTCCCTGGGATTCTCCAGGCAAGAATACTGAAGTGGGTTGCCATTTCCTTCTCCAATGCATGAAAGTGAAAAGGTGCTAGTGGTAAAGAATCCACCTGCCAATGCAGGAAACACAAGAGATGTGGGCTCAGACTCTGGGTTGGGAAGATCCACTGGAGGAGGAAATGGTAACCCACTCGAGTATTCTTGCCTGGAGAATCCCGTGGACAGAGGAGCCAGGTGGGGTATGGTCCATGGGCCTGTAAAGAGTCGAACACAACTGACTAACTGAGCACATCCTGGGGTTATGTGCTTCATACCTCTTACTGAGTGGCTAGAATGATTTATTTAATAAATGGGATCATGTCAGTAAGTTATATGTACATATATACTTTTAGTGATATATATTTATAAATATATAAAAAGATACATCTATGTATACCATATAGTTATTTTAGAATATGTATCAATAGTAAAGCAGAATATAGTCATATCGTTTTATGTGGAGTATATATATGTAATTCTGAGTTTTTTTTTCTGTCTTTTTTCAACTTATAAAATAAAGGCATGTTTCATCATTTACAAATTTTTATATAAAGTGTATGCACATTGCAATTTAATAAAATAGATCATAATTTGAATGCATTGTAAGAGTTCTTTGATGGATCTCCATATTTACTTTTTTCAATTCAATAGTAATTTATTTTCTTTAAAATTTTTTATTGGAATACAGTTGATTTACACTGTTGTTAGTTTTTACTGTACCGCAGAGTGAATCAGTTATACAATACATCTATCCCCTCATTTTTGGATTTCCTTCCCATTTGGGTCACCACGGAGCACTGAGTAGAGTTCCCTGTGCTGTACAGGAGGTTCTCATTAGTTATCTGTTTATACATAGTATTGATGTGTATTTCTGTTAATGAGAGTGATTCCATTGGACTTAACATTGTTTGCTATATAATAAAAGTGAATTTTTCTGATTCTATAGGTGAATTTAAAAAATCTTGATCTACATTTTGCAAAGAATTAGGGTTTTTTGGTGAACATTATTTAATTGGTTTTCCATTCACTGCTGATCGAATGGTCCTGCCAGCATAGAGTCTGCACATGGCTTCTTGGCACTTCAAGATGCTGCACGCAAGTGCCCCAGGCATCAACAGTGTGGCGGAAATACCCTTTTCCCCGTCTGTGTTTGTAAGACAGTCTCTTTCACGGCAGAGGAACTATTTTGGGGAGATGATTCATGTCACATTTTGGCCTCATTACAGTTTTGAGTTGTAAATGGCGCTGATTTGCCTAGAGGTGTAAACATAAATCTTATCTTCATATGCTTATGGGGATACCTGATCGGAAAAAGTACTTGCTATTCTTGAGTTCTGTTTTAGGCTATAAACAGAGAGGTTAACAAGATATTTATCAAAATTCTAATTTTATTTAATGAAAAGCATACTTCCAAAAGAATGCCAATTACTTTCCTCTGTGCCTCCCTTCTCCATTTCCAAACACAGATGGAGAAGTCTAAGAGCCTAATGTCTTATTGTTACAAGCAGATGATGCCGTAAAATACATAAACACTGTGCTTTTCTCTTTTGAAATGGTGAGAAAAGTGTGAGCAGGTGTTAAATTACCATCTGTAGTTATGAGTGACAGGAAGTATAAGATTATTCAATGCTTATTTAGGTGCAGCTGATAAAGTCAGGATTTTGATTAGTTCAAATTTGCTTTCTGGTAAATGGGCACTATTTAAAGCATATGACGTGGAGAAGGCAATGGCACCTTACTCCAGTACTCTTGCCTGGAAAATCCCATGGACAGAGGAGCCTGGAAGGCTGCAGTCCATGGGGTCGCTAGGAGTCGGACATGACTGAGCGACTTCACTTTCACTTTTCACTTTCATGCATTGGAGAAGGAAACGGCAACCCACTCCAGTGTTCTTGCCTGGAGAATCCCAGGGACGGGGGAGCCTGGTGGGCTGCTGTCTCTGGGGTCGCACAGAGTTGGACACGGCTGAAGCGACCTAGCAGCAGCAGCAAAGGATATGACAGAGCACTTATTGATTCTTTGGTGAAGATGCATGATAGCAACAGAAAGGAGAGGCATGTGTCACCGGAGTTTGTGATCATGCCTTATGCACAGGAGTATCTTAAAGGTGTTTATTGATTTGTCCCCAAATAACTGAGTTTCAACAGGGTAAACACATGTTTGGAGTGTGGCTAGATTTTTCTGTGACTTTCAAGGAATTTCATATTCTACCTCAAAATTTGAAAACTGGCAATATATTATTTATTTATTTTTGAAAATTTATGTGTTGATGTATTGGCTGCAGGGAGAGGCGTGTGAAATCTTAGTTCTCCAACCAGGGATCAAACTCATACCACCTGCTTTGAGAATCTTAACCACTGGACTGCCAGGAAAGTCTGCAGCGATATATTATTTTTTTAAAATTTCAATAACAGCAGTGGGAACAATATAAAGACTTGACAATGTATTTGTTTTCATTATTATTATTTTGCTATTAGCCCATTTTGGTGACCACATGTTTTTGGATGGAACGATGTTTCTGATCTACTGACAGTAACCTCTTTCCCCCTTTGCTGCTGCTGCTGCTAAGTTGCTTCAGTCGTGTCCGACTCTGTGCGACCCCGGAGACGGCAGCCCACCAGGCTGCCCCGTCCCTGGGATTCTCCAGGCAAGAACACTGGAGTGGGTTGCCATTTCCTTCTCCAGTGCGTGAAAGTGAAAAGTGAAAGTGAAGTCGCTCAGTCGTGTCTGACTTTTAGCGACCCCATGGACTGCAGCCCACCAGGCTCCTCCGTCCATGGGATTTTCCAGGCAAGAGTACTGGAGTGGGGTGCCATTGCCTTCTCTGCTCTCCCCCTTTAGGTGTGCTTTAAAATTTTTTCTAATTCAACTGTGGGTTAGTGCTTTCTGACCTTCTCACTCATGCCATTTAAGGAGATTTATTAACCTTTAGGTAAGATTCCTCAATTAACAATGAACCAAATGCATTGTGAGGTGTTCTTTGATTCTAAAGTGGTGACTTGAAAACATTAGTGGTTTGAGGGTGCTTGATTAAGCAGCTTTACCAGTTCAACCAAATCCAACTTCATGGCAAAATTGGTCTTCAGTTCCCTCAGGCCATTAGAATATTCTAGCTGGGATGAGTGACATTCCTTTTTTCCTTCTTTTCTTGAGACTACTCTGATAGTCTGTCTTGGTTATCCAGTAAACTACCTCAATAACTAGCCCAGGTCTGTACCTTCAGAAGCAACCAAAGAAGTTTTGATGTACTAAGAGGACGACAGGCAACAGTTAAATAAAGGACATAGTTTAAAGCCCAAATTTCAACACTGACTCTCTAAAGTTCTCTGTTTTTGGAAATTGTTAACTGGATTTAACTGTGATGTAAGCATGGTATGACTGAAATTAGACAACTTTTGAGGGAAATAGCATGAGGTCATATTTCACATTTGCTTTTCTGTCTTCCCAGCCATCATGTATGTCATGGGAGCACTCGGTCCTGCAGTGGGATATTTACTAGGTGGACTTCTTATTGGTTTTTATGTTGACCCCAGAAATCCTGTTCACCTTAACCAGGATGATCCTCGTTTCATTGGAAACTGGTAAGAATTGTTTACTGCATCTTTCATTTCATTTGGTATTATGAAAATTAGAGTCATAGTCCCCTTGTAGTTTAAATAAGAATTTCCCCAATAGGAAGATGAAAAATAGTTGTCACCTAGGAGGTGGTGGTAAGCAGGATATTAATCTCCAAAGATATCTTTGTCCTAATTCCCAGATTTATGAATTTACCTTTACATGGCAAAGGGGACTTTTGCTGATGGAAGTTTAGGAACTTCAGATGGGGAGATTATCTGGGATGATCCAGGTGGGTCCAGTATAATCACAAGGGTCTTTATAAGGGAAGGAGAGAGGCAGGAGGGTCAGAGTGAGAGAAGGAGTTGTGGTGATTGAAGCGAAGTTGGAGTGATATGCTTTGACAATGGAGCAGGGGACCACAGGCCAAGGAATGCAGGTAGATTGCAGAAGTTCCAAAGAGCAAGGAAGTAGGTTCCTCCGTAGAACCTCCAGAAGGAATGCAGCCATGCCCATCTTTTATTGACACTTCTGCCCTCCAGGGGTTACAGCTTCCCAGGTGGTACTAGTGGTAAATAACCCACCTGCCAATGCAGGAGACATATGAGACGAGGTTCTATCCTGACTCCAAAGCCCTCAGATGATGCATTTGTGTTGTCTTAAGCCACTCAGTGTGGGGATTTGGTATCACAACAATAGGAAATCAACACAGAGGAGCTGGGATCAACAGCTTAATCCAGATTCTTTAGGATAGAGATGGCTGTTTTCTTCATAGCAGAGGGATGGAAAAGGGGAATGTGGCTGTGTTGGGACTTCCCTGTGTACTTGAATTAGAACTTTCATTGTCTTTTCTGTGCCTTTTAAAAAGTATTTTCTCCCCACTTATCATATTTGTGTTTTGCTTTGTCCTCATCCACTGCCCAGAACTCTAACTCTGTTTCCATTGTTCCACTCTTAGTGAGTCTTTTCGCCAAGGAGTAGTTCATTTCCCTGGATGTGCTGAAGACGAATCACTCTCTCACTTGCACGCTTTTTTTGTTTAAATTAATTTTATTGGCATAGAGTCGCTTTGTAATGTTGTGTTAGTTTCTACTGTACCACACAGTGAATCAGCCACAAATGTACATATACCCCCTCCCTTTTGGTCGCTTGATAGCCTTTAATTGTCTTGCTAAATATGTAAGCTTTGGATTTTATTTTTATATATTTTTAAAAAGTTGATGTATTGTGTTTTCATTATTATCCAGTTCAAGATTATTATTTTTTTTTCTTTTTTCTTTTTGGCCACTTGACAAGTAGAGATTGAACTCATGCCTCCTGTGATGGACGCACAGAGTCCTAACAACTGGACCACCAGAGAAGTCCCTAAGTTTAGAGTTTAGAAAGAGAACTCCAATTTTGGATGATAGGTTACTTATTCATATCTATCCAAGGGCTACATTTGAATTCTTCCCAGTTCTGAACTTGAACATGATATTTCTTCACAATTGCAAGCATTCAAAGTATTGGCATCCCAAATTTATTTAACATGGATTGGTACTGGGTATACATTGATAAGATATCTTCATTTTAGAATAGAGAATTTCATTATTAGAAACTTGTGTTGAGTAATTACTTCCTAAAGGATTTCTTAGACTACTTGTGTTCTCTCTGTGTTTCATTTTATAATGAAATTCTTATGATAACTTCATAAGTTGAGCTATGTGGGAATAATGTTTAACACTATTTTCTAAGCAGTTAATAAATATTAATGAAATTATAAAACACTTATTATTTTCATAAGTAAATAGTCTTTGAAGGTGGAAGTGTTGAAATCTATAATTGATGAGTCTGTCCTGGTAGAATTTCAAAATCGTATGAAAGGGAGTTCCCTTGTCAGCAGGAGGGGAATAACATAGGAATTTTATGTTCTTGGTCAACAGTAAAATTTTTGATCTCAATTACTATTTTCTTTGCAGTTCTGAAATAATTCAGAGCAAGAATTTTTTAAAAATTCTCAGAAAATTAGGTTATTAAAATGTATCTGTGACCATCCCATGTATAACGTGTTCTGTATAGATGTCATGAGAAGAGCATGGCAAAAGGGAACAGCTGGAGGGAGAGAGAAAGACATGGAGGGCCAGATCAGGGGCAGAGAGAAGGCAAGGAAGCAGGTGCTTTAGGATTATAAGTGCTTTATGCTGTTTTTGCTAAGCTTTCCAATGTGCATCAACCCAATTGGTAGCAAAGTGAAGCAACTAAGTGTAGACCCTGGGGTTTAAATCCCGGTCTGCCACCTAATAACTGTGTGACCTTAGGGAAGTTACTTAACTCCTCTGAGCCCCAAGTTTTTTTTTTAATCCACGAAATGGAAATAGTTGCAGTACTTACTTCATGCAGTTGTTGTGAGGAATAAATGAGTCTGTGTATGTGGAGCTCTAAGTAGTTCTCCCTACATAATGTGTGCTAGCTGTTATCCAGTCTTTTGACTTTAATCTGTGCTCAAGTGGTTTTATTCATTTTAATGGCTCTACATTAGTTCTACAAATGTTAAAAGTTGTCCATGTAGAAGTGTATACTAGGGTTTTCTTTAAAAAATGAATTTTGTCTGTTGAGTAGCCCTGTTTGTAACAGACTTCTAGCCTTGAACAGAGACAGAGTTATTTGATACAGCATTAGTTTTTATGATGCCTGATGATGGCTTCCCAGGTGACTCTGGTAAAGTACCTGTCTGCCAGTGCAGGAGACACAAGAGACACGGGTTCAATCCCTGGGTTGGGAAGACCCTGTGAAGAAGGAAATGGCAACCTACTCCAGTATTCTTGCCTGGGAAAACCCATGGACAGATGGGCCTGGAGGGCTACAGCTCATCGGGTGGTGAAAGAGTCGGATACGACTTAGCGACTAAACAGCAGCGCAATAATAATGATAGGTTTTTCGGTAAACATATGCTGGAAGAGAGAAGGAAGGAGCAAGTGGATAATGCTAATATTAGTTGGGTGCTCATTATGCGTCAAACATTACATTAAAACCTTTACCAACATTTTCACTGAAGCGTTATAACAACCACATGTCATCACTAAGAGTATGCCCATTTTGCAGGTGAGGAAATTGATGGTTGGCAGTTTGAACATCTTGCCTAAAGTCTGAGAGTCAGTGAGAGATGGATAAGAAACTGAGTCCAGGGTGGAGGTTTCAGTCAGTGTGCTTAACTGTCCTCCCTTCATGAAGAGTCTCTGGGTAATGGCTCATGAAAGGGGTCCTGGCTTTTCAATTTTAGCTCTTACTGATGCATCTGTTTCTAACATATAATGCACACTTACCTTACCCAGCTTTTCTCACAGTCCTCTTTGGCACCAACTATCATATGTCCATTTCGATGTTACTGGAGACCAGTTTGCTCTGCTTAGAAATGTCCCTAAACCTTTTTTTATTATTTTTGTTCATTTACTGCAATTCTTCCCCTTCTTCTGTTATTTATTCTCCCTTCAGAGTCCTCTGAGTATCTTTAATGTCTGCATATAATTTTAAGTCAGTGGCTTTGGCTGGAGGTGGGGCCCTCAGTACAGATGTAAATAAAAAAAAAAACAATACTAGCTAGCACGAAATTATTGTTTGGGTGGGGCAGGCTGTGGGACTCAGTGGTCAAGTATCCACCTACCAATGTAGGAGATGCAAGAGATGCAGGTTTGATCCCTGGGTTGGGAAGATCCCCTGGAGAAGGAAATGGCTATCCGCTCCAGTATTCTTACCTGGAGAATTCCGTGGATAGAGGAGCCTGGCAGGTTACAGTCCATGGGGTTGTAGAGAGTAGGACGCGACTGAGCAACAGCATACTTTGTCCTCTTAATTTTGATGATTCCCCCCAAAGTTATTATTTCCTCCCATTCAGATGAGAAAAGCCTGTTCAGAGAAGCAAACTAATTTCTCCAGAATCTTAGGGCTAGTAAGTGGCTAAGACTGGATAAAAACCTGGGTCTTCCTGAAGCTATAGCTTAAGAACGGCCCCTTACACTCTGCTGCCTGGCCTCTTCTGGAGAGAGTGTGAGAGGTCCAGGGAGCTAAGGAGTTCAGGGGACTTGAATGCAGAGTTTGCAGAAAGAAATTCAAGGAAGTTAAAGGCAGGGCTGGGTTAGGAAAGACCTTGTATGAAGCCAGTACAAAAAAGGCATTTTCATAGCTATGTTCCCTGCAGATAGATGACTGTCTTTTTTAAAAAAATGATCTTCATTCAGTTTATTTATTTAGGAAATGTTTTGAGTACCTAACCTGTGTTAGACCCTGGGTTCATGATTATATTTGACTCATTGAGATTGCTGGAAGCCTGCTTTGAGATGTCTTCTCAAAATGAAATCCTTTTCTGACTGTTTTAATATCTTAATTGGATACAACATTAAGTATCTTTGAAAATAGCACACTGGATTTTTAATAACTGGTTCTAGCAATGATTCTCCCAGCTACACTATGACGTTTAGCAGCTGATAACAGCATTTTAATAGAAACACTTGATTTTCTAATTAATTAGAAAAAATTTTAATTAATTTTTTTGGCTGCACCTAGTAGCACGTGGCATCTTAGTTCCCTGACCAGGGATCGAACTCATGACCGCTGTTGTGGAAGAGCAGAGTCTTAACCACTGCACCACCAGAGAAGTCCTGAAACATTTACTTTTTACAAATGAGTTTTTGCTTTGCAGTTGATCTATATGTTGACTGGGTTGTATTCCACATGAAGGCCTAGAATGCTGGTTGCATTCTGATAACAACTGATGAACGTGTTGATACAGAGGCCAGAATCTGACTGTTTATGAACTTGGAAGTTTTGAGGACAGAGTTTGAAGTTGAGGAATCCTAGTTGGACAATTTGTGACCCTATTAGGCAAGACCAGGGACCTCTATTTTTTAAGATTGAAAGGAGACTGAAAAATTGCCCTTGGGGAATTATGCAGGCAAGAAGCCCCAGGCCTTAACACATGCTCTAAACAGGACTAGAATTTGAGGTCTATTCTGTGTTTGCTTCCTAGTCTTGGCAGCATGGCAACTTCAGATGAGTTTAAAGACAGAATCTTGATTCTATGGAAGCTCAAGTTCCACTTCTCCTAGGAAGCTTTCTGACACATTGATTTCCTTTCTGAATTTTTATAGCATTCAAGATCTTCCCAGCACAGGGATCAAATCTGGGTCTCCTGCATTGCAGACGGATTCTTTCCTGTCTGAGCCACCAGGGAAGCCCTTCTATACCACGTGATCTAACAATTATGTACATTCTTGCATTGTGGGGGATTGTTAGGAATTGTTTCTTATATCTTTAGCTCTTTACAAATAGGTTGTAAGTTCTTGAATGCAAGATAGAGTGTATATCTCTGTCTCTTTTTTTTTCCCCTGGCCACATGATGAGTCGAGTGGCATGTGGGATCTTATCCCTGAGCAGGGATTGAGCTAGGAGCACACAGTCTGAACCACTGGACCTCTGGGGAAGGCCCCAGGTGTAAATGCCTTTATCCCTACTCATTCTTGATTAAGTTTTGGGAAGCCCAGCTAAGAAGGGTTAATACATTTTTAAGTACTTGCAGAAAAATATTTGAATGCCATTAGCAATTTGAAAAACATTTCACACCAGGTATTTGTTATTTTTTTCTTTAAAAAAGTGTCTGTATTGGTCCATAAAACATGATATAGACTCTATATTATTTTTCTATTAAATTTATGGGGTATTGACTCAGTTCTCACACACACATACACACACACACACACACACACACACACACACACACACACACACACACACACCCTGTGCATGCTCAGTCATGTCCAATTCTTTTCAGCTTTATGGACTGTAGCCCATCAGGCTCCTCTGTCCATGGGATTTTCCAGGCAAGAGTACTGGAGTGGGTTGCCATTTTCTCCTCCAGGGGAATCTTCATGAGCTAAGGATTGAACCTGTGTCTCCTGCATTGGCAGGAGGATTCTTTATCACTGTGCCACCTGGGAAGCCTTTATGGGCTATTGATTTATTATAAAATGCACATTGTAGCAGGACTAACAATATTCATTAGCAGAACTGACACATGTGCTCAAAAATACTTGAATGAAATTCTAGTCAGGCGGGTGATTCTAATATTCATTATAAAACTAGTATAATTACTGAGTAGAGTTCTCATTTATACCCCAGAAAGGGAGGATTCTTATATTTTCTTAGGCTGTCTACCTTCTTAATGCCATACCCCTGATGAAGGTAAAAAGTGTTCTCTGGAGAAATTTGTCATCCCACATTTCTACTTTGCTAACTTGTTCTCACTCGTAATATAAAAGCCATAAATGCTATTCACATCTCCCAATTTTTTAGGTGGAGTGGATTCCTCCTTTGTGCCATTGCAATGTTTCTTGTGATATTCCCAATGTTTACTTTTCCAAAAAAGCTTCCGCCTCGACACAAGAAAAAGAGAAAGAAAAAATATTCCACGGATGCTTCTGGTGATGATGACGTTATGAAGGAGAAACCAGACAGTTGTGAACAAGTGGACAAAAAAGTTTCTTCTATAGGATTTGGGAAGGATGTCAGAGGTAAAGTATACCTTTTGAATAAGTACGTGCATGGCGCTTCGTATCAGTGCTACTCAAAGTGTGGTCCCCGGCCCCTGCTGTCTAATGGCAGTTCCTGGTCTGTGACAGGATAAGGGCTGAAGTTGAGAGTCAATGTTGAAAACTTAAAAAAAAAAAAATTTCGATGGAATAATTTTGTCTGTTGACTCTAATAACAGTAACAAACTGGGCTCACATTTTGTATGTTTTACAAAATTGA
This sequence comes from Capra hircus, assembly GCF_001704415.2. NCBI lineage: Eukaryota > Metazoa > Chordata > Mammalia > Artiodactyla > Bovidae > Capra > Capra hircus. The sequence continues at coordinate 48,563,696 of NC_030821.1, forward strand.
TTTTTTAATGATTCATCTTATATCTTGCAAAAGTATCAGTAACAGTAGAAGGGACATAATCTAAAAATGGCCCTTCCTCACGGATAGTTTGAGAAGCACTGATTAAATTCTAAAGGTGAATACTTTCCATTGGAATGAGAGATGTTGGATTTTTAAAATAATCGTTGCCTCATACAATGGATAGTTTGTCTCCAGGAAGTGTGGGTTTGGTAGTGTGTCCTGATCCTTACAGAAATACAAAACTCACCCTTAGGAAGGGATCTCGTTCAGCAGTGACTCAGTCAAAGCTTCTGCGTGACCATGGAGAGGGACACCCAGGGCATGGGTCTCAAAACCCAGCAGAAAAACATCCAAAGAGTTTTCAGTGATGTGTACTGGTCTGTTTTTTCATTTTATTTCTCTTAAAAACAACCACTTTATTAAATCCAGATTAGGCAATCTCAAATCTAAACAACTTAATCTTTACTAGGCCATATTTGTTCCATAGTCAATACCTCTCTTGAGTGACAGTAAGTCCCTTTAATCCAGGAAACCTATAATGCCACATTCCCATTAGTTCCTGCCTATTTCCTGAATTCTCTGAATTAAAGTTTTTAAAATTAGGAAGCGTAATATAAATCAAGTGGTTACATCAGTTAAGGTTGTTTTAGGTAAAATTCACTTAGGCCCATTCTCATCTCGTTTTGACTATGTGCACAGTAAAGGTGAAGAAGATACTTTCAGGCCTAGAGGGAAGTTACTAATATATTATGGAACTGTGCCTGCAGCCTAAGAATGGTTAGATTGGATTATTTTTAAAGACTCTATTTTGTTCAAAGCAGTGAAGTGACGTTTCATTGGAAATACTTCTTCCCAGTTAAGTTTTAGGTTTACCTTCCCCATTCCCTCTCCATTATTTTGGGACAATGTTTACTTTTGGAACTGCCAAAATTACCTCCTCTGCTCTCATAACATAAAAGATTCTCTGGATGGTAGTGAAGTAGAGCCTGAGCTCTTACCCCGTGGACCACTTCACCATTTTTCGTGGACATATGATGAACCATAATAAGGGAGTGATTAAAAAAAAAAACAAACTCAGTTGAGAACAAAGTTGATGTTAAAGAATTTACAACATAGGAATAGACTAAGAGTCTTAATTTAAGGAGAATATAAAGTTGATGCCAGAGGAGAAATAAAGGCTAGAGCTGAGGTTGTATGTTTTATGGCTTAGAGGTGGATGGCTAGAATGTGAAATATATGCTGTGTTGGATAGCAGAGAAAAGGGAGAGAGAAGACTAGTATGAAACACCAATAGCAGATGCAACTGTTGATGGAATGGAGTTCTTTGGAGGAGGCTGGGTGGACAGTGCTTTCAGTGAGCCAGCTGTACTCCGAGTGCTTCCCATTTTCAAGGTGAGGACTGCCACAGCCAGGACCTTCTAAAGGTCTGTGCATCTTCTTGGTCTGAAGGTCTTCTCTTAGGCTGGGAGACTGCTTGGCTCCTGCTTGGGGCAAGCTTCAGCTGACAAGGAATTAACACTCTGGCCTCCGACCCCTAAAAGCAGTCTTAACCAATGGCTGGTAAGCATCCCAGCTCTGTCCCCTCATGGTGAGACAATCCGTTGTAAGCTGCCCTTTCTTCCTGTGCATCACATCTGTACTTCCCATCCAGTGCTTCTCAAACCCCCCACATAAATAACTTGGACTTGGATCCTTGACTCAGGACCTGCTTCTGGGGCAAAGCTCACTTTGGCAGGCAGATTCACAAAGTGATAAAAGCTGTCATGGGATTTTAAAATTATTTTTCAGAATTGAATCTTTCTACTATTATGTTAAATGTCTTCTTGTACTGCTAGGGAGTATTCTCCATCTTTTCTGTATTCAATTTAATGGTTCAAGGTATTTTCTTATAGAGGAAAGATTAAGAAGAGTCTTTTGACAGTGATGGGTAGTTGGTTTATAAACTCCATTTTTATTCTGGTTTTCTTGTAGATGTTTCTGATAAATTTCCAGCTTTTTTACTCTGTGCCTTAATTGTGATAAGTGATCTTTGGCAGCGAACCTTCCTGGTTAGGACACAGAGCTGGTTTATTTTATTTACTTCTACTTGCACTGGACTCTCTCACTGGCCCTTCCAGAAACATGTTCTCCTGTTGAAAAGGAATCCGTTTAAATGGGATTATAAAGTGACAATGTTCTGCTAAAAATTATTTAAGTGGTTTTGATGATATTGGAATACTGTTCAAATACAGTATTTAAAATTATATATATCTTTTGCACCTTTTTTTTCTAATACCTATCACCTATAGGAAATGGCAGTCTAATATTTCATCTGATTTTCAAAAGAATCAATTACATCTCTGAGAATCATTCTACTACAAACAAAATTTATATTAGAAAGCTGAGATACACTATTTAGGTCTTTTTAAAAAATTTAAAAATATCTATTTAATACACACTTTGCAGTTTTACACTTAACCAACTAACATATAAAAATTATAACTCAAGTTTTTCCATGTGTAACTTCTTTTTTTTGGTAGTTTTTTTCTTACTCACGTCTATTACTATTTAGGTCTTGAATGAAAGATTGATTGCTGAGATTCCATTTAGAGTTAAACCGCAGTGTGATTCCCAGATCTTCTCTTTTCTTGTCCTGTTTTTTGGAGTAAGGCTCCTTTTATCCTTTATATTTGAAATTCATACATCAATATTAACTTCTTCAAAGAGAAGGTATAAAGAGTGGCCAAGTTGGTATTTTTTGGTTCCTAAAATCAAAAGTGATTTAGACCATATAGACTAGAGCTCTTTGAAAAGCTTTATTGCAGAGAATGCAAGAAGAGAATGCACTTCGCTTTCCACCCACTGCCTCCACATTTTAATGATAGACATGGGGAAAATCTGACTCAGTGTTTCTAGGTTCTTATTATAAATTATGCAGGAATAAAACTGTTTTAAAACAACCACAAAGGAGAAAGTAAGAGTTTTTAGTGGATCTGCAGCACCTTCCCATAAAGAGATTAGCACTGATGGCTTCAACATCTTACCATAAAAATAAACAGTTAAAATATCTAAGTGGATCAATTTTTCTGAGGCTTGGGGTCTGGTATTTTAAAAGCCTTCCAAATTTGACTGGTTACCTTCTTATTCTTAAGCAGAAAATTTTTGGTGGCAGTTAATCATAAGAAAATTTTTATTTTTGTGTTCACTTTTAACTTCTAAGCTTAATTGCTTCACATTATTATATAGCATAAAGCATGATAGACTTATGTGGCTTCCCTGGAGGCTCAGATGGTAAAGAATCTGCCTGCCAATACAGGAGATGTGGGTGTGATCCCTGAGCTGGGAAGATCCCCTGGAGAAGCCACATATCAGTAATCTTGTCTGGAGAATCCCATGGACAGAGGAACCTGGTGGACTACAGTCCATGGGGTCACAAAGAGTCGGACACGACTGAGTGACTGACACTTTCACTTTCACATGACAGACTTGCTCTGCTAGACTTTTGTTTGTCCTGGAATAGAATATATTTATAATCCTAACTGAGTCACATGGTTACTCTGAGGTGATGCATTGATTCAAAGAGGCCACTGACCCTCTTGCGCTATTGGTGGGAATGTAATTTGATACAGCTTCTATAGAAGACAGTGTGGAGCTTCCTTAAAAACCTAGGACTAAAGCTACCATATGACCCAGCAATCCCACTACTAGGCTTATACCCTGAGGAAACCAAAATTGAAAAAGACACATGTACCCCAATATTCATTGCAGCACTATGTACAATAGCTAGGACATGGAAGCAATCTAGATGTCCCTCAACAGATGAATGAATAGAGAAGCTGCGGTACATATACACAATGGGGTATTCCTCAGCCATAAAAGGAACACATCTGAATCAGTTCTAATGAGGTGGATGAACCTAGAGCCTATTATACAGAGTGAAGTAAGTCAGAAAGAGAAAAAAATACCATATATTTATGCATATATATGGAATCTAGAAAGATGGTACTGATGAGTCTATTGGCAGGGCAGTAATGGAGATGCAGACATAAAGGATGGACTTGTGACCACAGTGGGGGAAGGAGAGGGAGGGATGAATGGAGAGATAGAATAAAAAGTGTACCTTACCACCTGTTAAATAGCTAGCCAATAGGAATTTACCATATGACTCAGGGAACTCAAACTGGGGCTCTGGAACAACCTAGAAGGGTGGGAGGTGGGAGGGACGTTTAAGAGGGTGGGGACATATGTGTGCCTATGACTGATTCATGTTGATGTATGGCAGAAACCAATGGAATATTATAAAGCAATTATCCTTCAACTAAAATAAAATTAAAAAACAGAGGCCATTGGAAGTCAAAGTTGATCACTAGAAGGGTATGTTGTCATCATTTAATTCAGTGACTGCTTATTCTGTAAAAGCTGCTGCATTCCAAGCTATGGCAGATTGGAAGATGAATCAGCCATGATTTTCCCTCACAGAGCTTGTAGTCCACTGAGGGAGACAGGATGAGTACAGATGGAAATATACTAATGACCAAAAAAGAAGGCCGACACCATGGTGTGAATGTCACAGACAGGCGAGGGAATGTCTAGTTGAAGGACCAGGGAAGGTTTCATGGAGAAGGTAGGATTTATCTTTCCTGGAAAACTGGGAGGATGTCAGTAGGTGGATGTGGGATGGTGGGAGTGTTCCAGGCAGAGACAGTAAAGGCAAGAAGATCAGATGTGTAGATGTGTTTGAAAATGCTGAGCAAGCGTATTGTGGTTGGTGTGTTGGCTGTACATCACGGAGCCCTGGGGGATGAGGTTGGGAAGGTCAGTTAGAGCCGTCTTGTGTGTAGAGAGCTAAAGTTCTAGCTCGTCTCGATTGAGCAGTGGAGAGGTTTGAGCAGCCTTTGGCAAGCCCTCCATTAGGCCCTGTTAAATCAGAGAGAGAAGGGAGTGGAATGGAAGGAGGGGGACAAGGTAGAAAGCTATGGACAGAGCTCCAGAGAGGTGATGGTGGTTTTGCCTAGTAGAGATGGAAAGGACAGCAGCCTGCTAAACTCAGTTTTTCTGTGTTGGCTTTTGTTTGTTTGTTGGCCTCACCGCATGACATGCAGGATCAGGGATTGAACCTATGCCCCGTGCAGTGGAAGCACAAAGCCCTAACTATTGGACCACCAGGGAATTTCCTTCTTGTCCCGTTTCAGTTGTTTTCCACTCTGTGGTCAAAAGGATCCTGTTAAAATGCCGCTCCTGGGCTCAAAGCTTCTGCAGTTTCCCAGTCTAACCCCTGGTTACCTGCTTGAGGCCATTTCCTTCCTGCAGTCGGATTCTGCTTCAACCATATTGGGCTCATCACTGTTGCTCGAGTATACCAAGCACACGCTCACCTCGGGGCAGTTGTTCTTGCCGTTCCTGTGCTGAGAGTTTTCTCCATGAGGCTCCTCACTTCCTTCAGGGTATTACTCAAACAATCCCTTTCTAATGAAGCCTTACCCAGCCACCCTATTTAAAAATTTCTACCTTTTTCTCCAAAGCTTCTCTCTTTCTCTCCTTAATTTTTCTCCTTAGCACTGATCACTGTCTAACATACTATGTGTTTTACTTATTGATCATCTTGGTAAGCTCCACAAAGGAAAGGTTTTCTTTTTTTTTTAATTGGTCCATCATGTTCTTTGATGAATTCCCACTGTCTAGTAGATGCTCAGTAAATATTTGATGAATAAACTAGTGAATGATGAGAATGGAGGGAAGAAGTTGTGTGTATAGGATATAGCAATTGCTATGGGAATTATTGGCTTCCCAGGTGCTGCAGTGGTAAAGAATCCGCCTGCAATGCAGGAGATGCAGGTTTGATCCCTGGCTCGGGAAGATCCCCTGGAGGAGGAAATGGCAACCCACTCCAGTATTCTTGCCTGGGAAATCCCGTGAACAGGGGAGCCTGGCGGGCTACAGTCCATGGGGTCACAAAGAATCCAACCCACTGAGCACACGTGCACGCAGTCATGAAATGACGTGAATGGAGGTATCCACGATGGTTTTAGGGTTTCAAGCTCAGATGGCGGAGAGAGGAGTAAAGGGGCGGAATGAATGAATTCTGAATATGAGTCGCCCAAGAACGTCCAGAACTGTTGCATGTGTCTCTTTGCTCTCTGGTTTAAACCTAATATAGCATGGGATATGCTAGACTCAAAGAGGGACCACCAGAAGCCACGTGCCTGGGCCAAGCTATCTTAGTCTCTTGTATTTTTGCCTTAGCTTTTTTGCTGATTTCAACTTTAGTTTTAGGTTTGCAGCTCTTATTAAAAGCTGTTATCTGAATTCCCCATATTTGCCATAAGAGCATTGCTCAGTGTGGTTTATACAAAACTTTATTTCTTGAGAATACTGAGAACGGAGGTTTTCAAACTTAGTCTACCTAGGAAGCATCATGAGGGCTTCATAGAGCTCAGAGTGCTAGACCAAGGTGTGACCTGAGAAT